>NC_138773.1:218289055-218889055 GCF_965119305.1 Pelophylax lessonae
TGCAGCCATTTGCTAAAATCATTTAAGTTCATTCTTCTTCCTCATGAATGTACACATAGCACCCCATACTGACAGAAAAACACAGAATTGTTGACATTGTTGCAGATTTATTAAAAAAGAAAAACTGAAATATCACATGGTCCTAAGTATTCAGACCCTTTGCTGTGACACTCATATATTTAACTCAGGTGCTTTCCATTTCTTCTGATCATCCTTGAGATGGTTCTACACCTTCATTTGAGTCCAGCTGTGTTTGATTATACTGATTGGACTTGATTAGGAAAGCCACACACCTGTCTATATAAGACCTTCCAGATCACAATGCATGTCAGAGCAAATGAGAATCATGAGGTCAAAGGAACTGCCTGAAGAGCTCAGAGACAGAATTGTGGCAAGGCGCAGATCTGGCCAAGGTTACAAAAAGATTTCTGCTGCACTTAAGGTTCCTAAGAGCACAGTGGCCTCCATAATCCTCAAATGGAAGACGTTTGGGACGACCAGAACCCTTTCTAGAGCTGGCCATCCCACCAAACTGAGCTATCGGGGGAGAAGAGCCTTGGTGAGAGAGGTAAAGAAGAACCCAAAGATCACTGTGGCTGAGCTCCAGAGATGCAGTCAGGAGATGGGAGAAAGTTGTAGAAAGTCAACCATCACTGCAGCCCTCCACCAGTCGGGGCTTTATGGCAGAGTGGCCCGACGGAAGCCTCTCCTCAGTGTAAGACACATGAAAGCCCGCATGGAGTTTGCTAAAAAACACCTGAAGGACTCCAAGATGGTGAGAAATAAGATTCTCTGGTCTGATGAGACCAAAATAGAACTTTTTGGCCTTAATTCTAAGCGGTATGTGTGGAGAAAACCAGGCACTGCTCATCACCTGTCCAATACAGTCCCAACAGTGAAGCATGGTGGTGGCAGCATCATGCTGTGGGGGTGTTTTTCAGCTGCAGGGACAGGATGACTGGTTGCAATCGAGGGAAAGATGAATGCGGCCAAGTACAGGGATATCCTGGACAAAAACCTTCTCCAGAGTGCTCTGGACCTCAGACTGGGCCGAAGGTTTACCTTCCAACAAGACAATGACCCTAAGCACACAGCTAAAATAACGAAGGAGTGGCTTCACAACAACTCCGTGACTGTTCTTGAATGGCCCAGCCAGAGCCCTGACTTAAACCCAATTGAGCATCTCTGGAGAGACCTAAAAATGGCTGTCCACCAACGTTTACCATCCAACCTGACAGAACTGGAGAGGATCTGCAAGGAGGAATGGCAGAGGATCCCCAAATCCAGGTGTGAAAGACTTGTTGCACCTTTCCCAAAAAGACTCCTGGCTGTATTAGATCAAAAGGGGGCTTCTACTAAATACTGAGCAAAGGGTCTGAATACTTAGGACCATGTGATATTTCAGTTTTTCTTTTTTAATAAATCTGCAACAATGTCAACAATTCTGTGTTTTTCTGTCAGTATGGGGTGCTATGTGTACATTCATGAGGAAGAAGAATGAACTTAAATGATTTTAGCAAATGGCTGCAATATAACAAAGAGTGAAAAATTTAAGGGGGTCTGAATACTTTCCGTACCCACTGTATAATATGGAATATATTGCTAGTCAACAGGAGGATCATTTAATAGGTCGGATAAAAAAAAATGGGAAAAGTGGGAGGAGTTTAAAAAATCTAGTAGATACGCGGAAATTAATATTTCAGATCCATTGAAGATATAAAATAGTGAGGAAATTAGGAAATTACAAGAAGAAACATCAAATTAAATAAGGAACTATAAAGCAGCAGTAGGAGGGTAGGGGTTGGGAGGGAAGTAGGAGGGGAAGTAGGGTGGAGGGAGTAGTCGCTTTTTCTATTGTCTTATAAATCTATCTGTATATTGTATATTGGCAAATCAATAACATTTAAATAAAAAATATTGGAAAAAAAAATAATAATAATAATAATTAATTGATTCTGATACAGTAATTGTACACATGGAATGAGTAAGATCAGGTTGACAATATTTTATATTTATAAGTGATGAAGATGTGAGTTATATAGGAATATTACTTATATTCTCACAAAATAGCATATCATATTTTAATATTTCCAAAAAAAAAAAAAAAACGACATTAGGAATGAGATATTTTATATTCTTTAATTTAAATTGACACAATTCAGTATGGTCTGATCCAAATTAAAAAATAAACACAAAATAATTACAATAGAACATTTAGTACTGTATTATATGAAAAATCCAAACAGTCATCAATTTCAAGTAGCCCATACTTTTCCTCTTGCTGGGCCTATTTATTATGTTAATATTATGTGGCTCTAATATTTTGGCAGGACTTGATAAGTATAAATGTATGCCGTTAGTAGAGATACACATGTTAAAGATGTAGCAAACAGAAATGAAACTGACATTAATTGCAAACTTAACAAAATAGCGGTAATAAAATACTAAACAAGAGCAATGCGCTAAAAAAGGGGCTAAGGGGTAAACTCCTTTATATGTATTCAGTAAATATAAAGATAGCATCTGGGAGGGGGACCCCCATCAACAGTGGGCACCAGTGCTATGGGAAGGAGACATTTCTTGGGGAACCACTCTCAAAGCACCCCTTATATGCTGAAGGGCATAAGGCTGGTATCAACACAGCAGAGGAGCTGCACACTCACCACTCCTTTGCTATAGAGTTCCAGGGTGGGTAGTTCTGGGAGGATGAGGGGCATACTTTTTTGCTTACATACGATCTTTGTATTTTCAGTAGAAAATGTAATTATTTAACACCTCCTCCAGGTACATTTTAATGACAAACAGCTTAAGGTGATGTCCGGTGAATGTGCACAGTATGTGTTTAGGGATTGGGTGGGGGAACAACGGGTAGTGAGATGTGTTTTTACATTTAAGTAAAAAATCCTTAAACTTTAGAACCACTTTATTTTCACTGAAACCAGGACAGTTTCTACTCCCACTGGTCACAACCCAGCCTCCCTAAAGCCTGAAGGATTGTAAACTGGCCCTTTGTTTAGAAAGTTTGGAGATGCCTTAGCTAGATATAGATTTACCGGCCACTTTATTAGGTACACCATGAAAGTACCAGGTTGGACCCCCATTTGGCTTCAGAACTGCCTTAAATCTTTGTGGCATAGATTTAACAAAGTATTGGAAACATTCCTCAGAGATTTTGGTGCATATTGCATGATAGTATCACACAGTTGCTACAGATTTGTCAGCTACACATCCATAATGTGAATTTCTCATTCCACCACATCCCAAAGGTGCTCTATTGGATTGAGATCTGGTGACTGTGGAGGCCATTGGAGTACAGTGATCTCATTGTCATGTTCATAAAAACAATTTGAGATGATTTGAGCTTTGTGACATGGTGCCCAAATAAGTTGTTGTAGCTTTGTGTCATGTGACACTCTGTATTTCCTGCTAATAGACCTTCCACAGCCACTTCCTAGTCTATAACACACCTCTTTGTAGTCTTTGAGACTCTGCAAATTTGTTTTCTTTTTTAGGTTTTCATTCTTTTATTGTCACCTGGTGATCTGGCCAGTAAGCCAGATGTAGAAGTTAGAGTGTTAAGACAAACCATTTAGCAGTAACAGCGGTGCTTACACTGATCAAACCATTATTCCAAAAGAAAAAAAAAACTGTAGCTTGTGCAATTGCAATGTGAGCTGGAGTTTGGCTTCAGTTTGATAGTGTATCAATATCTGCTAGTCCATCTAACACTTCCTCCACCCAGACTGACAATGCTGCTGTCCAAAGGTGCCCCGTGCTCCTTCATCCAGAGTGGAGGCACTCTAATACAGATGCTATATTACTGGCCAGATTACTAGGTGAAAACAAATGGAAAGAAGCCTAAAAAAGAAAACCACAGCCACCACATCTAAGGATTGGCAAACTGCAACATTTAGAATTTTTAGCTTAGGGTTTATTACCACTTTTAAAAATAGAAACATAGAAACATAGAATGTGTCGGCAGATAAGAACCATTTGGCCCATCTAGTCTGCCCAATATATCTGAATCCTATGAATAGTCCCTGGCCCTATCTTATATGAAGGATAGCCTTATGCCTATCCCATGCATGCTTAAACTCCTTCACTGTATTTTCAGCTACCACTTCTGCAGGAAGGTTATTCCATGCATCCACTACTCTCTCAGTAAAGTAATACTTCCTCATATTACTTTTAAACCTTTTTAGTGTTTTGCAAGCATTTTGCACAAGTACGTCAGCTTCTGGATGGGAGGAGAGGAGGAGACGAGCAGGAGAACAGTTGTTTGGGTCTAAAAATATGTGCTAAAATGCATCAAAATGCTTGCACGCATTTACTGGCACTTCCATTAAAATCCATGGGGTCAAAATCACGTGACACAGCTTCAAAGAAAGATCATGTACTTTTTGAGTTTTGAGCATTAAGCTTTAAGTGACTGAGAGTAGAGATGTGCACAGCCTGTATTGGAAGAATAGGAACCATACAAAGACAGAGGCCGGACAACATTTTTACTAAAGTTTGTTCTTTGTTTTCCTTTATGCTGCCGAAGAGACCTTTGGTCATATCTATCAAATGACAGGCTAAGTTATCTGCAGGTGTCATTGTGTTAAAGTGATCTTACAGTGTATTATTTCCTGTCACTGGACCATCTGTTTATTTTGAACATAAACTCATTATGGCAAAATCATGCAAAATTATTAGTGTCTACCACAATTGGGTAGTAAGAGGCTGGGGCGAAAAGGTGCGGGGGAGGCTCCATCTGGCACAAATAATATCACTTTAATCAGTAATAATGATAATTATTATTAGGAAGCTACTGGAGCCTAGTGCACAAACTTAATGAGTTCTAATTGATTTATAACAAAAGGGATTAGGAATGACTAGCTAGAAAAACATGATGTTTGTCATGCCTCTTCAGAAGGGTAGGGACACTTTTTTGGATAAAGAATTGCTTTGACATGTTCTGTGAACATGGAGTTTGGAACAAAAGGTTATATTTGAAGCAGAAAACTTGTTTCAGGAGGACCTAATAAATAATTGAAGTAATGGTATTTCTAAGCAATTCAAAAGAACCAAAAAAACAACAGTATTGTAAAGAATTAGTTACAAAGCAAATTAAGCTTTTACAGGATATAGAAAGAATGATATGCCAGAAAAACATTTGTATAGCTATATCTAGGTCTGAAACTGGCCCTGCTTGAGTGTGGTGGCTCTAACCAGATGACACAATTCCAAAGTCAAACCTCGCAAGCACATTTACTGATAATTGGTTTGTGAGATTACATCAAAGCTGTATGACCAGTAACCTGCCTGTGCAACACAATATTTTAAGTGTGACACAGTGACAATCCATAACAGGAATTGCAAAATGACTAAAGATTATGAATCATAAAACACCAAAACAAAGACTTTCATAGCAAATGAGGAGGGGTGTTTCAACAGAAAGGGGAGCCTAAGGTGAGTGATGTGAAGACATGTCAGAATCAGTATGTGTTTTAAGTGTAGCAGCCTCAAGGTTAGGTTGCTAGATAAATTTAGTTTTTGGCTCCTGCTGTAGCCAGAAGAGCAGTGATCGTTTAGTCTGGTCTGCTCAGGGCTTCACAGGTTGGGAGTTTAATTGCTTACCCCTGCCTCTAGAAGACATTTCTTAGTGAGGGGGAATTAAAATGACCAGCCTGAATATTTAGCAGGGCCGAGCTCTTAAATAGTCTGGAGCCCTGAGAAGATATTTTTTTGTCCTTTTTGAGGGAATGCATCAGTGAGCTGAGAGGAGGGGAGCTGTTTGCCCCTGACGCCCCTGAAACTAGATGCTGGATTACTGGATGCACCTATAGACTAATCCTGTTTCAGGGATCTGTGAGTAGAGCATCCTTTCTGTGCTGCACCCTAAAGCTACTTCATGGTCCCCAGCCTTGAACCTATTCACTGTTCCAGTCTAGCTATACATGTTCTGCATTCTACTTCATGGTCCCCAGCCTTGAACCTATTCACTGTTCCAGTCTAGCTATACATGTTCTGCATTCTACTTCATGGTCCCCAGCCTTGAACCTATTCACTGTTCTAGTCTAGCTATACATGTTCTACATTCTACTTCATGGTCCCCAGTTGTGAACCTATCGACTGTTCCAGTCTAGCTATACTTGTTCTGCAACCTATTTCACTGTTCCCAGCTGTGAGTGAGAAGACTGTGCTGCTACTTTTGAGAGTGAGAGAGTTTTCCTCTGCAGAATTGTGCTCAATCGTTTATGGAGTATCCCACATCGCCTTCCCAGTTCCTAGAAGCAATATAATACAGAAAAAGACTAACCCCTAGATCAGTGATGGAGAACCTTGGCACCCCAGATGTTTTGGAACTACATTTCCCATTATGCTCAACTACACTGCAGAGTGCATGAGCATCATGGGAAATGTAGTTCCAAAATATCTGGGGTGCCAAGGTTCACCATCACTGCCCTAGACTGTTCAATATGCCGGAGTGAATGGATTGTTGCTGTGTGCATGGACTGTTGTTGTGGGCTTGGCTGCCTCTGCACTGTTGGGGGAGAGAACCTGGTGAATCTAAGGGGCTCCTGCAGAGGTAGCACTGCATAAGAAATATGATAAAATAGTTATTTAACAAACTCATTATCAGTTTTTAAAATTCACAGTACACACACATAAAAATTACTATTATACTGTGCATAATTGATAGTGAAAGGCCTAAAATGCTTATGCACCTCAAAAAATCACTTAAAGAAAACAATAGTCTGCCTAATAACCTTCCCCATGATTTATTATCAAGAGATACATCAAATTATGTAAATATGTAAATGTATAACTTGGTCCTTCAGCATCAAATTGAAAATTATATACACATGGTTATATAAATAAGGCGCCAATACAGCAAGAAGTAATTATTCCCATATATGAAAAAATAATATATAAGATGCTACAATTTATGCAATACCTTAAATTTGCCTGCAAAAATCATAAATTTATCACTAAAAAAGCAAATATCGATATTTTAGTACAGGGGTTACCAAACTATTTAAAATGTCCCATCATTGGTGTTCATTGAGAGTTAAAAAATGCTCCTGTATCGATGGTCAGTGAGAGCAGAAAATACCCATTCATCAGTGGAAATAGTGCCCCATCACTGATGTTAGTGGGGAATTATTAAAAGACCTCCCAGCATTGGTATCAGTTGGAGCCCCGTCCCAGTATTGGTGCTAGTGTAATAAAAAGACACCCTGCACTGGTGTCAGTGGTAGTTATAAAGGACCCCCTGGCATTGGTGTCAATGGGAGTGTTTAGCGTTGATGTCAGTGAGAGTAATTATTGACTCCTTCAGGATTGGTGTTCAGTGGGAATAATTACAAACCTCCTACCCTCCAGCATTAGTGTTCATTTGGCACTTACCTCCTACGTAGGATCTATGTCTTGTGGCAGTTATCGTTGTGATGTCACAGCCAAAACTATACAGGCACCATTGTGCAGGAGATCACTCAGCCCATGGGCAGTAGTTTGAAAACCACTGTTCTAGTACATAGACAGCGACATTCCCCCCCCCCCCCTTTCTTTATTGTCATTTTGAATTTAATTATTATGATCCCCTCCTTTGGATTATTTCTGTAGATTTAATGATTGTATATATATACATTATAGTCAAAGACATATATTTTGGAATGTATTTTGGTATTGTTACTTACATGTATGTCTCTTATTGTAGAAGTAGCTCAGAAATTGTCCCCTGATGAAACCGTTTTGGGGAAATATGTCGGGATTGCTACTCCGTGATATCAATACACATATTTGCATATGAATTGATTATACATGCAGCTCAAAAATTGATTTTTAAATTGTATGTCTTTCTATTTTTTGTCCTTTCCAGTTTTTTTCATTTTAACACAATTAAATCATTTAAAATATACAAAAATGTGTTATTATCTGTTTATTGGCACCTAAAAACCCCCAACCCATTTTCTCTTCCTCCCCTCCAATTCTATGGGTGGTTGAGTTTTCCTATTTCTTCAATTGGGATGTGGTGCCCTTGGGTCTTTTTCCAGACAAAATTTAAATGTTTGGTCTAGTACATCATCATGAAGAAAATGATCCCAGGATAATACCTATCATTACAATATATTACCCGTCATAATTTACTACTTTCTTATCAGGCCCTACATGTCACAGGAGGCAGGGGTTCTTGCTCAATAAACAACAATAACTGTGGGATCCCTGTTGGATCCTCTCTTTGGTTGAAGGCTTCTTTTTAGAGGAGGAAGCTGTAGCTGCCACTTGGCAAAGGTGATCTGGTAAGGTGGAACCTTTTTATTCGTTTACTTATACACCAATCACTGGTACAACTGACTAACCAGTGAGCCAATCACATGAGACGAATGTGACATTTCTGTTCCTGTATTGTGTACAAGAACAGGATTATTGAAGTCCACTGTACTGCCTAGGGCTTTTTATCTCAAAGAATAGGTGCAGGAACTTCTCCCTTGTGAGTCAACTCTTGACTCTGCCCCCTACCCACCTCCGAGCACCGTTTCTTGGTTCCACCCCTTACCCACCTCCTAGTACACCCCCCCCCCTTTTTACAGAATACAGAACCAAGAATCATTTTGCGGTGCTAAGTGTTTTGTATTGATTGTGTTAATGATAACAAGAAAGGCAGTACAAATAGATCTAGCAACAATGGAAACCCCAGTGACAATAGATCCACCCAGTAACAATAGACCTTCAAGCAGCCAGCAACATTAGACCCCTCCCTCAACAGAAGATTCCTCCAAGCAACAATTGACCCCCTACAACATAAGACCCATTCCCAGGAACAATATATCCCCCAGCAGTAACAGCAGACCTCCCCAGCAACAACAGGCCCCCTCCAAAAATAGATACCCTCTAGCAAAAATACATTCCCCAGCAGTCAGCATCAATAGACCATCCAGCAGCCAGCAACAAAGACCCCTCAATCAACAGTAGAATCTTCCCAGCAACAATTGACCCCCAGCAACATAAGACCCAACCCTAGCAACAATATACCCCCCTCCAAGCAACAGAAGATCTCCCCAGCAACAATAGGACCCCTTGCTCTGCAAAAATAGATACCTTCCAGCAACATTAGATCCCCCAGCAGACATCATCAATAGACCCTCCAGCACACCCCAGCACCCCTTGACATTACATACATTCAGTTCTGAAGGCCTCAGAACTGCAATCCCCCATGTTCCTGCTGAAAAAGAGCCCAGGTACTGCCAAAGTTAAAGGATAGCAACAAAAGACATATGCAGCTTAAACTAGAAAGGTCATCTTTATTGACCATGAAGCAAACCTGGGCTTTGATTAGGTAGCCATTGCAATTTTTGGAAGTCTGTATTACTCATTTTTAAAGAGAATACATTTTTTGAAAATAGAGAGCACTATGGTTCTCCCCGTTTTTATCTCATGATATATCTGAATGAATGAGGAATGGGCATCAGGGGATAATCTGAACACCTGAGTTTGAACCAGTAGGAGGAGGAGAGGTGGTGAGACGCTCACAGGAGGAATGGTGTAGAGGTGAATGAGACTCTGTATTGGGGTCTGATTCTGGAGGTGAGCAGGCATTGCACTTAGAGGTGGTGAGAAGCTCACAGGAGGAATGGTGTAGAGGTGAATTAGACTCTGTAGTGGGGTCTGATTCTGGACATGAGCAGGCATTGCACTTAGAGGTGGTGAGAAGCTCACAGGAGGAATGGTGTAGAGGTGAATGAGACTCTGTAGTGGGGTCTGATTCTGGAGATGAGCAGGCATTGCACTTAGAGGTGGTGAGAAGCTCACAGGAGGAATGGTGTAGAGGTGAATGAGACTCTGTAGTGGGGTCTGATTCTGGAGGTGAGCAGGCATTGCACTTAGAGGTGGTGGTTCACAGGGCACATTTGTGAAGATTTTACACTGTCGCCTGTTCAGGACACAGTGGTATGATTTTTGGATACATATCAAATGGAGATATATGAGAGAATATTGAAGACACATATTGAGTTATATCTTTTGTTTTGTGCATGGTTTGTTTTATGTAATGATTTGTGCAGCAATATATTGGGATTAATTTTGAATTGTACCCTACACAAAACTTTCCTTCATTCCCAATGGCTGTGTAGGGCAGTAAGGAAGGAAAAGCAAGGCAAGCATATCCTGCTGGGCATGGCTAAGTTAAAGCTGAACACTGGGAAAAAAAATATTTTGAGCCATTTGCTGTGTAAAAATAAATAACCTTTATCAATGCCTGTCCCACATTTGGCTGCAGCTACGTTCGGTAAACCTGAAGTACTGTGAGCACTGAACATCCAAGCGGAAGTAATCCTGGCTTTAGTATATTGATCACAGAAGGTTACTTATGTACACATCCCCATTCAGAAATAGCCTTGTATTCTTTTCAATAAATGCAAGGGATTCTGTGATTGGAGGAGGGGAGACTGCAATGCCTATCCACAATCACAGCAAGTCTTGCCTTCATGAAAAGAACAAAAGGCTTTTTCTGAATGGAGGAGATGTACAGTATCTCACAAAAGTGAGTACACCCCTTACATTTTTGTAAATATTTTATTATATCTTTTCATGTGACAACACTGAAGAAATGACACTTTGCTACAATGTAAAGTAGTGAGTGTACAGCTTGTATAACAGTGTAAATTTTCTGTCCCCTCAAAATAACTCAGCACACAGCCATTAATGTCTAAACCACTGGCAACAAAAGTGAGTACACCCCTCAGTGGAAATGTCCAAATTGGGCCCAAAGTGTCAATATTTTGTGTGGCCACCATTATTTTCCAGCACTGCCTTAACCCTCTTGGGCATGGAGTTCACCAGAGCTTTACAGGTTGCCACTGGAGTCCTCTTCCATTCCTCCATGACAACATCACGGAGCAAGTGGATGTTAACCACTTGCCAACCGCTGCAGTTTTACCGTAGCAGGCTTGCTTGGCTGAGTGAAACGACGTAGCCCTATGTCGCTCACATGGTGCTGGGGGGTTGAGCGCGCCCGCTGGCGGCATGCTCCCGCCCCCACTAGGCAGCAGGGATGCTGATCCATGGGACCGGTGGCCACGATTGACGATAAGCACCCACGTTCGCTCCCCGCTGAGAGATAAGGACGGTCTGCTGTTGTAAACATAGCAGACCGTTGTTCTTTCTGAAATGTTCACAGAGCGCCTATGATCCTTCTATATAGGATTACAGGTCTCTGTGGTCATTTCACAAGCCCATCCCTGATACAGTTAGAAAACACTCCCCTAGGCTCACACTTAACCCTTTGATCACCCCTAGGTTAACCCCTCCCTGCCAATGTCATTATTACAGTAACAGTGCATATTGTTAGCACTGATTACTGTAGAAATCTCACTGGTCCCCCCCCCCCCCCAAAAGTGTCAAAAATGTCAGTTAGGGGTCCGATCTCTCTGTCGCAATGTCACAGTCCCACTAAAAATCGCAGATCGCCACCATTACTAGTAAAAGCCATTACTAGTAAAAAAAATAAATAAATAAAAATGGCATAAATCTTTTCCCTAGTTTGTAGACACGATCATTTTTGGGCAAACCAATCAAAATACACTTATTGCAATTTTTTTTTCACCAAAAATATGTAGCAGAATACAAATTGTCCTAAAAGAAAGAAAAATTTGATGTTTACATTTTTTTTTTTGGGGGGGGAATTTTATATAGCAGAATGTGAAAAATATTGTTTTTTTTTTTTTGTTTTTTTCAGAATTGTCGCTCTTTTTTTGTTTATAGCGCAAAAAATAAAAATCGCAGAGGTGATCAAATATCACCAAAAACAAAGCTCTATATGTGGGGAAAAAAAGGACATCAATTTTATTTTGGTACAGCATCGCACGCAGTACCAAATTGCCAAAAATGGCCTGGTCATTAAGGGGGCAAATCCTTCCGGTCCAGAACTCGTTAAGGACAGTGACCACCTGTGAAGCTCTGGTGAACTTCATGCCCAAGAGGGTTAAAGAGGAAGTAAACCCTCCTCTACAACTTGTACCTATAGGTAAGCCTATGATAAGGCTTACCTATAGGTACTGTAAATATCTCCTAAACATGTACCGTTTAGGAGATATTTACCTTACATGTCGCCAGTGACGTCACTGGCGCATGCGCTCTGAAGGAACGGCCGATCGTGCCGTTCCTTCAGAGCCCCGTGCCGTGACTGTCGGCTCTAGCGCGCGTGCGCGGGAGTGACGTCACCGCGGCTCTGGCCAATCAGATGGCCGGATGCCGCGATCCCGGAAGACGGGCGACTAGACATGTCGCCCGTCATAGAGGTGAGTGAGCGGCACGGCGGGGGCTCGTTCTGAGGTAAGTATTGCATAATGAGCTAAAATGCGATGCATACTAGCTCATTATGTCTTTCTTTTGCAGGGTGTAAAAAAAAAAAAAAACCTCTTACAACCTCTTTAAGGCAGTGCTGGAAAATAATGGTGGCCACACAAAATATTAACACTTTGGGCCCAATTTGAACATTTTCTATTAGGGGTGTACTCACTTTTGTTGCCAGCGGGTTAGACATTAAGACCGCATTCACACTGAAGCGGCACGACTTCGGGGCGACCCGTGAAGTCGCGTGCAGCGCGACTTCAGCGCGACTTGCACGGACTTCATAGAATGAATGTCTATGCAAGTCGCTCCAGGTCGCCCCGAAGTAGTACAGGACCCTTTTTCTAAGTCGGAGCGACTTGTGTCGCTCCTATTAGAACCGCTCCTGTACTACACTATGGACCGCGACGGTGCACGACTTTTCAGGCTGACCAAGTCGCCTGACAAGTCGTACTAGTGTGAATGGAGACTAATGGCTGTGTGTTGAGTTATTTTGAGGGGGCAACAAATTTATACTGTTATACAAGCTGTACACTAACTACTTTACATTGTAGCGGGAAGTGTCATTTCTTCAGTGTTGTCACATGAAAAGATATAATAAAATATTTAATAAATAATAAAATATAATAAAATATTTACAAAAATGTGAGGGGTGTACTCACTTTTGTGAGATACTGTATAAGTGACCTGATATGATCAGTGTACTACAGCCGGAATTACAAGTCTCAGCTCTTAATGTTCAGTACTACGAGGGCTGAATGAAAGCAACAGTTTTACGGAATGGAAGAGCAACCAAACACAGGACAGTCATCGATTAGGGTCATTTATTTTTACATCGCAAATGGCCCAAAAATGTTTTTCTTGAGTTTAAACTACAAAAGTCTTTGCTTAGCAATTATATAAGTCATATCAGTTTTCAAGGAAAGTTCAAGTCATTTTTTTTTTGTATCTCTTTCATAGAGATTCTGCAAGGTATCATTTAGTTGGTAAAAATGTTATATAGAATTTCTTTTTCCTCTGAGAGAGGAAAAAAAAAGATTAATTTTAGTGGAATAAAATAATATGCTCAACAGTTTAAAAAGCAGATACCGGCTGTCAGAATAAAAATATTATTTTAGCGGTAGAATAGCGGTTGAGCATTACCAGGCTGAGAGATAGCATTGAATGCGAGGCCTGCTACGTCTGGGCCTGTGGGCGATGCTCTCCCTGTCCTTGTATTACATTCACCATTGTAATTCTACGGATTCATTGCCTTCTCCTTTGTGTAGGGAATAAAAAATAAAGAAATTATTCTCTATCTCTCCCTTCTCTGCACTTATCTCCTGATCTTGCTGTTAGAAGGTTAATTATCAAACTGAGGAACTCACTTCAACTTTCCTGACTAGATTACCTCACGAGGCATCACACAATGCTTTTCTATCAAGTGAGTGCACTCAGCCATGCGGCACTGATGTGAAAATCAGCCCAGATATGTTTTTTCCTGTGTCAAAGAATAGACTTTTCTTTTGTCTGGCTGCAATAAGAGCAGAAATACAAATAAAACTTTTCAGTACAGGAATTGAATGCCTATGATTTTACTTGTTTACAGTCAATGACAGATTAAGTGGCAAAAGCATTTGTTCTGACATACAAAATGTAGCAACTGCAAACGTAGATTCACGCAGAGCCTCAAATCCAATAAAATCGCAGGAGTTTGTATGTTCTTAAATGACCACCAAAAGCTTTGTGAATGGCTTTCACGAGCTCTTACGTTTCCAAATACAATAACGCGATTTCAGACATTTATTGCTTTTTAAAGCATTAGAAATGCGGGTATAAATGATGGCTTAGTATTGCAGCCTTTTGTTAGCAAAATGAGCCCCATATGGGTAACAAACTGGCTCTAATAAATGCTCTAGGTGATAAAAGACTACAGTAATGTATTGGATCTCTTCCAGTAACCATATATGTTTTGTCTGAATCTATAATCTGTTTAAAAAATGCAATGTACAGTCCTTTCACTGTTTCCCTTATAATTTAAAGATCACCTGTACCCAGACTTTGGACAATAACCCCTTGCAGCCTAAGCCTTTTTCTGACACTTGTTGCGTACAGGTTAAAATCAGTATTTTTTGCAAGAAAACTACTTAAAAACCCCCAAATATTTTATATATATATATATATATATATATATATATATATATATATATACTGTATATATACATATATATACGTATGTATATATATATATATATATATATATATATATATATATATATATATATATATATATATACACAGTATCTCACAAAAGTAAATACACCCCTAAGGCCCCTTTCACACAAGGGAGTCCGTCGGCGGACTCCGTTTATCTCAGTGGGGGATCGATCCGCTGTTCCCCTTCTGAGCAGGCGGATGGCAGCTCTGTCTCTACGCTGTGTGCTGAGACAGAGCTGTCAGGTCCCCACTGTTCTCTATGGGGGAATCGGATGGGAACAGACCGCCTGTCCGTTCTCATCCGATCCGATCCGCCGGACAGATGGAAAATAGGGTTTCCATCCGTCCAGATTTGACGGACCGGATCGGATCGGATGTCTCCGCTGACATCCGATGCCCCATAGAGATGCATGGGGCATCTGTTCAGATCCACCTGAAAAACTGACAGGTGGATCTGAACGGTCCGCTAGTGTGAAAGGGGCCTAACATTTTTGTAAATATTTTAATATATCTTTTCATGTGACAACACTGAAGAAATTAAACTTTGCTACAATGTAAAGTAGTGAGTGTACAGCTTGTATAACAGTGTAAATTTGCTGTCCCCTCAAAATAACTCAACACACAGCCATTAATGTCTAAACTGCTGGCAACAAAAGTGAGTACACCCCCTAAGTGAAAATGTGCAAATTGGGCCAAATTAGCCATTTTCCCTTCCCAGTGTCATGTGACTCGTTAGTCTTACAAGTCTCAGGTGTGAATGGGGAGCAGGTGTTTTAAATTTGGTTTTAAAGCTCTCACGCTCTCATACTGGTCACAGGACCTTCAACATGACACCTCATGCCAAATAACTCTCTGAGGATCTGAAAAAAGAATTGTTGCTCTACATAAAGATGGCCTAGGCTATAAGAAGATTGCCAAGACCCTGAAACGGAGCGGCAGCACGGTGGCCAAGACCATACAGCAGTTTGGACATGACTAAGGGCATGCATTACTGGAACCGTGTCCACCCTAGTGGGGGGTGGCATCTGTGGCCCCCTCATTCTTATTTACATGAATTTTGCATTAATGATGCCCTTTAAACATTAATAAAGTTGCTGCTCCCTGCCAAACCAATTTTTTATTTTTGCTTTGATACGTGTTTCCCAGGGCAGTGCAAAGCCCAGGTGCCATGTTTTTGGCAAATGTCCATTAATGTTTAACATTCAGCTCCCATCAACTTCAGCAGGCTTTGCATTTGGCACCCAAACTTGAGTAATGTTCACTGAATCCAGCTTAAACCGAACCCAAATGTCCAAATTGGCCCCAAAGTGTCAATATTTTGTGTGGCCACCATTATTTTCCAGTCCCGCCTTATGGAGCCCCGCTATGGAGTTCACCAGAGCTTCACAGTTTGCCACTGGAGTCCTCTTCCACTTCTCTATGACGACATCACGGGGCTGGTGGTTGTTAGAGACCTTGCACTTCTCCACCTTACATTTGAGGATGCCCCACAGATGCTCAATAGGGTTTAGGTCTGGAGACATGCTTGGCCAGTCAATCACCTTTACCCTCAACTTCTTTAGCAAGGAAGTGGCCACCTTGGAGGTGTGTTTGGAGTCGTTATCATGTTTGAATACTACCCTGCGGGCCAGTCTCAGAAGGGAGGGGATCATGCTCTGCTTCAGTATGTCACAGTATATGTTGGCATTCATGGTTCCCTCAATGAACTGTAGCTACCCAGTTCCAGCAGCACTCATGCAGCCCCAGACCATGACACTCCCACCACCATGCTTGACTGTAGGTAGGTAAGACACACTTGTCTTTATTCTCCTTACCTGGTTGCCGCCACACCCTTGACACCATCTGAACCAAATACGTTTTTCTTGGTCTCATCAGACTAAGGACATGGTTCCAGTAATCCATATCCTCAGTCTGCTTGTCTTTAGCAAACTGTTTGCAGGCTTTCTTGTGCATCATCTTTAGAAGAGGCTTTCTTCTGAGATGACAGCCATGCAGACCAATTTGATGCAGTGTGCAGCGTATGGTCTGAGCACTGACAGGCTGACCCCCACCCCTTCAACCTCTGCAGCAATGCTGGCAGCACTCATACATTTATTTCCCAAAGACAACCTCTAGGTATGATGCTGAGCATGTGCACTCAACTCCTTTGGTCGACCATGATGAGGCCTGTTCTGAATAGAACCTGTCCTGTTAAACCGCTATATGGTCTGGTTTCTGTGCTGCAGCTCAGTTTCAAGATCTTGGCAATCTTCTTATAGCCTAGGCCATTTTTATGTAGAACAACAATTTTCTTTTCAGATCCTCAGAGAGTTTTTTGCCATGAGGTGCCATGTTGGACTTTCAGTGACTTCCAGTGAGAGAATGAGAGCGACAACACAAAATTTAACACACCTGCTCCCCATTCACACTAGAGACCTTGTAACACTAACGTGTCACATGACACCAGAGAGGGAAAATGGCTAATTGGGCCCAATTTGGACATTTCCACTTCGGGGTGTACTCACTTTCGTTGCCTGCGGTTTAGACATTAATGGCTGTGTGTTGAGTTATTTTGGGGGGACAGCAAATTTACACTGTTATACAAGCTGTACACTCACTACTTTACATTGTAGCAAAGTGTCATTTCTTCAGTGTTGTCACATGAAAAGATATAATAATAAAATACAAAACTGTGAGGGGTGTACTCACGTATGTAAGATACTGTGTGTGTGTATATACAGTATATATATATATATATGTATATATACAGTATATACACTGAACAAAATTATAAATGCAACACTTTTGTTTTTGCATCCATTTTTCATGAGCTGAACTCAAAGATCTAGGACTTTTTCTATGTACACAAAAGGCATATTAATCTCAAATATTGTTCACAAATCTGTCTAAATCTGTGTTAGCGAGCACTTCTCCTTTGCCGAGATAATCCATCCACCTCACAGGTGTGGCATATTGTGGCATAAAATATTATCACACAGCACAATGCCACAGATGTGATGTTTTGAGGGAGCGTGCAATTGGCATGCTGACTGCAGGAATGTCCACCAGAGCTGTTGCCCATGATTTAAATGTTCATATCTTGACCACAAGCTGACTCCAAAGGCGTTCCAGAGAATTTGGCATACATCAACCGGCCTCGCATCTGCAAACCATGTGTAACCACACCAGCCCAGGACCTCCACCTCCAAGATCGTCTGAGACTAGCAACCCAGACAGCTGCTGCAACAATCGGTTTGCATAACCAAAGAATTTCTGTACAAACTGTCAGAAACCGTCTCAGGGAAGCTCATCGGCATGCTTGTCGTCCTCATCCGAGTCTCGACCTAACTGCAGTTCGTCATCGTAACTGACTTGAGTGGGAAATTCTCACATTCAATGGCGTCTAGCACTTTGCAGAGGTGTTCTCTTTCACTGTACAGGGCAGATAGCAGACAGCATGTAAGGCGTCGTGTGGGTGAGCGGTTTGCTGATGTCAACGTTGTGGATCGAGTGGCCCATGGTGGTGGTTGGTTTATGGTATGGGAAGGCATATGTTATGGACAATGAACACAGGTGCATTTTATTGATGGCATTTTTAATGCACAGAGATACTGTGATGGGATCCATTGTTGTGCCATTCATCCACGACCATCCCCTCATGTTGCAGCATGATAATCCACGGCCCCCTGTTGCAATGATCTGTACACAATTCCTGGAAACTGAAAGCATCCCAGTTCTTGCATGGCCAGCATACTCACCAGACATGTCACCCATCAAGCAGGTTTGGGATGCTCTGAATCGGCGTATACATGTTCCAGGTCCTGCCAATATCCAGCAACTTTGCACAGTCATTGAATAGAAGTGGACCAACATTCCACAGGCCACAATCAACAACCTGATTATCTCTATGCGAAGGAGATGTGTTGCACTGCGTGAGGCAAATGGTGGTCACACCAGGCACTGACTGGTTTTCACACCCCCTCAATATAGTAAAACTGCACATTTTAGAGTGGCCTTTATTGTGGCCAGCCTAAGGCACACCTGTGCAATAATCCTGCTGTCTAATCAGTATCTTGCTATGCCACACCTGTGAGGTGGATGGATTATCTCGGTAAAAGAGAAGTGCTCACTAACACAGATTTAGTCCTGACCTCAACCCTATAAACACCTTTTTAATGAATTCGAGTGCAGACTGCGTGCCAGGCTTTTGCGTCCAAGTTCAGAACCTGACCTCACAAATCTTCTGGAAGAATTGTCAAACATGCCCATAGACACACTCTTAAACCTTGTGGACAGCGTTCCCAGAAGAGTTGAAGCTGTTATAGCTGCAAAGGGTGAGCCAACTCAATATTGAACCCTACTAAGACTGGGATGCTATTACTGTAAAGTTTATGTGTGTGTAAAGGAAGGCGTCCCAATACTTTTGACAATATAGTGTATGTCCTCAGACACAAGCCTTTGGATTTTGTGCTACAAATCTGTTTATGCACCTATGTGAATGCCTCTATTAAAAACAATGCAGCTATGTTTAGAACTGTAAATAAAAAAAAAAACACTTGTAAATGCATTATACTATGGGCGTGTGAATGAAGCCTACAGATAATCGGTAAGTACTGATTCATGCCGCACACGGTATATAAGGCATAGAAGGCTTCCATTACAGTGTTAAATAAAGCATTGTAAAACGAATACACTCCCTTTAAACTATATTTGAATTCTCCATTTTGTTAACAGAGAGCAATCTTCGAAATCTCAGGATAACATGGCATGAAGCTGAAGTATAAAGGCAATTTGTTAAGTGGTGTGTGCTGACACCAGTAATTTGGCTCCTCTCTTCTGATTCCAGACACTGTATTGCTCCCTCTTCTCAATGTTCCAACTGGCGGTAATAGCTCATTCCACTGACTCAGCTCTGCTGTCTTCAATACATAGCCAACCACACACACAAAAAAGAAATCCAGCTTCTTATTCCGGTGCCTTTGTTATGATTCCCCCTCTGCCTCTCACGTTTGACCACTGCTGTCATTCACAAGAACACCAAATTTAATTTGTCCAAGATGCAGACAATTCTGGTCCGGCTCACGCTTCTGCGAAGGCATGGGGCAGCACAGCGAAATCTACCATTCCTGACTCTCCCACACTCACACACAATAGTACATTACCTTCAAAGGACGTAATTAGGTAGAACTAGGTCCAGACTGACCGACAATTCAGCCTTGATTTAATGGGCTCCCCAGCCGTGACAGACGTGCAAGCATTATTGCTGTTACTTTGCAATTTTGCAAGCGGTTGGGGTTTGTTCTGCTTCAAAATAAGCTTTCTCCAGATATTTTAGTTATTCACGGGGTTTAATCTCACACATCACTTTCAGCTATTAGCAGTATGTAATGGTTCCTGCGTCTCCAGTGAGGTTTTCTAAAGTAACAAAGTACCTACTATTTCCTCCTACAACATAAACACCTTTCAGACTGTCAGTCTGTCTTTTTTATATTTTTTTTACAGAAGGTGAAAATAAAAATCCTTTTTTTTTTCTGTGAATACAATACCCTGTATTATACCAGGGTTATGTTTCAGTGTACTGTAACATTGTTTTTTATTTCATTGTGATAATCCGTTACCATAAATAGAAAAAAAAATACAATACAAAAGCTTTGCATTTGTTGTGGCAATATTAGGTTTCATGGTATGGTTTAGACAGGTACACTTGAAGCCCAATAAAAGTTACAGAAATAGATATACAGTCAATGTACTACCAACCTACATTTTTATAGTCTTGCTTCAGGAGTTTACAGGGTGCATTAATGTGTCCAAGTTGTCCAATGGGCACCAGTTACTGCACTCAGTAATTAGCAATCAATAACAGATTTGCTCAAACATACACCCTCTCATACACCCTAGGAGAGTGGTTGTTACTCTGCTATGGAAGCATAGACCACTGCAGTGGGGGAGCAGGAAGCATCATAGCATCAAAAAAACATAACCACAATAATAACCTTGAAAACGGTATTATTAGTAGTATGATGGTCTGGTTCCTCCAACCATACATTTCCCAATTTTTTTCTCAATGTTATTTTTTGGATGATGGCACCTGTTGGGTAGTTCATTTCTTTTCTAGTCCCTATTATTAGTAGTAATCAGCATGGATTCCTGAAAAATCGTTCTTGCCAGACCAATCTATTAACCTTCTACAATGAAGTGAGTTGCCATCTAGATAAAGGAAGGCCTGTGGATGTGGTGTTTCTGGACTTTGCAAAGGTATTTGACACCGTTCCTCACAAACGCTTACTGTACAAACTAAGGTACGTAGGTATGGACCATAGAGTGAGTAGCTGGATTGAAAACTGGCTCATGGGGCGAGACCAGAGGGTGGTGATTAATGGGGAGGACTCAGATTGGTCGGGTGTGGAAAGTGGGGTCCCCCAAGGATCTGTCCTGGGACCAATCCTGTTTAATTTATTCATGAGCGACCTAGAGGATGGGACGACCAGCACAATCTCAGTATTTGTGGACGATACTAAGCTAAGAAGGCCAATATCTTCTATGCAGTAATTAGTAACCTTACAAGCAGATCTGAACAAAATAATGGGGTGTGCAACTACATGGCACATGAGGTTTAATGTTGAAAAATGTAAAGTAATGCACTTGGGTGTCAGAAATATGAACGCAAGTTACTAGGCTAGGCGGTGATCCTCTGGGTGAATCTATGATGGAAATGGACCTAGGGGTCCTTGTGGACAACAGGCTTGGCAGTGGCATGCAATGTCAGGCTGACAAAAATAGGGTTTCCATCCGTCCAGATTTCACGGACAGGATCGGATACGGATGGCAGCGGGTGTCAGCGGAGGTGTCTCCGCTGACATCCGCTGCCCCATAGAGCTGCATGAGGGATCCGATCAGATCCGCCTAAAAAACTCACAGGCGGATCTGATCGGATCGCCCGTGTGAAAGGGCCCTATCATATTTTTTTTCTTGCTTATTCAGCTATTAAGTGTACAAACTTAGCTCTATGTGATCTGTTTAAAAAAAAAAAAAAAGTGATAAAATTGCCCTTTATCTATAGCCATCCGTGATTCTGCATGTATATTTGTTTTCTGTGGATTGTGCAAAAAAAATCAATGTTATATAGGCTATCTTTTCTACGAATTAACTGTGGTTTTATTGTGAGCCGTAATAAAATACTGTCTTATGGCAACTAGGTGAAGCAGAGGAGCATTGGAAATACATAAAACATTGTAACAGGAGAAACAATGTTCTGTAACAATTCTAGAGAATGCAAAAGGGAATTTGCAAATAGTGAGAGAACATAAACAGAGAATAAGCTCCTATTCACATCTGAGCATTTTGCAACTCCAAGCTCAGGTGTACGTTTAGTAAACTGAGAAGTTTTCTCTCAGTTCAATTCTCGGCAGTTCTCAGAGAAAAAATATCTCCTCTGGCACCCAGTTTAGAAGGCGGAGAACTTCACTTCTCACAGGGTGATCAGAGGAGAAGTTTTTTCTCTGAGAACTGCCGTGATCTCTGTATAACTGGGTGGACTGCCTGTAATCTCACGAGATTTTGTGAGATTACAGGCACTGCTAAGTTTAAAAAGTGAAACTAAAGTTTAAAAGAACTCGTAATGACATGTTCTGACACATGAAAATATATATATATACACACACACACACACATGCACGGTATATATACATACAGTATATAAATATATATATATACACATACACACACACACACACATATATATATATATATATATATATATATATATATATATATACACATACATACAGTACATACATACATACATGCCAATCTGTATGCAATTGCACTGTATGTTGGCAGATTGCATGCAGATTGTACACCAGACCACAGGCTATCGTTTGTGGTGTGTGGGTGTGGGGACAGTGGGAAGAGTGATCAACACAGGGGTTCTGGCTTGTAGGATAGCTGGAGGAATCCTAGTAGTGTGTGGTAATTGCTAGACTGCTCCCCAACCCTTAGAGTGCATCAGATTGTATGTAAGATTTGTATCTGCCTGTGTGTGGTCAGCCAGCTGGATTGGACTGGAGTCTCCCTCTAGTGGTGACCGAAGGCAGTGCAGGCTGTGAAAGTATTGCAACCAATCTAATTACTTAAGCCCCGTACACACGTACCGATCGTCGGCCGAACGATCGGCTGTCTTTTGTCCCCGGGCTGTCATGTCCGCTGAAAAGTGCAAAAGACTGCACACGAATTTTGTCCGCCGACTGCAGAAGTGATGTCATGTGATGGTTAACTTTCCCTGTGTTTTTTCTTTTATGAGCATGCCCAGTCTTGCAAATCTGCTGTCTGTCGGCCGAATTCTGTACTGACTGGCGAACAATCGGCCGTTCTGGTGTCGGCATACAAACATTTTAATGCTTGCACGACAGATTCTGTTTGGCCGAAAGTGCGCTGTCGGCTGTCGGAAGCATCATACTAACAAGCCTACATTTGGCCGATCGGTCGTCTGCCGAATCTTTTCTGCGACAATCGGTACGTGTGTACGAGCCTTTAGTAGGAATTTTCTTTATTTCCGTTATCCCCTTATACTGCCCAGTCACGATTCATCACGTCTCGTTTAGCTAGTCGCCGTGGGCGTGGTTGAATCGTGACAGATTGGTTTCCTCCCACACTCCAAAGACATGCTGGTAGGTTAATTGGATCCTGTATAAAAAATTGGCCCTGCTGTGTATGTATGTGAGTGATGCCTCGTACACACGTACCGATCGTCGGCCGTAAATATTCGGCCGACGACCGATCGGCCGATTGTATGCTTGTTAGTATGATGCTTTCGACAGCCGACAGCGCATTTTCGGCCGAACAGAATCTGTCCTGCAGGCATTAAAATTTTTGTTGGCCAACACCAGAACGGCTGATTGTTCGCCAGTCAGTACAGAATTCGGCCGACAAACAGCAGATTAGCAAGACTGGGCATGCTCAGAAAAGAAAAAACACACGGAAAGTTATTCATCACATGACATCACTTCTGCAGTCGGCTGTTGTTGGCTGACAAAATTCATGTGCAGTCTTTTGCAGTTTTCAGCGGACAGGACAGCCCTGGACAAAAGACGGCCGATCGGTACATGTGTACGAGGCATTAGGGACCTTAGATTGTAAGCTCCTTGAGGGCAGGGACTGATGTGAATGTGCAATGTATATGTAAAGCGCTGTGTAAATTGACTGTGCTATATAAGTACCTGAAATAAAAAAAAAATATATATATATATATATATATATATATATACATACATACACACCAGTACATACAGTATATATATATATATATATATATATATATATATATATATATATATATATATATATATATATATATATATATATATATATATATACACACACAGATATACATGTGATTGTATAGTTAATGTGTTTCTAACCTGCTGTTGATGTATATTTCACTGCAGTAGGGAGAGTTTTTACTTTCACTTTTGGGCACTGGGACATTCACAGCAGAGATCTCCTATTTCTTCCTGCTATCTCCACCTCTGAGCTGGAGAAGTAGGAAGAGGAGATCTTCAAAGAGAAGCACAGTGATAAGGTGACATCATGTGTTTCTAAACTGGCCGTTTCTATTGCAGTGAATGCAAGCTGTTTGTGTACTGAGATGAGAAGAGAAGACTATGTTCTCCACTACTCTTCTCAGTATTTTAAACCTGCAATGCTCTGAGACAAGCCGTGATCATCCAGATCTCGGCTTATCTCAGTTTACTAAACGTACACCTCAAAGCTCAAATATTCTCAACAAGCCAAATCCCATGCTTTTAAATTGCCTTGTATACATTGAGCAATCAGGTGTTTGTAGTTCAATGTCAGAAGCTTGAAAAAGTAAATGCACAACAAAGAAACTCTCACAAAGAAACGCTTGGGGCTGGGATAACAAATACTAGTGCCATTGCAAAAATTGTCAAAAGGAATATACAGTTTATTAATATAAACAGGTGGAAAAAACAGTTAAATTAAAATGTCATGTGCTGTCCGCTTCACTAACCCTGAAAACAACCCAGGCGTTCTGGCCAATGAATGGAGCCGAGTAAGAGCCAATCCTGCAGCTGTCACAGAAGAATCTGGGGGTGCTGAAGGGAAAAAAGACGAGCTGCTCCTTATGTTACTGTCCCCAGGAGCTATAGACTGTTAGGCTTACCATGAGGGACCTGCAGCGGTCTGCTTCCAGACTTAAAAAAGTCTGTCCAGGCAAAGAGGCAGAAGAAAGACAGACGGCGGGGGAGCCAAATACTGCAGCCGGAGGATGACGTCCCTGCTGTGAGCCGACAGTCACTACGATGGTATGGGGCGTCGCACTCGGCCACTGGAGGCACTGTGTGCTGGTGCGTGGACAAGGCCGAACAAGTCGTTGTCAGCCGCTGGGGACACTGTGTATCAATCCGGCTTCCACTATGGTATTATACTGGTGGCACTCTACCCAATGAGCTCAGAAATGGAGGCATTTAGAACCTCAAGGGTAAAAAGGTGTGTGGCCCTTTTAAAAACCAGTTCTGAACTGGAAGGATTTGCCTCCTAATGACCAGGCCCTATTTTGCGATTCGGCACTGCATTATTTTAACGGAAAATTGTGCGAACGTGCGACGCTGTACCCAAACAAAATGCACATCCTTTTTTTCCCCCACAAATAAAGCTTTCATTTGGTGGTATTTGATCACCTGTGCGGTTTTTATTTTTTTTTTGTGTAATAAATGAAAAAACAGCGACAATTTTGAAAAAAAAAAAAAAAAAAACAATATTTTTCACTTTCTGCTATATAACATTCCCAAAAAATAAAATTAAAAATAGAAATTTTTTAACATTTTAGGCCAATTTGTTTTCTGCTACATATCTTTGGTAAAAAAAATTGCAATAAGCGTATTTTGATTGGTTGCGCAAAAGTTATCGTGTCTATTAACTACGGGAAAGATTTATGTCATTTTTTATTGTTTTTTTTTTTTTTACTACTAATGGCGGCGATCTGTGTTTTTTTGCGGGACTGCGACATTGCGGCGGACAGATCGGACCCCTGACTGACATTTTTGACACTTTTGGGGGTACCAGTGACATTACTACAGTAATCAGTGCTAAAAATATCCACTGTTACTGTAATAATGACAATGGCAGGGAATATGCACTGTTACTTTAATAATGACACTAGCAGGGAAGGGGTTAACAGTATAGGTGATCAAGGGGTTAAATGTGACCCTAGGGGAGTGATTCTAACTGTGGGGGGGCGTGGCTTCTGAGATGACCACAGAGACATGTGATCCTATATAGCAGGATCATAGGGGCTCTGTGATCATCCCACGGAGAAGGGCGGTTGGCTGTGTTTACAACAGCCGACCGTCCTTCTCTCGCAGCGGGGAAGGATCGAGAGTGTCAGGCGGCAATTGGAGCTGCCTAACACACGCATCGGCTTCCCCGCTGATGATCTGGCCAGCGGCGCGTGCTCGCCCCACCCGATTCCTCTCAGGCGAGCGACGTAGGTCTACGTCGTTTTGCCTGTACGAGCCACCCGTAAAAAGGTGGCTGGGAACTGGTTAAGGAAGATATTATGATTTTATGTGCTCCCATAATAAGAGCCAAGAACATGCAATTATGCCCCAAATATGCTCTTGTACGTCACTTTACTTTTAAAAATGCATGAAAATATGTGCAGAAATGGGGGAGAAAGCTTACATACTGTAAGCTATGCTCAGGTGGGGCTAAATGTCCCATATAATGTCTGCAATTGGATGGGCAGAGATGAAAACACAAATACAGTGATCTCCTAACAAGAGTGAATTATGTCCTTAGTTTGATGTGGTCTGGCCCTTTAAAAGTGCTACGTGCCTCAATGGTGAGACCAAGATAACAAGAACAAGATTGCTGTCTTGCATAAATCACTGAATCATCTCAATGGCTGATAATGAATATTAAGACTACACAGTAGCAAGTAATTTTGTTACTTATATGAGGGTTTATTAAGTTTTTGATGCGGGTGTTACAGTTAAGAAATGAGAATAACTGCAGAGATGTCATCCTGACCACTTATAACCAAGCTGCTTGTCCTCTTCTGAACTCACTGAATCTTCTCGTGAACAGCTGTGATCTCAGTAATTGCAATAATAAACAAAGTTTTGAAAAAGAAAATGAATAATAAAAATTAGTTATTTTCTTCAGTTATGAGCTCAGTCCACATTTATTCAGCATAACATTGAGTTCTGAATTTAGTAAATGCCAAACATCACCTTTTGGGATTAAAATAGTCACATGGACAACCCTTGGAGATCTAAACATCTTAGAAAAGTAAAAGTAAGCAAAAGTATTTTTTATATGTTAAAGGAAAACCAAAGTCTCTTTACAAATGCTTTGGTAAATTTACTGGAAAAGTTGTTCATTTTATGGTCACTGAAAAAGACACAAATAAACACTTTGAGACTCAAAGAATAGACATTTAACCTTCACATATAGAAAGAGTTCTTAACAGTAAGGGCTTTGGTAATTTTGAATAGTCGCCAAGAGTGTGGTCAAATGCCACTAGAGTTTTTTATCTCAAGGAGGGAACAAAAGAAATCAAAGACTTTCTAACCGACAAAATCAATCGGACGGTTCATCTAACATTATTTTTTTCCCTGCTAGATATTAGGATTGTCATTTCATGTATATAGCCCCTTGTAATCCAGAGAAACCCCATTATTTAGAGAAAAATAAGAAAAATCAACGCTAAGGCTGAATTCACAATTTTGCATTGCAGTTACAAGCAGTAAAACATGAAGCAAGAAGGTCATGATGACAGCTACTTAATGTGAAAGAAATGTGAAACTCTATATGCATGTATTTCATTTTGTATGCTTTGTCCACTGCAGTCAACGTCCTTGGCATCATACTTACTCTTCTGCCATCTACTCACATTCCTAAGACCCTGATAAATAATATAAGCATGTTTATAAAAAAAAAAACCTGAAAAGTGTCAAATAAATAGAACAGTTATTTGAGAAGATGTTGGGTGAATCTGTTCCCTATCACAGAAGTTATGAATTTGGAACCACTGATCAATATAAGGATAAGTGTTACCTATCTACAAAATTTCCAACAAACGTTTACAGAAGGCGAAATCATACATGGCAGCCTCTAAGTTTCTCTCATGAAAAATTTCCTTTAAAACTGCAATCACAGTACAATGAACATTACAAGATCTATGATGAGAGGCAATTTGTTAGAAGTTTTATTTTCCTTGTCTTCTTTCAAATTATTATTTTTTTTTCCTTTAAATGTATGTAATGGGTCTTTTCTTAGTTGACAGTATTTTGTATTTTTCTCCTTATATTCTAATATAATAAATTAAAAACCGTTTTATAGAAAATGTGTAGTGGTTTTGTAAATATATTCTTCATTGTTTATGGGCAGGACTAAAAAACACAATTAAAATATTCTTCTAGTCAAGTAAATACAAAATATTCCGTGTAATGACTTTTTTATTTTAAATCTAGCCTGCGGGTGGTGCTGTAGGCGCCTTTCATGTTTTCAAATTGTTTCCATCTCTCTTGTAAATAGCCTGAAATTTACCAAGCTCAAAAGGAGAAAAAGAAGTCCCGGAGCCACACAGCACACAAAAGATATCTGGCTCCTGGGACTTCTTTTCCTTCCTCATTAAATTCTATGGAGCTGAGATAAACTCTTTTCCTGCCTGAAGTCCCAGCTGTTGTTAGCATATATGGACGTACTAAAGCCTGAAGCGGCACCCTTAACTTCTTTGTATGGGAGTTACAGAGCTCAGTAGCTCATGCTAAAGTTTACACAAAGAAGTAAATAAGTCAGAGCAGTGACTACCCCCTCACTCTTCCTTACCCATAGGCTCCATAGGTAGAATAATTAGAGTAGATGATTACCACTGTGTTCTCTCTTTAGAACACCCTATAGTGCTTTTGTAGTCCTTTTAATTAATAACTGTTTATGTGTGTATATGTCACTCAGTATCTCACAAAAGTGAGTACACCCCTCACATTTTTGTAAATATTTTATTATACCTTTTCATGTGATAACACTAAAGAAATGACACTTTGCTACAATGTAAAGTAGTGAGTGTACAGCTTGTATAACAGTGTAAATTTGCAGTCCTCTCAAAATAACTCAACACACAGCAATTAATGTCTAAACTGCTGGAAACAAAAGTGAATACACCCTAAGTAAAAATGTCCAAATTGGGCCCAATTAGCAATTTTCCCTCCCCGGTGTCATTTGGCTCGTTAGTGTTACAAGGTTTCAGGTGTGAATGGGAAGCAGGTGTATTAAATTTGGTGTTATCACTCTCACTCTCCCATATTGGTCACTGGAAGTTCAAAATGGTACCTCATGGCAAAGAACTCTCTAAAGGATCTAATAAAAAGAATTGTTGCTCTACATAAAGATGGCCTAGGCTAGTGATGGTGAACCTTGGCACCCCAGATGTTTTAGAACTACATTCCCTACGATGCTCAATGACACTGCAGACTACATGAGCATCATGGGAAATGTAGTTCCAAAACATCTGGGGTGCCAAGGTTCACCACCACTGACCTAGGCTATAAGAAGATTGTAAAAACCCTGAAACTGAGCTGCAGCACGGTGGCCAAGACCATACAGAGGTTTAACAGGACAGGGTCCACTCAGAACAGACCTTGCCATGGTTGACCAAAGAAGTTGAGTGCACGTGCTCAGCTTCATATCCAGAGGCTGCCTTTGGGAAATAGATGTATGAGTGCTGCCAGCATTGCTGAAGGTTAATGGGGTGGGGGGGTCAGCCTGTCAGTGCTCAGACCATACGCCGCATACTGCATCAAATCGGTCTGCATGGCTGTCGTCCCAGAAGAAAGCCTCTTCTAAAGATGATGTACAAGAAAGCCTGCAAACAGTTTGCTGAAGACCAGCAGACTAAGGACATGGCTTACTGGAACCATGTCCTGTGGTCTGATGTGACCAAGATAAACCTATTTGGTTCAGATAGTTTCAAGCATGTGTGGCAGCAACCAGGTGAGGAGTACAAAGACAAGTGTGTCTTGCCTACAGTCAAGCATTGTGGTGAGAGTGTCATGGTCTGGGGCTGCATGAGTGCTGCTGGCACTGGGCAGCTACAGTTCATTGAGGGAATCATGAATGCCAACATGTACTGTGACATACTGAAGCAGAGCATGATCCCCTCCCTTTGGAAACTGGGACGCAGGGCAGTATTCCAACATGATAACGACCTCAAACACACCTCCAAGATGATCACTGCCTTGCTAAAAAAGCTGAGGGTAAAGGTGATGGACTGGTCAAGCATGTCTCCAGACATAAACCCTATTAATCATTTGTGGGGCATCCTCAAGTGGAAGGTGGAGGAGTGCAAGGTCTCTAATATCCACCATCTCTGTGATGTCATCATGGAGGAGTGGAAGAGGACTCCAAAGGCAACCTATGAAGCTCTGGTGAACTCCATGCCCAAGAGGGTTAAGGCAGTGCTGGAAAATAATGCGGGGTGTACTCCCTATTTGTTGCCAGCGGTTTGGACATTAATGGCTGTGTTGAGTTATTTTGGGGGGACAGCAAATTTACACTGTTATACAAGCTTTAGACTCACTACTTTAAGCAATGCGTCATTTCTTCAGTGTTGTCACATGAAAAGATATAATACATTTTTTTAAAACGTTCATCCTCCTCCTCCCCCTTGAACCTTTTACAAAATATTTAATTTTCTGGGAGCAAGTGCCTTTTTGGTGGTACTTTCTCCAACTTCCTCAATCTTTGCCTAGATGTTGATGCCTAGAACGACCAGAACGCTCTAATTCCTCATGTATTGAATTGTATTATAACTACTGTCGGCCTTAATGTTTTAAAAGCGCTGCTCAAACTGTTGGCACTATATAAATCCTGCATAATAATAAAGAGAATAATGTCTCCTTGGTCTGCCCACCACCTGCATCCTCCTGAAATAACGTCACACAATCCAAGAGGTACAGGGCCGGATTCCCTGCAGGCCAAATCTCGCAGTAGGGGGCCAGTTATAAGTGATAAAGACATCACAGCCACCTATCGAAACTAAGAGGGTGGCACAGAAGAAAATAAGCCCCGAGAAGAATTGGCTGCATGAAAGACAGCGCTGGACTTCTTGGAATGGTAATTATGTGTTTCTTAAAAGTCATCAGCTACTGTACTTGTAGCTGCTGATTTTTAATTTTCTCCTAGCTGGGTAAAGTTACACTTTAAAGCAAAGTCATTAAGTTGTTAGACTTGGACCGCTAGATCTTCTATAAGACCAGAACTTAAAAGGATAATATACCAAAGCCTTTAAAGATAACTGCAACCATGAAACAAAGCAGAAAGCCCCAGTAAGACCTTGTGGCCGCAGTGGAAAGTAAGCGGCTAGCATGTGCTGTAGCAATAGCTGTTTGGCGCACTTTAATAACACAATCATAGCAATGCTGTAACTGAGAAATATCAGAGGCTAGAGGTCAAGTCTTTCATGGGAATATATAGCTAGCAAGCAAAGGCCATGTTAGGTATAGATTTTATCAACTGTCACGTTTTATGTTTCTCTAATAAAATAGATGAAACTCTGGTGTCTACTGCAATAAATAGTAGCGTGAGATTTCAAGGTACAACACTGTACCCAGGAAAAGTCAGCGAACATAAAACCAGAGGGTGGAGGTAGTTAGAAAAGACAAGGGACCTTTCAGATTATTAGACCCTTGTGTCAGACAAATCAGTGGACATTTTCTAGCTGTGAATCACCTATTATCCCCCCTGTACAACATCATCAACCTTCCGCAGACAAGACAAATGTGAAGGTTCTGTTCGCCGGCTGTGATTGCTTTTTCTGTGACTAATTGGATCTGAAAAGCTGTGGGCTCAACTGCAAACAGCCATTTGACAAGCGAACAGTTTGCTGAGAATGTTCCTGCTATAATATGACATGCATTTGCAGATAATAAATTAGTCCTAATATCATGTTTTACTCTTCTTTGTGCAGTATGTTTGCCATCTGCATGTCCTAATATATAAGCTTATATTGAGCACCTACTGTCGCATCGGCAAATCCTTTGCTAAGAAGAAAGTTACATCAATTTCCACATAAATTATTTTTCATTCTTCAAGGTTGTCTGCGCGAGGAAGACCTTGTAAAAGGATCAGACAGCCATTGCATTACCTAGAGTACTCTAGTAGATCAGATGTAATGGCTGACACCAAGAAAAAAAAATGTTTTCCTGGTAAAGCCGTAATACAGTAGTGTTGGTCATATAAGGTATACAAGGAAAAATAAATCACCTTTTCTCCAAGACAATTTATTGTATTTCCTTATCCCTGCTGTTTTAGATAGCTAGCATGGTCCTATATCAAAACTACTACAGAGTGCCCTGGCCCTTTAAAGATAATTCAGGAGTCCCGCCAATCCAGTCTATTCCTAAGCAATATCTGGAACATACTGATTGCTTGTATAGTGGAACAATTTAATTTAAAGTATATCTAAAGCCCAAAGTTTAGTTTTTTGCTGACTGTGTCCAATTGGAGAGAGATTCTCCTTGACCTCCTGGCCCAGAGACATACTGGGAAGTGAGAGGATATCTCTCCAAAGTGAGAGGACGTTGTTTGTAGGCTGGCCCTAAAATATACAGTAAAGGAAAAAAGTATCTGTTTCCCTGCTGATTTTGTACGTTTGCCCACTGACAAAGAAATGACCAGTCTATAATCTCCTAATCTCAGCTTGTTATCTGTATAAAAGACACCTGTCCACAGAAGCAATCAATCAATCAATCAATCAATCAGATTCAAATCTCTCCAGCCTGGCCAAGACCAAAGAGCTGTCCAAGGATGTCAGGGACAAGATTGTAGACCTACACAAGGCTGGAATGAGCTGAAAGACTATCGCCAAGTAGCTTGGTGAGAGGGTGGCAACAGTTGGTGCAATTTTTCGAAAATAGAAGAAACACAAAATAACTCTCAAAATCCTCAGCATCAAGATCAGAATTGGATCGTTTTTTTTTTTCTTATGCGTGATTGGGTATTTGCAACATGAGGTTTTACTACATTCACCAATAGAGAAAATTCCTTTGCAACCTATTTGGAAATCATGGGGAGGTAAATCAACCCTATAGTATCTAAATATAAATGCTAAATATAAAATGCTAAATGCTAACATAAATGGTAAATATCTAGGTACCATTTTGAATTTGTTTTAATATTCCAACATGAAACAATTAATGCTCTTTGCCTCTGTGCAGGAGTTTCCTATAATAAAGAGCGGACTCTGCTGCCCTCTCTCCTTGTTCAGGATGACTGGTCTTCTACCCGTCCCCTCCAGCGGCTTTCTGCAGGCAGCCGGTAGCGGGAGGACCTGCTGAGTCCCTCCCCCAATTATGCTCTCTGTACAGACTATGTGCAGCGCAATGATGATGTTACTGCTGGTTTTGCAAAGGCTTTTGCAAAGGCATTTGCTGTACAAAGAGTGAGTCTATATACAAAGTACTTGGCGGCTATTGGATAACATTTAAATAAAATTCTTTGTGCCTAAAGTTCACTTTTTACTGTATTTTATTGTTGGATGATATAGTAGTCCAAGCAAATATGTATTTATTTATAAAGTCAGACACTGTCTAGTTGCCTCATATGGTCACAATCACTCGTACAGATCTAGTAATACTAATAATAGGAAGAGCAATTTTCCAAAAGGCTGAACTATTTCTGTAGCCAGTAATTCAGAGATTTATTGTTCAAAACCCATATATTGTCTTATGCCATACACACATTGAATATTTTAAGTGATGCTACAATCACTATCACATTCAGCAAATACCAGAAAAGAATGAATCTATGAGAAAATGGGAGTTTGATGTTTTCAATATATTTTCCACACAATATAAAGGCTGGTAGGGGGCATGTCTCCATTAAATGTGGTCTGAAACTGCTCGTAGACGGAACAATATCTATTGATATATTAGGCTGTTTATGTCCCAGCTGCTAATAACTAACTCCTTTATTATTTTCAATCAATATCTCATCTGAGATGATCATAAATCGAAGCGCTTGAGCGGAAAACACACTGCTATATGACATGATGTTGTAGGACTGCTTACTGCTAGAGTCATGTAGATGCTCAGCTCATGTACATCACAGACAAGGTACAATAAGGAAAATAAAGTTGACTTGACAATTGGTGTTTGTTTTAATAAACTTTGGCAGAAAGTGCATTAGCTAGGTATGCTTTGTACATTAAAGGATCAATAAACCTTTAATACAAGTAAAAGAGTATTTGGTATTAACATTTGCTTTGAAGCTACACAAAACAAAATATTCTATGTTCTCAGTCATTTCAGCCCAAAGAAGGTCGCTGGAGCCTATTTCCAATATCCTAAATGGGATTATTTCAGGAGAAATCAGCTGTGCGTAATAAAATGTCTCTCACTAATACTATTATTATGAATCATTAGCTTTTGGTGCTAAGATCTAGATCCTCTAAGTCTTATTGTGAGACTGTATGCTTTTGATGCTTATATATCCAGCATCCTATTAGGAAAAAAAACAGCATTCAGAAGTTAAGTTAGGGTTAATTGTTAGCTTAGAATTACTGTGGGGTTAGAGAGTTATATTAAGTGTTAGGGTTAAGATTAGGCTAGAGATTTTAATTTTTGTGTAAGTTTTAAGGGTCTAGGTTAAGGTTTTATTTGAACTGTTAGGTAAACAGTTAGGGTCAGATTAACAGTTAAGTCTCAGGTGAGGGTAAGAGACCCTGTCAGGTTAAATAAATGCCAATGAAAGAGTTTTTATAACTCTCATACTCATCTGCATCCCCTACCTTCCATCTCTTCTGGCATTGCAGCAAGACTCTCCAGCCTTCGACATTTCCTAGAGTGTCGGAAGCCTATACTCCCCTTCCTCTGCTTTGGTAACTTATTCCAGCTTTTCCAGGGCACAGACATCTGACACTCATAAAAATGTTAAATACACATGTATCTTACGGAGGCTGCACTTTCGGAGTGGAAGGGAAATAGGAGACATGATCCACTAAAGAGGTGGGTTGAAAATTTTTATTTTTTTACTTACTTTAAAATCCATTTTTTTGAGTTCATCAAGGGGCACAGTACTCCATAAATCGTAACTACTGAATTATATTGCCTCCTCCAGGAGTAGGACTAGGCAGAACAAAAAACACCTGGCTATGCCCATGGCCCATCCTCAACTTGGTATAAAACCCCCCTCTCTGATCTAGGTAATCAGTTTAGTAGCAAGCAGTATTAGAAGTATCAGAACTCTATATAGGGGGTGAGTGCTGTGTCCGTCGGTAAACTCAGAGAAATGGATTTTATGGTAAGTACAAAAATCCAATTTTCTCTTTCGTTCATTGATGGACACAGTGCTCCATGAATCATAACTACTAGGACGCCTAAAGCAGTACCAAAAGAAACATGAGGGGTAGGGAAAATAATCCAAGGCTAAACATAAGTGCCTTTAACCAGGACACAGGAGCCTTAACTGGGTCACAGGAGCCCTGTCTGAAAAAATAAAAGAAAAACACCCCTCAAGAGGGAACAGCCCCTCTTAAACAGAAGCCTGCAAATCTTTGCAGCCAAAAGAAGCATCCGCAGATGCCAAAGTATCTACCTTATAGATATTCGTGAAGGTATGCACCGACAACAAAGTGGCCTCCTAGCAAACTTGCGATATTGATGTCTGATGACAGAAGGCCCAAGAAGCACTCAGCGCCCGAGTAGAAAGCGCCGTGACAGGGAAAGGTGAAACCTAATCTTTAATGGAATAGGCCTGAGTCACCGTCTGTCTGATTCATCTGGAGATGGTAGCCGAAGAATTGGCCAGCCCTTTTCTTGGTCCTTCTGTAACCACATAAAGCGGGTCTGACCTTTGGAAGGACTCAGTAGCTGCCAGATACACCCGAATTGCACAAACCACATCCAAGGTATGCAAAGCAAATTCCTTGGGATGAGCTGGCTTGGGACACAAGGAAGGCAACACAATGTCTTCATTCAAATGGAAGTCAGAGACAAAGAACCACTTTATCCCTATGGATCAGCAAATAGGGACTGCATCAGGATAATGCCACCAATTCCAATACCCTGCAGGCCGAGGTAATAGCCAACAAGAATGTCACCTTCTGGGATAATGTAGGCAAGGGAATCTCCCCAATAGTCTCAAATTGAGGTTTCTGGAGAACCCAAAGCACTAAATTTTAATCCCATGGCGGCAAAAGAGACCGTACATGTGGAGCCACATGTCGCACCCCCTGAATTAAGGTACAAACTAAAGTGTGCATGGCTAGGGGTCGCTGAACGAAGATTGCCAAGGCAGACACCTAGCCCTTGATGGTACTCAAGGCCAACTTCTGATCAACGCCCCATCGAAGAAAGGCTAAGATCTAAGCCACAGAAAAGGATCGAGGATGAGCGCCAACCGACTCACACCAAGAAATGTACGTTTTCCACTTACGATGGTATATCTTGCTGGAAGACAACTTCCTTGCCTTCACCATAATAGGGATCACTGATCCAGACAAGCCTCTATCCCTCAGTACCTGGCTTTCAATAGCTAAGCCATTAAAACCAGGGACTGTAAAGCAGGATGGTAGATTAGCCCTTTGGACAACTGGTCTTCTCTGAGAGGAAGTCCCCAAGAGACGTATATGGCCCCCAGGATGATTGGAAGATCCTCGCTCTTGATTCCTTGCAGGAACTGCAGAAGAAGCCTGAGCCGAGGATGATACTGGCCTTACCGTGGCCCATGGATGCCTGCAGCGTCTGTCAGAGGACCCCGTGACCTCCTCACGAACTTTGGTATCCTCCTGTGGAGCCAAACCTGCTAAAGGAGCGGCATGTAGGACTGTGCAAACAGAACTGTCTTATCGGAAACCTGTATGCATATCGGGAGAGAGAGCTGTCTGTGTGACAGCAGTGGGTGACACACGGCATGTAGTTCTTGAAATTTGTCCAGAGGAAGGACCACCCAGGTCAGAAATAAAATCAATTCCCTGAACAAGGATAGGGGGGACCTTAAGTAGTTCGGGCATCACCTGAATCTTTGCAGGAATTAAATCCGCACAAGGAGACTCAGGACCTAAAAAACCTGAAAAGAACAAACGTTACCCCCCTTTCTAGGTACCCCCAAAAGAAACATTTTGTGGATCTCCTTGACGATCACAAAATAAGTTCATGGGGCCAGAAACCAGCGAAGATATCCCCCACTCCAATAATGGGTGAGGGCAGACCTTCATGCTGAAGGGGTCTTGTCTGCTGGTCTGGAGAAGCTAGCTCTAGGCTTACCAGACCAGGGTTGCCTGGAACCTCCCGGGGAAGATCTAAAAGATCTATTTCCCTTAGTCTCCGTCCCAGAAGCACAAAATAATTTTCTATGGGCTGAGAAGGAGGGCCCCGTCTGTGACAAGGCTCCTTTCCTTTCCTTGACTGTGGCAGGAAGGTATTCTGCCCCCCCCCCCCCGATACCCTAATGATGTTATCCAGGGTAGCCCCAAACAGGCAATTGCCTTGAATGGGCAGATCAATGAGAGCTTGTTTTAGAGGCTTGGTCTGCAGACGAATTCTTAAGTCACAGCAGGCGCCCAATAATCACTGATTAAACAGAAAGTTTGGACAGCACAGGAGCTGTATCCATAGCTGCATCACAAATAAACTGCAGCCCATGGACCAACTGGTCTGCTAAATCAACATAAGCAGCATGGACCTGCTCACTCCACAGGCCCTAGCGCAAAAGCTTGGCCCATTCAGTTAGGGTCTGAGACACCAGGGCTGAGGCAAAGACTGGCCACAATGGCGAACCAGCCATAGTAAACATTCTCCGCTTTCCAGTCAGCCGGGTTTAACCACTTCCCGACCACCCGCCGCCTATTTACTGCGGCAGGGTGGCTTTCCTGCGCAGACCGACATAGGTCTACGTTGGTCGCGCGCGGGAAGCTAGGGGGAGAGCGCACGCCGCAGCCGGCGCGCTCCCACCCAAACTCGGCAGTGGGAAAGCCGATGTATGGGTCAGGCAGCTCCGATTGCCGCCTGACACCCGCGATCGCTCCCCGCTGAGGGAGAAAGACAGTCGGCTGTTGTAAACACAGTCGACCGCTCTTCTCCCTGAAATGATCACAGAGCTCATGTGATCCTTCTATATAGGATCACATGTCTCTATAGCCATTCCACAAGCCACACCCCCCCACAGTTATAATCACTCCCCTAGGCTCAAATTTAACACATTGATCACCTATGGAGTAACCCCTTCCCTGCCAGTGTCATTATTACAGTAACAGTGCATATTTTTAGCACTGATTACTGTAGAAATGTCACCGGTACCCCTAAAAGTGTCAAAAATGTCAGTTCGGGGTCCGATCTGTCTGCTGCAATGTCACAGTCCCGCAAAAAATTGCAGATCGCCGCCAATACTAGTAAAAAAAAAACAATAAAAATGACATAAATAAAAATGACATAAATCTAGTTAGAAGACGCGATAACTTTCGCGCAAACCAATCAAAATACGCTTATTGCAATTTTTTTTACCAAAAATATGTAGCAGAAAACAAATTGGCCTATAATGCTAAAAAATTTTGATTTTTCAAATTTTTTTTGAGAATGTCATATAGCAGAATGTGAAAAATATTGTTTTTTTTTTTTTTTTCAAAATTGTCGCTATTTTTTTGTTTATGGCGCAAAAAATAAAAATCGCACAGGTGATCAAATACCACCAAAAGAAAGCTCTATTTGTGGGAAAAAAAGGACATCAATTTTATTTGGGTACAGACTGCGCAATTGTCCGTTAAATAACGCAGTGCCGAATCGCAAAATAGGGCCTGGTCATTAAGGGGGCAAATACTCCTCTACTGGGATCATGGTTGCTTTATTCAACCTGAAAACAGGAGGGTCCACCATTGGTGAGCTAGTCCACTTTTTTTAAAAGTGACTTCCCAAAAGGGTAACGTACAGCAAAATGTTTGGGGACCACAAAGGGTAATTTTGGTTGTTCCCAATCCTTATAGGAAAACCTGTCAAAAGAAGGGACAGAAGAAAACACCTTTGGAGTACGAGGCAACTTATGCGTACCAAACGACACAGCCACATCCGTGACTACATCAGCCGCATCCTCCATTTTCAAAACCTCATGCACTGCAGTGATAAGTGCGTCTACCAGCGCTTTTTCATTCACTGCTGCAACCATGGAGAAATCATCCTCACTGTCGGATGGATCTGGGGGTGTGATATTAAGTCCCCCTGGATGGGCCGCATCCACGGCGGCATCAGGCTCAGAATCAGATGAGACCGACTAAGTAGGAGAAGGCGGGGGATACTTCCTCCGCCACTCCCCCCCCCCCCCCGGGACACTACGGCTGCAAGACCGCCATCAGTGCAACCATGGGAAGCTGGGGTTACCGAGGGACCTGCAACCTCCATGAGGGGGTCAGCTCGGGAGATGTGACCCTAAGGCTCCAAAAGGAAAGGAAGACCTTGCAGTCCAAAAATTATCTTTTGCCACCACTAAAGGATCCCCTCAAGGCTCAGGGTACCTATCAATAAAAACCAAAAAGTGCAGCGCTGAAATCAGTATACAATTATATAGCTGAAAAGCTCATATAAAGAAAACAAAAAAGGAGAGGGGATAATGTCCAAATGAATAGTCCCAATATTAAGTGCAGAGATGTGAATCCACGTGCAAAATAACTTTCTTCCAGTGACACCAGGGAAAAGTGTAGGAAGGGGACACCCTTGTGCTCAGGTATAACAAGCAGCTTACCGAAATTCCGTGGCTGCTCAATTTAATGAGACAGCCTCTCCCAGCTAGTAGTAAACCAGTAGGTCAACCGATATCAAGCTCAGGTGCTTCGAAAGACTCCAAAAGCCGAAAGCCGTTTCCGGTGTGTTGTTAAACCGATCACATTAATATGTGGCACACTTGGAACTTCTCATATACTCCATTGAACGTAAAGCCATATGTAGAAAGAAACAGAGGCCCATAGCGTAATCCCGTAAACCAATAGGTAAATTTATTTATTTATCACGCCCAGAAGAAGTCTTTCTTATGACGAAACGTTGGCGATCCCAGACATAAACGTCCACACGCCCCCCAACGAAGCCGGCCGTTTATCCATATGCTGATCTGGAGACTTGCGGGACGCCGCGGTTAGATCCATGACCGGCACATACTACATGCCTGTTTTTGTCTTTTAAATTGTAAGTAGTTTTTTTAATAAATTTACCTATTGGTTTACGGGATTACGCTATGGGCCTCTGTTTCTTTCTACATATGGCTTTACGTTCAATGGAGTATATGAGAAGTTCCAAGTGTGCCACATATTAATGTGATCGGTTTAACAACACACCGGAAACGGCTTTCGGCTTTTGGAGTCTTTCGAAGCACCTGAGCTTGATATCGGTTGACCTACTGGTTTACTACTAGCTGGGAGAGGCTGTCTCATTAAATTGAGCAGCCACGGAATTTCGGTAAGCTGCTTGTTATACCTGAGCACAAGGGTGTCCCCTTCCTACACTTTTCCCTGGTGTCACTGGAAGAAAGTTATTTTGCACGTGGATTCACATCTCTGCACTTAATATTGGGACTATTCATTTGGACATTATCCCCTCTCCTTTTTTGTTTTCTTTATATGAGCTTTTAAGCTATATAATTGTATACTGATTTCAGCGCTGCACTTTTTGGTTTTTATTGTATTTTTTGAATCACTGTTAGTTGATTTTGTGCCAGCTGCTCACTATTGTTCTTAATCATTTGGTTTTCTGTCACATCTAGCGCGGAAATTTTTCTTCTATTTATATTATATCAGGGTACCTATCAGCAGAGAGAGAGATAACAGGGACCCCCAAGGACTCGCCCTACCGACCGGAGGTGCGCTGAAAATTCGATCCCAGCATCATCATGGACACCATCCATGTTCATATATCCCAGGCACAGGAAGAGGAAACTGAGGAGGAAGAGGAGGAGCTTATATGCGACCCTGCGATACTTTAACTCACGGGCCAGTCTCTGTCTGTGAGGCTTTGTCGTGGTCAACCTATCGCGTAGCTGCGGTCTGCACATGCTCACTGGCTGGGCTAGGGGACCACTGGATCTAGATTATCCAGCCCATCGCCCAGCCCTGCAGTTGATTGTAGGTCTCCTGAGAGAAAAAACAAAAAATATGTAAGGAAGGAGAAAAAATTGCTAGGACCAGAGATCCCAGCCGGGAGCCTAGGTCCTTAATCCTGACTACACAGATTAAAACTGATTACCTAGAGCAAAGAGGGGGGTTATATACCAAGCTGAAGCTGGCCCATGGGTGTAGCCAGGTGTTTTTTGTCCTGCCTAGTACTACCCCTGGAGGAGGCAATATAACCCAGTAGTTATGATTTATGTAGCGCTGTGTCCGTTGATGAACAAAAGAGACAGATCCTTTTATCTGTTTTTTTTTTTAACCTGACAGGACAGCTTTAAGGTCAGGTTAAGCTAAGAACTCATGTAGTAAAAATCTTAAAAAAGTTATTGTACCAATATTATTATCTTCTCCTGACAATGTTAAAGGACAACTCTAGTCAAACTAGAGCTCCTACTCCATACCTCATTTTTACTTTCAGCTTATGCATGAACATTCCTCATTATCTCTAATTCTGTAAATACTAGCTGAACTGAAAATAAATATGTGTAATATATGATTTTATGATTTCAGAGGAATAATGTAAGATGTTGTTACACAATAATTTGGAGTTGTTGATATATTATTAAACACTGTATATATTTTGTATAAAGTCTACTTTAGTATGGGGAAGGAGGCAAGAGAACTCTAAACCATGTTCAATCTCATACAAAGCTTGGTCCTGTGAAGACCTTTAGCCCTGACTTTGCCAATTGCACTTTATATTGTACAGCCTCCTGACAGTCTATTCTATTTTCTGTGGTGAAAAATAAATGATTTCCAAATGATTTTAGAGAGATTTTATATCTCTGGATTTCTGTGATATATACTTCCAAAGGCTGCAAATGCATTCATTTTTGAAAGCAGTGTTTAGTTTGATCACATTACTCATATTAGGCCATGTATAATGGGCCCTTTATAATATATAATAAATTAAGGAATATAATACTTTCATTGGGTAATCAGACAAGAGTAATCAATAAATTAAGTGCTCATCTATAGGTAAGACTTAGATCCTATGGTACTATAATTTTAAGAGAATATTTCATGGAAAAAAAAATGATGCCAGCTCTAAATTAAAGGCACATGAGGAGGCCTCTGTATATTATCTGTTGCTTATTTTCAATTACTAGCATAAAGAGGAAGTAGTGACATTGTACATGGCAACAAATTAGATATTAAATATCATTCTTTAGCTTCAGATACATGGACCTGGATGTCACAGGCTTGCCAACCACAGCCAGAGGGAGTCCATCCTTACCAAAGCTGTGTCCACTGAAGAGTAGAATTTGAGAAACAGGTGGTCCTCTCCAAAGCTTCTGATGCCAGAGATGGGTTGGCTAATTCCTTGTCCCGAGTCGTTACCCAGGTTACTACTATCTAATGGAAGGTGTGCAAAAGGCTCCAGCAGGTGCCAGCCACTAGAATGATAAGGGGTGTATCAGTACCACACACAGGTTATGAGGGGCACAGTAAAAAGGGGTCCCAGGGCACTGGAGACTTTGTGGTGCACAGAATTTTCAGGAGCAATTACGGCTCATTGTTCAAAATTATGAGGAACAGGTGTGTAGAGTGCACAGTGGAAATTCCAAGGAGAGGGTACTGCTCAGTGTATGGGATTCCTAGGGACAAGTGAGCAGAGTGCATAGTAGAAGTCCAGGGACAGGGTATCAAGCAGTTTGCAGGATTTCTAGAAAATAAGAAAATAGCAGAACTCCTCATCCTATATCAGACAACAGGTGATATTGAACAAAGACTAAAACTGTCAGACCAGTGCAAGAGCCAGGTGAAAACAGTCAGTGGGACCACAGATTCAGCTTTGCAACGACAAAAGATAGGAGCAGTCCACATGTCTATAGGACTACAAGACAACAGATCAGCTTTACAGCTGATCTGTGACACGCGGTTTCTTAAAGCAACAAATGAAAAAAAGCTCCTTTGTATTAAAGTAGTTAGGGATTTTTGTGATTCAAAATATTGAAGATAGAGGTTAAGGCAACTAGCATGGTCAGAATTATACCAGTAATGGCAGACCACATATTTTTTTTAGGTGCAATTGAAATGACTCATCAAGCAAGAAACAACAATGGACACTTAAGTTGTGGACATTAATATTCTCATACATTGTATATAATTACAAAGCGTGTAACTGTTTTAGAATTATTTTAGGCTCTCACATTTACTGTATATAGCTATTGCCCAGATATAATAATTGCATTGGTAATTTCAAATTGGGACCTATCTTTCTGTGCTTGCCTGCACTTTGTGCTGTTATTGTAATTGTAAAGCTATTTGATGGAGCATTATGAAGATGCTCAAAGCTACTGTACAATATGTTCCTGGTAGAGCAGTTTTCTGCAATACTTTGCTGCTCTGCTAAATTCAGCCTGAGACTCTACAGACTAGCAATGTTTTCTGGGCACTTTCAGAAACGCACCACTCAGAGCAATATTAACCAAGCAGAAGAGTCATTAAACTATCTTATTAGAAATAACAGCAGGCTACAAGGGTCATTGTTAGCAGACAGTAACAATAATGCCTCCTCAGCTTAGCACTAAGAGCTCTTATCCTCTAATTAAGAAATTATACCCAAACAAAAAAAAAAATATCATATATTCAAATAATGACTCAATCATCCGTGGGGAGAACTGTCCAAACAAGAATATATTTTCCAATTCATTCACCTGTAAGCATTACATTACATAACAGGGCATAAAGTGTATTAAACCCAAGGGTATGGGGGAAAGTTGTAGAAAATGGTAGCATCTTAAGAACAGTAGCTGAACTAAATGTATAAACCAGTCAACCACAAGGATCTTCCAATGCCTTTGTATATTTTTCTATAGATGATCTCTCTACACTAAAGTAGTGAAAACCATAAAGACAATATGTAGACTGCAGTGACCCTGAGCAGCCAATCAAATTTAGGTAAAAGTGGTCAGGGGAGTGAATGATGAACTTTGGCTTTTGTGGCACAGCGCTCTTTGCTAGACTAAACCAGTCTTCCATCGTTTTGTTTTTATGCTTCTTTTCTAAGGCAGAACAACTGCCCCATGGGCCATCATACTTCTAAATTATATGGAATACTATTGATAGAATGACTACACTGCAGTTTAAGCAGTAAAAGGCTTATTAACTTATAACCTTCTCCTGCCTTGCATACATAATAGCATTCAAGAGCTGATCTTTGTACTGCGTTGGTTTAGTCTTTCTCCAGAATATGTTTCCACCCACTACAGGTCCATCATAGGTTTCTGCACTAAGAGAAAATCCTTCTAACTCTAAAAGGCACAAATGGTAAGAAAACCATCATAGTGTCTGGATACTGACACTTACAAAATACCCTTGTCCCTTAAAATCACTCTAAATCTCTACTGTTCTTCTCTTGGGAAGAAGCAAATGTGTGGGTCAGAAATGACTTGAGTCTCTCTGTAAGAATGCGGTTCAAAGTTGTGTACCACCTAAAGTGAGGTCAGTAAATGAAGAGGTTTCAGCACAATCTAGTTTTTGTCCCTTTTTTAAACACAATTCTGTTGCATTGAACTTTATTTTAAACTACTCGGAGATAACATAAATGGTATTTACTTTCTTTGAAAACTAAAGACAATGGCCAGAAAGAAGTGTTGCTCTGGTTTTAAATGTGCCTAGGAATGGTGTTGTGTGTTGGAAAACATTACCCAAGATGATGGGCCAGAAAGCAGAACTTCAGGGTGTAGGAAGAGGTCGTATTGTGGATCTCCCTTTCCTGTTTCAAGTAGTGGCATAAGAAGTCCTATTCTTGTGCCACTATTGGCTTCCTAATTTTGTAATTAGGCTTAAGAACCGGTAATCGGTGCTATAGTTACTAGTAGGTAATGATCCCTGATCAAGGTTAATAAGATTTAGAGTAGATTGGGCTAACATACAACAATTACATTTATTTATGCCTTATTTTTTCTTGGGTGTGTATAATTTTATAATAATTGCTAAATTTGTAAGTGCACCACCAGGGCTGATGAGAGAGGTCACAATATATTCTGTAGTTCAAATAACAAGCAGCTATCCTTTTTTCTGAAGTCTTTACTCTACAGTCCAATGGCAGATCTGCATGTTAGACAGAAAGTAAGCTGCTATCAAGAGAACACTGAAATAAACATTTTTGCTGTAACAATTATGTTTTCCCATAGTGTAAAACAACTGTGGGAACTTTGGGTTCTATCATCAACCACTTGCAGCTCAGGCAATATAAACTGCTAATACTTCCCTAAAAGTAATCCTAAAAACGTTGGTCGATACTTACTGCCTTCCTCCCCCACACCAAAACCCTAGCTGTAGACCTGCTCATAATACCTTCACCAGTGGCGGCCTTGTCTAAAAACATGAAATTTATTTTATCTATAGATATTTGAATAGTTGAAAATTCATTGCTTTTCCATTCTCCTGAATAAATGCATGTGCAGCAGTCTGATTTTCCAAGATCCTTCAGTATAGGACTCAAATCAGTCATGTGTCGTGGAGTTGAATGAAGTTCAAAATGAACTGATTCACTGATTTGTTTTCTGTTTGAACCTCTTTAGAAGAGTAAAACAGAAAAAAAATTAGTTTTATCCCAACTGTTGACAAAAATTACCTGTAAGCTTAAGGCCAGGTCTAAAAAAGCTGTGTGGGTAGGAAAATGTATACAGAAAAGTCACAGCTAGTTTTCTGCATGTCCACAATTTGTAAAGGTACTGAAGCAGTGCATTAAATAAAGATGTCACCCATGCATAGATAAATACCTAGCAGGCCTTGCGGCTATGTATATGGGTAGGAACTCTGTGATGTAAATTGCCAGGGCTAGGTCCCAAAGAACAAGGCTTTACACATGTTGGGCGCAGATGTTTAAGTGACTGCTCAATCTTGGGCAAACCTTAAACTTGTCATACAGTAGCAAACACCAAAGACTTTGATAGAAAGATACAGGAAATGTACACTTACAATTTGGATTCCTGCTCATCGGGAACACTGTAGCATTCGGATTGCGAACAATATCCTGCCAGTTTATGGTGTCTGCGTAACATAGGAAGTCATTGCGGTCCAGATACACTCCTCCATTTAGGATCTCTACAGTGAAAAATAAAACAAAGGAAACAAAATATAAGAAAACAAAAGAGTGGATGTTTTTGTGCTAATATTGTTACTATGCAACTGTAATTTCAGTGATACTTGTTGTCTAAGTTTCCTGGAACACCTGCTGAACATTCAATTACATGTCAAGTTAATTAACCTCTTCCTAAGTCATACAGGACTAGCTTCATGTCATAATCAGCTTTTATTGTCTTTCCAATCATCATATTCATAATTGTGAATGTGTACTGGTTTGCTCTTCATAAAACATATTCTTGCAAATTGACAGGAGGGAAGCAATTAATTAATGGGTATAAAGAATGTCTAGCATTCAAGCTTTTGCCAAGTCAGGACAATGAAGATAGTAGATTGTTTACAGCACTTTTTACTTTGGCACACTGTGTGTATTCATTGCTGAATTCGGCTATTGGATTCATGAAAAGTTCTTACATTTTTTGTTTTCTTTTCAGTTGTAAACATACATTGGAAATAAGATGGGAATTCTGGTGCCAGAAAAGCTTTTAAAATCATGGTCAAAAAAGTCCTGTACATTTTTGTTTTGTAGTTTTTGTCTCCATTGACATTAAATGACACATTTGATATTGTTCCATAACTAGAAACAATGCTCCTAATCCCATGAGTGCTGTCAAACATGATCTGTGCCCAAAGCTGCTGGATTCAGAGCATATCACTGACAATGGAAATTGAGTTGTTTGTAAATTAACATTTTTTAATGTGTTTTGCATTTTGCATTATACACATGAAAAAAAAAAAAATATATATAACAATGAGTGATTCTCAACATCATCACAATCCCTTGGCTATAATTTGACTCATCTGATCACTTTACTTAAAAGAAAAAATGTGTTCAACAAGCAAGTCGTGGGCGAGCTGCTGTAAGTTGAATAACCTCCAACATTCTTACATCTTCAAAGACTCAAGTGTTGAGATTTCCCACTTTGTAAATGTTTTTCAACCTCCTAAAGCTACACCATAATGTCACTTCAGCTGCTTCAAAAGGCCATTCTAACACAGCAAATAGAATGACTCGGCTCAAAAGGCATTTTTATTTCTTAAAAATATATATTGTATTTCTTAAAATCTTTTATGTGGATGATACATGACAGCACAGCCTCATCAGTCCCTTGTAACCACAGCAGGGGGCATGTCTATTTAGTAAGGGGGTAGGCCTACTTACATACAGTGGAGAAGTACCCTTTCTGTGGCTTACATCATACACAGCGGTTGGCAGGATTAGGTCACATAGCCATTAGGCGACTTCCCTATTTATCTGTGCTGCATTTCAGAACCAGAAGCCATTTTAACAGCAGTACCCAGATGGAAACTCTGTAAACCTCTTTGCCCACCTGTTGTGTCAGTAAGTCACTGTGTAATGTAAGATTGCCCACTTCCCACCTCCTTACATAGTTACTTAGTAGTTAAGGTTGAATAAAGACAATAGTCCATCCAGTTCATCCTGTGTAGATGTGTGTGGCCATAATTATTTCACATACCCCTGAATGTTTTGATCCTTGAGATGTAAGTCCAATAGTCTTTTAAAAGTAGCCATACTCCCCGCAGTTACTACCATTTGTGGTAGAGAATTCCACAATCTTGTAGAACTTACTGTAAAAAACCCCCTGCGTAGCCTAAGGTTAAATCTCTTCTCCTCTAATTGCATTGTATGGCCTTGTGCCCTCATGCATTCATTGCGACTGAACAGGTTTTTTTTATATGCTGAGATCACCGTTGAGGTACTTGTAAATCCTGTGTGATATAATCCTGCCGACTGCCCACCCATTGTGTGTGATGTAAGTCACAGATGGGGAACACCTCCACTGTGTGTGTGCAAATAAGTCTATCCCCTTACTAAACCAACACATGCTGGAAAAGGGCATGGCTGCACAACTGACCACAAGATATACAGGCATGCCGTGTGTCCTGTAATTCTTAACAGCAATTCAGTGCTTGTGATGGTCAGTTTTAATCAAGAACTGAAGAGAAATGGAAGGATCAACATTTTTTTTAAGAATAGATAAAAAAACCTATTATGCTGGATTTTTTAAAAAGACTATACACACACATACTGTATATATTTAGTCTTAAAGTGGTTGTAAACCTCAGTTATGAAACCTGAACAAAGCACATATATTTGTGGTGTTTACTTATCTCTCCACAAAGCTCTGAGTGGCATTTCTCTCTGGTGCTTTATTCCTCTGTTATCAGCATGTGTCACTTCTGAGAAGTTTTCCTGACACATGAGATACATTTTTGATGGAGAAGGGGGCTTCACACACAGTTTGTCTATTCACAATACAGCTCTGTATCCTTCCTTTGCCTTTGGGTGCTGTGTAAAGGGAGGTGTGTGCCTTTCCTTCAGTTAGCTTTTACACAATGTAGCTGCAGCTCTCCACCCCCACCTCTGTGCTCCTGACAGATGAAGAAGGATTTTAACATGATTCTGCCCTTTTGAAGGGACGTAGAGAAGAGAAGACTGCAGATAAACAAGTAAACCTTATGTAGAAGGATTTGTTTCATCACTGTGTATTATCTGAGGCTGTCCATATCACTGAGTATATGAATGGGTTTACAATCACTTTAATGAGTGGGGTAACATACACTTCAATTCAATGGCTGAATTGAGCACATCCACATTTAACTATTGCCAAAATGTTTTATTTTGTTTTAGATAGATCAAGAAAGGGTTACAGGTTACAGCTTTATTTGGATTTTTATTTTTTTATTCCTGTCCCTTTTGGGGAGATTTCCACTTACAGAACAGGAAGCCATTTAAATCTGTTCTTCAACTGTCTTTCACACTAGCTTTGTTGATGAAGAAGCCCTGCAGCTCCAAAATTTTGCAAACTGATTTATTTGAATTATGAAACTATAAACTTCACTTAAAATAAAGACGGTTTGCTGTCAACATATTCTATTTATGTTGATTACAATGACATTCCTTGGTTGTTATAGCATCCTATCAAGAAAGGTTGAATCCAGTATGATGTGTCATGGGGATAAATTAATCACTTCAACAGGGACAAAGACAAAAATAAAAATGATGGACTGGCAAAAGGTAAGAACTTGTTTTATTGCTGCCTGTGCTCTCTTCTTTTGGTGACAATCACTTCTCCCTTTTAACCTGCTGGTAAAGTATGGATAGGAAATGAGGGGAAAGCTGTCTAGTGGGGTCACAGACAAAAGTTTAAAACTGAAAATGTGGCTAAAAGTTTGACTTTTCATCACTCTAGCCCAAAAAAACGGTTGAAGTTAGGCTATAAAGTATTATTATTTTTCATTTGTAAATAAAAACTATTTGGTCGATTATAATTGTAGGTTTCTATAAGGTATCTATTGAAAAAAGCAGACATAGGATACATTTTTTGTAGCGGGAAAATAATACTCTGTGAGATAAAAAAACAATTCATTATAATACAGGTTAAAGAAACAATTTTCCACAGCATAAAATATTCAACATCAATGCAAGTAGATTCTGAATAAGAAAATTATAATGTGATAAAAAATGTAATTGAAATAACCCATGAAGCTTAGTGAACTGACCTTTTTTTTCTATTGTGGAAGACCTTTAGAGCAAGACACTATCATTTATTGAGAACTGATAATCTGGATGTTCACATGATAAGAAATAGTGTTTTTTTTTTCTCCTCCTAAAGGGCCATACACACTATAAGATTTTCTGAAGACTTTTTTCTTCAGATTTACCTTTTCTATGTAGTGCAAGGGCCTGCCAGATTGCGTACAAATTGAAAGTGTTAAGGTTTGACCTCATATTATATGGTTTTGGTAAATCTAAAGGAAAAAGTCTTCAGAAAATCTTATAGTGTGTATGGCCCATAAATGAAGGTAACATTGTGAATGTAACATACAAGAAAAAAATAAATGGTAAAGTGTGTTCAAGTGTTTGTTGCGGTCTCACTTTGATGTTGGTTACCTTTAAGTAGTAAAAAGTAAATTGAGCCTAACTGACACCACCTGTAGGGTTCAGATCTACAGAAAATGCGTCTGCTGTTTAGACAAGCACCTGGCTCCAGTTCCAGATGCAAGCGGATAGGACAGGTTCCTGTGTCTGGAAGCCAGGTGCTCATCTGTGCAGCAGCTGAGATTGTTTTAGGGTTCAATGAACCTAGCAGAATCAGTTCTGCTCTACTGGCCCTGTGTCAACCGGAGCTGAAAGCAAAGCGCAACAGAAGCACTGTAGAACACCTATGTATGCTTAGGCTAAAATGCAACAAGACATTGTGGGTCTACATCAAACAATTTTTTTACTTTTTGAAATAAGCCTTTTTTTAAATGTAAAAGCACTTTTGTTAAACACTATGCTTTTATATTTGTCCCTTAAGCCGAAAAAATTTACAATGTTGTGAGTTATATTTACTGATGATGAGTCTAATGTTTGAATCCACCTTAGCTGTAATCAAACAATTTGTGGCCACCACGAAAGGGTGCTGTGTGAAGACAGGAGTTCTGCTGTGCACAAAGTTGAATGAGAAACTCATTTTCAATGATCAAATTTTCGCAGCACAGCGGGAAGTACATAGACGCAGGAGGCTGCCCACAGTGTTGCTAAAGACATAACTTCTCTTTAGTAAAAGTATCCCGTCAAATTGGCATTTCTCAGATGCTGCTGGGACAAGTACAAAAGCATAATTGTTTATAAAAAAATGTAGTTATACTCAAAAAAGCATTTATTTTACAAAGTACGAATTGGCTAAAATATATGTTTTCTAGGTTTGGATAGGCAGAAATACGTTTGTACCTCTGTTAGGTTTTTACTGATTTCTGTGGCCTCACTGGGAAGACCCACCCTTTTTATTTGTACTGGTGACCATTGTAACAGACAGTGGAAATAATTTTTGGGGTGGCATCTGCCTGAGCGTGGAATTTGTCTCAGTTTGGAGGTTTTGTCTAATTTCCTGTGAAATCTCTAAAAAATGTAGCCATACATACACCTTAATCTAGACCCGAAAATTCAATTGCATGAATGTCTAGTTACATTTTGCCTCTGCATAAATAGGGCATCTGCAGTATTTCTGTTTTGCTTTGTATAGTTCCTCTGGCAAATGGATAAAAAGCAACTCTTTGGAGGAGAAAGTAGCATGACAGAGAGATGAGCTCATCAATGTCCTGCTTCTCCTTCACTGTCCAGTCACAGGCTTCAGGAGGGACAAAACCTGAAGGTGTTACATAAAGATCTATCGTTACAATTTTACTGTATAGTTCTGTCCCCTTGGCACAAAGTACATGTCGTACATTGTCCCATGTTTCTAAGTGCTTTATAACCCTATTTATGAGACCCGAACTGACCCCTCCTCTAACACTGCAGCTATGAAGGAGACAGCTGTTTGTCTCGGCCTTGAGCACTTTTCTGAGACACGTAGTGGTAAGAGGAATGCAAAGGCTAACATGTCTGCCCTCCCTTCATATTCCTCTTGCTCGTTTGCCTCAGGAAAGTGCTCACAGTCCAGACAAGCTGCAGCTAAGAATCAGCCATCTCCTTCATAGCTGTTGTCAGATCGACCATGGCAGGAGGGACCTCATTTCTAGGGTTAGAAAGCACTTAGAAACATGGGATAAAGTACTGTGTGTACTTTCTGCAAGTATGGTAAAGGTTTGTAAATCTTATAATTAGGCGGACAGATATACAAAGCATTTGGCAGGTAAAGCAGCTCCCTTATATGTATTTACCCGCTTAACAACCACCCCACGCACATATACTGTGGCAGAACGGCCACTCTGTGCCAGATCACATATCTAGTACGTGATCTGACACTTCTGGGTCTGGGGCCACGTGATGTCCACTGGGACCCACCGATTGTTCGGGAGAACGGCAGAACAGCGATCTGCCTATGTAAACAAGGCAGACCACTGTTCTGTGAGAGGGGAATGTACTGATCCTGTGTTCCTGCTAAGCAGGAACACCGATCTTTACATTCCCCCCAGTCAAAGCCCAACCCCCACAGTTAGTAACCACTCCAAGGGAACATATTTAACCCTTCAATCGCCCCTGATGTTAACCCCTTCCTTGCCAGTGTCATTAGTACAGTGACAGTGCATATTTTTTTAGCAACGCTCACTGTATTGGTGTCACTGGTCCCCAAAAAGTGTCAAAAGTGTCAGTTAGGTGTCTGATTTGTCCGCCACAATACTGCAGTACCGCTTCTACTAGTAAAAAAAATATATATATATATATATATATATATATATATATGTATATATGTATATATATATATATATATATATATATATATATATATATATATATATATATATATATATATATATATATACCATAGTTTGTAGACGCTATAAATTTTGCCCAAACCAATCAAAATACACGTATTGGGAATTTTTTTTACCATAAATATGGAGCGGAATACATATTGGCCTAAATTGATGAAGAAATTCGATTTTTTAAAATAAATAAATAAATAAATATTAGATATGTTTTATAGTAGACAGTAAAAAATATTGTTGTTTTTTTTTTTTTCAAAATTGTCAGTATTTTTTTGTATATAGCGCAAAAAATACAAACCGCAGAGGTGATCAAATACCACCAAAATAAAGCTCTATTTGTGGGGGAAAATAAGGACATAGGTTTAATTTTGCTACAGTGTCACATGACCGTGCGGCTGTCAGTTAAAGTAACAAAAGTGCAAAAAAATGGCCTGGTCATGAAGGGGGAGCTGAAGTAGTTAAATTGTGCAATAAGTTGTGAGCCTAGAGTCCAGTTTTAAAGTGTTAAAATTGTTTACATTAAAAAAGCAAATCGGATCAGGAAAACAAAAATTTTGAATATAATATCTATTTGCAATTGCCTTTTGGGGTTTACTCAATATAGTTCAACCATCTTGATTATAACATACGGCCTGTTTGGTTATATTATGTGTCTGTTCAGCATGCTGCACAGCTTAATTTTATAACTAACCAAGCCGGTGAACTCTTGCTAACCTACATTGTACATGTCCACAAAGTACTCCTAACAAAACATGATGCAAAATCTATTCGGAGTAAACAGGCTGCATTGCCGTTTGCAAACAGAGAAACGAATTGGAATGAGCTGCGCACGCAGGACTGTAAACATTTTATTAACCTATATAGATTTTATACTCCACACTTGTCTCATAAAATATAAAACAGTGACAATGAACACCAAATAACTTCAAACATGCTCTGAATGCCTCTCTAAACATGACATTAATGGCAAATTGCAGTTAATATTTAATACATAGACTCTGAATCAATTTGTCTGCTAAAATCCTCTCTTATCAGCCAGCATTATATAAAACAAGTGGTTAAAATCCCTCCTTGCTCCAATAAACAGTTTTATATTTAATCAACTGTATTAATATTCCAATAGCTACAAAGCCTTCTTACTTTCGGTGTAAGGTAAATTAAAACTGCTGTAGCTAAATATTAATAAAAAAATCTGGTTATTTTTATTACATAGCAGATCACGCATAAGCTGTTTTCCAGTCTGGTTGTATTCATTTAATCAGGGATCCCCACAATTTCTAAGAAACATATGAAAGGGAATGCTAATACTTTTCCTTTGTAAAGAAGATTATGGCCCGTAGGTTATTAGAAGTCTCATCTGTCACTGAGTTTAATACAGATTAGCGGCTGTGGTTTTATCTGTTGAGTGACACTGCACTAAATGACCTGTGTAACTTATCACTCCACCACTACCTGCTCAAGGATACTGCTAGAAAAAAAATGAACAGAATATATTTTATATTTAGAGGTATGTACACTTACTCAGCAAAATGTGCAATGTACTCAATGAGATTGAAAAGTTGAGTTGCTGCAATTCACAAAAATGATTTAACAAAATAAAAAGTGCATAACCATTTGTAGCCATTGGCCTTAAAGTGATATTAAAAGCATTTTTTTTTTAAAATAACGAACATGTTATACCTACCTGCTCTGTGCAATTGTTTTGCACAGAGCAGCCTGTGTCCTCCTCTTCTCGGGTTCCCTGTCAGCGCTCCTGGCTGCCCCCTCCTACCGAGTGCCTCCAGAGCAAGCAGCTTGCTGTGGGGGCACCTAAGTAGGCTCGCTCCTGAGCCGTTGCTTTGTATGTCCATTCACACACAGAGCAGTGGCTCGGCCCTGCCCCCATCCCCTTTCTCTCCTCATTGGTTCACTGGCTATGAGTGGCTCCTGCTGCTGCCTTAGCCAATGAGGAGTGAGAGTCCCCAGAGAGCCGTGGCTCTCGTGCACATCACTTGATCGAGATGGGGCTCAGGTAAGAATTAGGGAGGCTGCTGCACAGAGAATTTTTTTTTACCTTTATGCATTTTAAAAACCTGTCAAAAACTGTCAATGCTAAAAAAAATTGTAAAATAGTTAATAAATATTAACCTGTGATGTTGTTGACTAACAATACTGCATTTTTTTCTCTTCCCACTCCATGGCTGATAACTAAGACACACATGATAGTACCAGCTGTACAGTGCCTCTCCCTCTTGCTGACCTCTCCTGTAATACACCTGGGCCCACCAGGATAGTCCCAGAGCGGGAGACATAGGAATAGCTTTCCTTGGAAGTATTGGGATCCCAAGCAAAAATAAACTGGAAAATCAATCACTTAATTTAACAATTGACCTATATGCTTTCTACTTTTTAAAATCAATATAATTATTGCCTAGGGTTCATGAATAAGCCAGAGCTTATCCAATCAGATGTTTTGAAGCACTAGCTAATTCCCTGTTTATGGCACCATTTGTTTCCAGATAAATTTGCAAGATTAAAAAAGAGTCATCTATTGACTTACTGATCTGGTCAAAAAGTCTTACAGTGCTATTAAACCCTCATTTTAAGCATTTTCAGCACCTGATTTAAGCACTTACTGAATATTCAGCTTCTTAATCATTGACTATGTTCCAGTTTAAGCTGGTGCCATGACCTCTGCCCCAGGTTTTACTGTTTCAGGATGGCTCCTTTCTTCTGCAGTATCCTATGGAGCTATGGAGCCACACGTGCGTGCAGGGACTAGAGTTGTGTCTCTGTACACTGTGTGCATCAATAGAAACACATAACCCCAAAGCCTAGGATGACAATGAGCTCACCTTCAGCCCCCCCCCCTTCTCCAAGCTAGCAGACTAGTTTGAGAATGCATTGTCCACTGTTCTGATTCTTGATAGAGACTACAATTAGCCACAGAGAAAAACAACATGTGAATATGGTTCACCATTATCATTTTAAGGAAGCTACCCCTAAAAAGAAAATAAGCAATAGATGCCGGAATGTGTAGAGACAGGAAGTAGATGAAAAGGTTGGATACAAAAAAAGATAAAAAAAAGTGTGAACCCCCCCAAAAAAACAAAACAAAACAAAAACATGGTAATTGTTTACGATATACAAAGCGTTAAAAAAAAACAAAATGGCATCCAGTTTGGGTTTAGAACTACTCTTGCACATCTTAGGCATGCTACGTCAGCCTCCAATTTTTTTTGTTTTTATCAAAGTAAACACGGGTATGTAACATCTTCCTCCCACTCCTGTCCCTCCTGACTGTAAGGACTTCCTGAGTAATACAGCAGTGGCTGCAGTAACTGCTACCAAAAACAGATATGCTAAACAGTGTTTGTAAACACCGTTAAGGTGCCTGTATCAGAAATACTATACATACATTACTGTTAATTTGTTTTAACTCTGTTTTATTCATATGCAAATGCAGGAGGTGGTCATTGTTAAAATGGGTAAACAGTTGTATTAGCTAAAGAATAAAAAAGAAGAACTAAAGGGTAAATACTTACCCGTCCAATGGTCCTTCACTGGCACTGGCATCTTCTTCTGAGTGCCTCTTAACTGGCCATTTGGGGATGACACCTGTTCTGCGCATGCGCAAGACCTAGTCATTCTAGCGTTGAGAAACTGGCCCGGCACTGTAAACTGAGCTGCACATGCAGCCTAATTTACAGCAAACACGCAGGTAGGGACATTTTATTGCAGAAGAGTCACATCTCAATAAAAGCCTGCCTGCTCATTGCTTCCTACAGCGGGACTTTGGTTTAGCTTTAGAACTGTCAACATGTTTATGCATTGACTGTATACAGTTTACTTAATATGTCCCTAAGATATTTTGCATTTTCAGCATTGTTAGATAACAGCAATAACACTTCATTATATGAAACATTATTTGCATCTATTTGGCCTACACCTCTTGTATGCACTTCTAGTTTAAGTGCCACTTAAGTCACCAGATCAGCTTTATGAGTACAGACATGATGCAGGGGTAAAGGCTGCAAATACTCGGAATTAGTGTGATATATTGCTTGAGGTACTGGATTTGATGGTGCTGGAACCTTAGGTGGATATTACTTGCGATTGGTTTTTTCAAAGCTATACTGATACTTTTCCAATAGGGCATCTGGGTGATATATGGGCTGCTTCCATACACAGAGGAACTCCCCCAGAAACCATGGGATGTAAATGTAATAGTTAAGAAAAATAAGAATGAGATGAGAAGATTGGATGACAATATTGAAATAAGAAAAAAAGAGGTTTTATTCCAAACATGTAGTAAGCTTATGTCAAAGTCCTAGTTTCATCCAGGATGGTGAGGAGATCGGGTGTATCATGAAACTTCAAAGTGGATCACCCAGGTGTATCATCACCATAAGACAAAATGGACTCTTACCAAAACACGTGGACCTTTAAATAAAAAGAGTCAAATAGGCTGTATCAATGAATGTGTCATCTGTAATGGGAACCTTTCTCTCCTCCTCGTTATCAATGGTCACTGCAGTCTCCCAAGTAACCACATAGGGTAGGGTATAAAAGGAAAGCTGGTGGTGTCTGTCTCTGTGTGAGAAGTGATCTCAAAGCGGCCCTAGTTGATGGAGAGTGTGATGAGGCTGAAGCATTATGAATGGAACTGCATATAGATGTGCGTAGTTCAAAGCTAACCATTGGAGTTTGTTATATGCCACCCAGTGGTAATGAGGAGGTGGAGGCTCAGCTCCTTGCACAGACAGAAAGAGCTGCAAGGGCTGGGGCAGTGGTAATAATGGGGGATTTTAACTACCCTGAAATTGATTGAAGTAATGGCACTGTTGGTACAGTCAAAGAGCAAACATTTATAAACCTATTACAAGACAATGTCATGGTACAGTTTATAGAGGCCCCGACTAGAAATGATGCTCTGCTGGACCTGGTAATCTCAAACCATGCAGAGTTTATTACCAATGATCATATAAAAGAACATCTGGGTAGTCCAGTATATATACATGGAAGATGCTCAAAAAAAGGTCTACAGTAAACATAACAGAAGTATAAATATAGTATATAATATATAATGGTTCAAAGGATCACTGGGGACCGGGGTGTCTTCCACTCAATTGTAATACTTTGCTACCAAATCCTGAAGCATGGAAAAAAAGTGTGATGCAATATTAGTTTTTATCTTCACAGATCTCTGAAATGCTTGGCATTATAGAATTTATGTAAGTACATATCACATGTACTTAGGATGTTCCTCGATAACAGCAAGATCTGTACAGCGTGCAAAATGAGCGCAGGTTTGGAACCATTTGCTATTGTTATCAAACTACTTTCTAATTCTAACTGTAACATGCCGCTGATGTAATGCCAACCTAAGAGAGGTAAATTCTTTAAATATACAGCATAAAGCATATTCATTTGCAGTAGCTCAAAACCAATTATAGTTTTAGTAGTTTAGTGTTAAAAAAAATAAATGAAATAACATTTTTGTTTGCTACATATATATTTGTAGGAAAGTCCATATGACTGTTTATAGGGCACTACTGTGTTACTTGAGCGTATTCTGTTTAAGTGGGAGTAGGAGGTTGGTTGGAACTGCCTAGAGAATGGCGAGGCTAAGCATCACAGATTCAAACCAAAAGTATAGTTGGGTTCAAATGACCAAAACTAGCACCGATGTTGGGAGTGCAAAATCCCCACTTAAACAGAATACGCTCAAGTAACACAGTAGCACTCTATACATCCAGACTTGCATGATATCTTTCTTGCGGAAGTATTGAGACTGTAATTGCTGACCTCCCCTTCTGAAGCCTTAGCTCCAGGTAAAGGAAGAAGAAGATACCTTGAGAGTGCTACTTTTGAGATAGTTCTATATGGTCATATTGCTGTCCTGTATGGAAATGTTGGCCCTGTGAATGCATATCACCAAGCCTTTTGGGGATTCACCCCCTTGTATAAGACCTACCATAAATTTGTAAGGACCATGTGACTGTTCATATTGGGTATTATTGCTGAATGTTACTTGACAGCATTCTGTTTGTGGTAGTAGGAGTTGTTTTGAACTGCCTAGAGCAGCCTTTCTCAACTAGGGTTCCTCCAGGCGTAGCTAGGGGTTCCACGAGAAATGAGTGATTTTAACCTCTCATAAGTAACCACTGATATAAATGATCTTTTTTGCTATCTGTAAGGGGGGATTCTTCCCTCTGGCCATCACACTAATGTTCCATGAGCTGCAGATATAGTAATTATTAGCAGGCGTTACCTAAACCTGGAAAGTCATTTCAAGGGTTCCTCAGTGTTAAAATGTTGACATGGGCTGGCCAAGAGCATGGCGAGGCTGAGGATCACAGTTCAAAAGTCCAAAGCTAACACCAGAGACTGAATGTTGAAGTGAAAAATCCACTTGCTCGACATCCACATTCACAGGAAATCTTTCCTGATAAAGTATGGGGCTACCATTTCTGATCTCCCCTTCTGAAAATATTAGTTCCCCTTCTGTCATGCTGATCCAGTCTTCAAAAATTTGTCAAGAACGCACATGTATGCATTTCAGAGTTCTGACTTCACTCTAACTTTCTTGATCTGTGCAATTGTTTTGGGTTTTGGGTAGAAGAATATAGAATATTCTATATTATATAGAAGAGTATAGAAGCCAGGGAGAGCCAGGCCATTAGCTGAATAACTTAGATGTGCATCAAGGGGGCGGCGTGGCTGGGCAGTGACTGTGCAAGGTTGCAGCCTTAGCCCCAGGTACAGGAAGGAAGAGATAACTTTAGAGATAACTTTAGAGTGCTTCTTTTAAAATAGTTTTGTATGGTTGTATTGCTGCCCTATTGTGAGATGTTGGCCCTGTGAATTCACAACTCAATGCCTTTTGGGGATCCACCCCCCCCCCCCCCCTTGTAGTAGACCCACCACCTCAATCCATCCATCCATTGCAAGTTTATCCTAACTAGTGTTCATGGCATCTCTGAAAATTGTCTACTGGTTAGAAAAAAGATATGGCAATATTTACTTCTGCATGGATCTGAGGTTGACTGAGTTTCTCCTGTATATTGAATGACTGTCCCCATCCTGAAATGAATTACTTTTCAGTAAAGCACAAAACTGTGAGCTGTTTGTGTTTTATTTTTTTATAGTTCTTTACTGGTCCGTTAAAGTAAAAGAAACTGCTAGAGGACAAGGGAGCAGTACATTATGCTGAGTACCAATACTCCCCTGCTCTACTGGGGTTCTGGCCTGCTCAAGTACTCCCAATCTCATTACATTAAATGATGTCTGAACCTTGAATACCCTACACTACATGTGTCAAACACAAGGCCCGTGGGTCCAATCCAGCCCCCCAGGCCATTTTATGTGGCCCTCGCACCTCTCCTACAGTTGTGGTTCCCTCCTCGTCTCCACCCCCACCTTACCTCTGCAGTCAGCAGCAGAGAGGAGGACAGAACACCTCTGCTGGATCTTGTGCTTTTCCTTGCAGCCGTGGGGAGGCTCGTCTCTGCCCGCCCTCCCCCCAAATCTCTGCATTCGACAGCACTGTAGGACAGAATTCCTCCTACAGATCTTGTGCATCTCTGTGCACGTGCAGCACCCCTCATTTCTGCATTCAGCAATCTCTGGCAGCTAACTCCAGCTTTCCTCTGGTCCTCCTACAGACCTTGCACTTTCTGCCTCCCAGCTCCACCCCCAGCTTCTTCTCAGCAACAGCACAAGGTTTCGGGGATGCAATGTGATGTAAGGGAGGGTGGGTGACTTTTGACTTCTGATGGTGGGAGGTTCTTCAAATCTGATTTATGGTGGCATGGGTTGCTGTGGACATATTGTCCTACAAATGCAACTGGCCCTTTGAGGGCAACCATTAGGCAACCATTAGGCTGATGCAGCCCAAGGTAAAATTGAGTTTGATGCCTCTGCCCTATACAGACAAAACTATCTTTCATCTCCAGCTCCTCCAGCCTGCTACATTTTGGGGTGCCTTCAAAATGTCAATGATTCTACACCAAGTATTCATGCTGGGGCTACCATGCTGCTCCCCAGCCATACAGTCAAAACAGATGGCAAGCTCACCAAAGTTACTAGAGCCAGAGAAAAGCAGGATCCAACTTTGAGTTGCATTTAATAAAAACAACTACAAAAAGTTTAAATGCCTTAATAGGAGGAAAGCGCTCACAAAGCTGCAAATAATTATTTGTGAACTGCTTTCTAAATGCTTGATAACAGTTAATAAAGAGGTGCTAACCTCTCATTATTTCAAATTGAGTCTGTTGAAGTGAGAATACGCAGTTATGAATAACTGACAGCCACATAATCAATTAAAAAGGTTTGCTTAAGACTTCCTAAAACAAGGATATTTTAATATACCCTACATGAGTAAATGTAAAGGTAGGGAAAGAGCTAAAAACTTAGAAACACATACAGTTTATTGCATCCAATCAAATTTTGTTTTGTTAAAGTCACATCATTGGAAGATGAGCTCTAACTGGCAGTTGCAAGCTACTGCACATAATAACTGCCTTTTACACTCGCTTATTTGAACCCCTTGCCGACCGCCCCACCTACATATATTGCAGAGCGGCAGCTCCTGTGCACAGAATCACATACAGGTACGTTATTCTGCTTCTCCGGCTCTGGGGCACTCAATGTTCACCGGCGATCGTTCCTGAGAGAGATAGAACAGCGGTAAACAAGGCAGATCGCTGTTCTTTGACAAGGGAAGGTAGTGATCCTTTGTTTCTGCTAAGCAGGAACACAGATCTCTGCCTTTCCACAGTAAAATCATCCCCCCCCCCCACACACACACACAGTTAGCAAGCATTCCCTATGAACACATTTAACCATTTTATCACCCCTGATGTTAACCCATTCCCTGCCAATGTCATTAGAACAGTAACAGTGCATATTTGTAGCACTGATCACTGTAATTATGTCACTGGTCCCCAAAAAGTTTTACATATACCTTGTTTCCACTGAGCGGTACAGTTCACTACGATACGGTACACAATTTTTTCCTTTTCCATTGTCAAAAGTTGTGAATGGTACCCTAATTCCGAACCGTACCGTACCACTTTTTTGGGACCCTTTCGTTGGGGTACCAAGCACATTATTACTTTACCAACAGGGTGGAGCTGCACTGTTGAGGTACTGTTTTTGCTGAGGTACTGTTGGCGGTGGAAACACGAGCCTGATCAAGGTGTACCATTTCGAACCGTACTGAACTGTACCGAACCGTACTGCTCAGTAGAAATGAAGCATTGGTGTCCGATTGGTTCTCCTCAAAGTTGTAGTCCTGCTATAGGTCCCTGATCACTGCCATTACTAGTAAAAGAATAAAAAAAATATCAAATTCCATAAACCTATCCAATAGTTTGTAGACGCTATAACTTTTGCGCAAACCGATCAATATACACTCATTGGGGTTTTTTTTTACCATAAATATATAGCAGAATACATATTGGCCTAAATTGATGAATAAATTAGATTTTTTTTTTTTTTTTATTGAATGTGTTTTATCGCAGAAAGTAGGAAATATGGTTTTTAACCTTGTGCTTGTGGATTGATAAAAGATGAAGAAGCGAAATGATCCTCTCTAACATATAGTAATTCTCACACGCATGTCTACAGAAGTAGATAATGCAGGCAGCAACACTTACGCTGGGCGCTGGTTAACCAGTTGTAACCTCAGGACCTCCTGAACATCAGCCTGCTGAGATACAGCGGGCTATTCATGACTAGTCAGCCTTTGAACCTTCCTTATTTCTCTGCACTGCTGATTTCTGAGAAGCCAGGCTGCGCAGATCTGAAATGTCAGGTTTGTATTAGGAGAGGACAGGGAGGGCAGCGTGCTGAAATAATCAAAATGAGGGATTTAACCTTCTATATTTCAGCTCAGTGACCACACTGCAAAGCGCATGGAAGCGGAAGCCGCATTTCAAGGTATTAGAAGCTTCAAACCCGCCTGAAAATTTGGAGCTAGAATTACGTGGACCATTAGCTGGAAGGCAGTCGTAATGGGAGAAATATCTCAGGCGACATCTGGGTTTAGTGATATTTACACATCCATATCCAGATCTCGCAAAATGCTACAAATATGGAGGGGGTTTTTCTCAGTCTTGTTTTCAGCTGCCTGATAACCACAGATTGGGGGATAGAGGAAGATACATAAAACATCTGATTTATTAAAAGGCTGAAAAAAGGTGTAAGAATGGTGGGAGATGTCACCAATTAGATTGTGCGGGTGCGCGCGTCCTTATTTATTGCTATAGATATATTTTATGCGTTTCAAAACTAGCTTCAAGTAGTTAACCATTTCTGGACTGGAAGGATTTGCCCCCTTAATGACCAGGCCATTTTTTGCGATTCGGCACTGTGTTACTTTAACGTACACTTGCGCGGTCGTGCGACCCTGCACCCAAATAAAATTGATGTCCTTTTTTTGTACAAACAGAGCTTTTGTTGGTATTTGATCACCTGTGCGATTTTTTTTGCGCTATAAACGAAAAAAGAGCGACAATTAAAAATCACAATTTTATTCATTATTTTAGGCCAATTTGTATTCTGCTACATATTTTTGGTAAAAAAAAAAATCGCAATAAGCGTATTTTGGTTGGTTTGCGCAAAGATTATCATGTCTACAAACTAGGTGGAAAATGTATGTCATTTTTTTTTTCTTACTATTAATTGCTGCGATTTTACGATTTTTAGCAGGACTGCAACATTGCGGCAGACAGATCGGACCCCTAACTGACATTTTTGACACTTTATGGGGGACCAGTGACATTACTACAGTAATCAGTGCTAAAAATGTGCACTGTTACTAGAATAATGACACTGGCAAGGAAGGGGTTAGCCTAGGGGTGATCAAAGGGTTAATTGTGAGCCTAGAGGAATGTTTTCTAACTGTATGGGGGAGGGACTTGTGAAATGATCATAGAGACCTGTGTTCCTATATAGAAGGATCACAGGCGCTCTGTGATCATTTCAGAGAGAACAACGGTCAGCTGTGTTATCAACAGCAGACCGTCCTTCTCTCTCAGCAGGGGGGCGATCGCAGATGCCCGGTGGCAATGGGTGCTGCTGGTCACGTGGATCGGCATCCCCCTGCCTAGTAAGGGCGGGAGGCAGGAGCGCTCCCATGGATCGCCGTACAGGTACGGCAATTCACGCAGCCGAGCCAGCCTGCTGCATTATATATGCGGCAGGCGATCGGCAAGTGGTTAAGCTAGCAAAAGTACCATATGGGTAGCAGAACACAGAAGGTGCTGGTCCAGCCAGTCCTTAGCACTACATTTGGATGTTTATTTGTAAATAAAGCAATACATTTGGATGTTTATTTGTAAATACAAACGTTCCTTTGTTTTCGTTTTTCAGATTTTGCACCTTTTTATTTACTTACCACTTACCACCTGCCCACAGTACATTTACTGCAGGGCGGCAGCACAGCAGGGTGCTGCAACATACCCGTATATCGCGGTGTACTTCCAGGTTTTTGGTACACATGTGTGCATCCCCTGCTGATCTGTGCAGTAATTGGACACAGCCTGAGTTTGTCAGCAGATTACAGCCAGTAATTATGGCTGTATACCTGCTGATCAGCTGTGGCCAATCACAGCAAGGAGAGAATCCCAGCAAGATCAGTGCATACAAGCAGCCCACATACACTTGCATGCAATTGTTAGACTTGCAATTAACCTCTTGATTGCCCTCATGATCATCCCTCTCATCCAGCCAGTGTCATGAGTACAGTGTCAGTGTAGAGTATCATCGCTGATCACTGTATTAATATCACTAACAACGTCAATGTCAGTTAGTGTCGCTCCCAGCCAGTGTCAGTGCCAGATTGCCCGCCACACTATCTCAGTCACACTATAAGTCGCTGGTAACCGCCATTACTAATATAGTGTGTGTACGGATTAGTGTCTTGATCACTATCAGAATTATACTAGTGTCCCCAATAGTATAGTGTCCCCAAAAACGCAGTGCTATCAGGATTAGCCCCCGATCACTGTTAGCAGTTGTGACATGTAGCAGAATTAATTTAAGCCTACATTTATAACATTTGATTTTAACAGAAATTAGAAAATATAGTTGTTTTTTTTTTTTTTTCTACATTTTTGGTTATTTTTCTTATTTATATAATTAAAAATAAAAAAGCCAGTGGTGATCAAATACCACCAAAAGAAATGCTTGTGTGAAAAAAATGCTATAAATGATATTTGCATACAGTATTGCATTACCGAGCAATTGCCAGTTAAATTAGCACAGTGTTGAATAGCAAAAAATGATCTGGTCATAATGGGTGTAACTTTTCAGTAATCAAGTGGTTAAAAGATTAAAAAAAAAAAAAATAGCAAGTGACCAGCTTTATTATGTCCATATTAATGTAAAGCAGAAATTCAGCAAAAAAAAGATGAATAGCCCATTAAAAGAAAAAAAAAAAAAAAATCTTTGCTGCAACCCACCTTTAAACCAACGCTGTATCCGCAGTACTTCTTTTTTGCCACTGGGTGGCAAACTTTTTCCAGGTAAAATGGCTATCAGCGTCATTCAACCCACTTCCTCAGAGCCCAGGCTGTCATGAACACATTTTCTCAGGGGTACATCATCACAATGGCCTGGACTCAAAGTTCTACTACAAGAATAAGGACCGTCCACTGCCATAGGGAGGTGTTTTGTAGACAATGGAGATAACAGGGAATATTATACTAACTCATAACAGTCCAGAGGCAAAAAGCACAGAAAGTTATCAGCTCACAAGATTTCTGGCTGGATGCACAGCTAAGCTTTTTCCACTTCTCAAAGAGATATAATAAAACGCTTTCAATGGTATATTTAACAGATCATACGTGAACAACTAAAATAAATGTCCTGTTGAGCTGCCTATAGACAGATCTTTTTTTTTTTTTCTTCACTCAGCCAGCAAGCTAAATTAAAAAAAAAATAAAAAAAATAAAGGATTCCTCCATCCACACAAGCAAGATGGGTGAAGGAACTGTCGCCCCCCCCCCCCCCCTCTCCTGCTGGGACATTGTATTCTAACAACGGGACCCGCAGATGTCCCAAGTACAATGATTAGTGGCTGCAGCCATGGATAAACAAAACATTTCCAGCAAGTCCCTTCAACAGGGTTGGCCACACACCGGCCAATGCCAGCTTTAGAGTTTTTATACACTTTAAAGGATAACCACTGCATCCAGTAAGACAGTTCATACATTTCCTCAGGGTCATCCTAGCCCTGCTGCCTTGAATTGTATTGTAACTGTACTGCCTCCTTTTTTTTTTCTTTTTTACAGTGCCATGCAAGCTGTTGGTGCTATAAAAATCCTGTACAATAATAGTTGTACCCAGGACTTTTTTTCAGCTGGAACACACCGGAACGCAGTTCCAGCACCTCCAGCAATTAATGTATGTAATGGAGTACTGAGTGTGCTGGATGGTCTATTGATGCTGGTTGCTGGGGGATCTAATGTCGCTGGTTGTGTGGGGGTTTATTGTTGCCGGTGGAGGAGGGGGGTCTATTAGTGAGGGAGAGGTCTATTGTTGCTGGCTGCTGGAGGGTCTATTGATGCCAGCTGCTGGGAGATCTGCTGTTGCTGCTGGGAGTCTCTTGTTGTTGGGGTGGTATTTTGGTGTTTGTTGTCCTTTATTGCTGGGAGAGGGAGTGGGGTCTTCTGTTTGGGGATCTTATTCTGCTGGGGGGTCTACTGTTGCTGGGGGTCTATTATTGCTTATTGTAGGGGATGTATTTTACTATCTTTCTTGTTATTTTTAACAAATTCCATACAAATTACTAAGTAGCAGAAAATGATACTTGGTTCTGTATTTTCTAAAAGAAGCCAAGAGAAGATGCTAAGAGGTGGGTAGCGGGCAGAAACAAAGGGTGAGTCAGAAGTTCCTGCACCTATTCTCTGAGAAAAAAAAGCCCTGGTTGTACCAGTATGATATGTCAATATATTAGCACACGACTAGCTTTGTATGGCTTACGCATGTTTTTTGTTCTCAGGAACATCTGAGTCACTCTTCCTCTCTGCCCACTACCCACCTCTGATCATCTTTCCTTGGTTCCACCCCCTACCCACTTCCCAGCACCGCTCCTTTTAGAGAATACAGAACCAAGTATCCTTTTGTGCTACTTAGTAAGTTGTATGGAATTTGTGAAAAGTAACAAGAAAAACAGTAAAATACATCCCCTACAGTTAGTAACAACAGGCCTTAGCCCATCAACAATAGACCCCACTTCAGCAACAGCAGACCACCCCCCAGCAACACTAGATCCCCCCACACAACAATACCCTCTTTCTCCTAGCAACAAAGAACCACCTACAACAAAATACCACCCCAACAACACGATACCCCCATCAGCAACAACAGATCTCCCAGCAACAAGCAACAATAGACCTCTCTCTCAACAGTAGATCCCTCCCAGCAACAATTGACACCCCCCTCTCACAGCTGATCCTAGGTGATTGAAAGCACTATACATCCCTTGCTGCCCATGATCTCATAACTTGGAGATCATGGAGTTCTGGTAAGAGGCAAATTGTATTGTTTATCGAGCATGGATGGAATATAGAAGCACTGGATTTTTTGGGTTTTTTTGGACACTCTCCAACATTTGTTGGCATGGTTTTTTTTTACATTTGGCTACTCAGTTTTGTTTAATATACAGTATATTACATTGGTTTATTATTGTTTTACATATCATAGGAAGATACACTGTTTTTTGAGAGAACTGCACATATATATTTCAATTTCTTTTGAAGTTAAGTAGAAAATTTGTGGATAAATTGTTACTATAGTATGATTATATAATAATCTTTACACACAACAGCACACTTTATATTTTATATTTTTAAACAATTGACCCCCCACCAGCAACAATAAATCCCCACACAAAAAATAGATCCCCAGCAGTGACAATAGACCCCCCAATAGCGAGGCCAGCATTAATAGACCATCTAGCACACCCAGTACCAGGGCTGCTGTAAGAAACCACGGGGCCCCATACAGCCAACGTGACAGGGCCCCCACCCGAATAAATACAGTTTGCCATGCTTCAGTTATGAATGAGCCCAGTAAGTGATCGGTACCAATCCCTCGTGTTCATTCGCGAAGGAAGGGGTTGGTAAATATGACATATTTACTGGACTCTTCCCCCACTCTCCATCCTGAAGAATTCTATTGTGTGCTTGCACCTGCCGGCGGTAAGGACTTTTCCCCACTCTCCATCCTGAAGAATCCCATTGTGTACTAGAACCTGCCGGCGGTAAGGACTTTTCCCCACTCTCCATCCTGAAGAATCCTATTGTGTGCTAGCTCCTGCCGGCGGTAAGGACTCTTCCCCACTCTCCATCCTGAAGAATCCTATTGTGTGCTAGAACCTGCAGGCGGTAAGGACTTTTCCCCACTCTCCATCCTGAAGAATCCTATTGTGTGCTTGCACCTGCCAGCGGTAAGGACTCTTCCCCCACTCTCCATCCTGAAGAATCCTATTTTGTGCTAGCACCTGCCGGCGGTAAGGACTTTTCCCCACTCTCTATCCTAAAGCATCCTATTGTGTGCCGGCACCTGCCGGCGGTAAGGACTTTTCCCCACTCTCCATCCTTTAGAATCCTATTGTGTGCTTGCACCTGCCGGCTGTAAGCACTTTTCCCCACTCTCCATCCTGAAGAATCCTATTGTGTGCTAGCACCTGCCAGCGGTAAGGAGAGGAGGGAAGCCGGAAGCACTGCTGGAGTAGGGGAAGCGCACAGGGGGGCCTGGCAGGTAAAAACGTATGGTGCACAGGGAGTTTGATCAGTGTGGCGGTGGCGGGGGGGGGGGCAATTACTAGAACTGATCCCCCGTATAGTTCTCTCTGCAGTAGCTGAAAGCCAGTAGTAGGGAGAGGAGAAGAAGCCAGCTACTGCCGAAAGAGTCTTACAGGGATATGTTTCAGTAATTACCAGGGGCGGCCTGTCCATTGGGGGTGCTGGGGCGCCGCCCCCCCCCCCCCATCCATGTGTCCGGCTCCCTAATCTACATGCAGGGCGCAAAACACATGGATTCCAATGTTTTTTTTTTTAAAGCACGTGATTAGAGCCGGAGGCTCTCATAGGCTTCAAAAAAGGGTGGGCTCGGGGCGCAGAGGACTGCGCCCTGAGCCCACCCAGAGGTGTGACAATAGCGAATGAATATTTGCTATTATCACACTGATTCTCCTCCCATCCAATCAGGAAGTGGGTCCTGAGACCTGTTTCCCTATTGGCCAAAAGGAGAGGCCATGCTATTGGACAAGGTGGAGGAGGAGGGAGGAGACGTAGGGGAAGCCGCCGCTGCTGGGGGAAGCCGCCGCTGCCTGCCCTCCACATCAGTCCAGGGTGAGTGAGCCGGCGACGGGGGGTGATGGTATGGTGTGCGAGCTGTTGTGGCCGGGGGGGGGGGTATGGTGTGGTCCGTCTGCCTCCCCCCGGCCAATGGAGCACCAACCGCCACTGGTAATTACACCCCCCCCCCCCCGCCGATCACCCTCCAAGCCCACATTGAATTCACCTTGCTGCCTGGGCCCCCCTGCTGACCCGGGCCCCGTACAGGAGGACTGGTGGTACCCCCTTATCTATGGCCCTGCCCAGCACTCCTTACCATTACATACATTAATCGTTCCCGCTGAAAAAAAAAAAGCCCTGGGCTTACATACTACCAGCATCGCCTAAAGAAAGGATGCAATACGACAGAACGAATTTGTTAACCTGGTCACATTGGCACAATATTTGTTCTGTAATATTTCCCCACTTCACAGCAAAGACAGATAAACATCCCGCTGTGCTTCAGCCTATCTATATGTTTATGTTATAAAGTGCTATCTAATTGGTTTACAATCAAGCAACAGATGGAAACGGGAATTTTGCGTTAGTGAACATCAGAAGCTCGGCCCAGATGTGACAGACAGGATCACTTTGTCACAGTGTCCCCGAACAGGTCCATTTGACAAAGGCATAGAAAACAAAAGTCTGACTTTGAATTGTTCTCCTGCCAGGGGAGCGAAGAAATACATTGAGGTAAACAGCAGTGTCTTAATTCCTGCAGAGAAGATGGAAATTCGGCTTTCATGGTCTTCCTTGCCAAGGATGAAATAGAACAGAAAATAATGAACTGCAACAGAGCAAGTGTCAGCCTGATATTAATAGGGGACTCCATTAATACAGACAAGGAAGGAGAGCGATGGCAGAAGTCAGGGCATAGCCCCTTGATTTAAAATATACAGATGATTGTATGTGACCTTGACTGTGTTACAAACTGCCGTGGATGTTCATACAGGACATGATAAATTAACCCTGTGTTTTGTATCTCTGCACACTGGAACATGAATCATTATCATTTTATCACAATAACATCAAAAACTCTGTGCCTGGCATTGCTGCCTTGCTGCACTAAAGTCCTTAGTTTGAGTATGGCAAAGACACAATTAGCATAGAATGTATACCGTACGTTCATGTGCTTTCATTTATTTATCAGTCCCAGTTTGTAAAGAAAATCCAAAAAGGTTCATTGTTCAGAATATAAGGGTGTGGTGTAGTTCTAACTGGATCCTACCGAATCTAGGATAAAGTAATCTTATCATTAGAAAACTAAAGGGTCTGCCAATGCTGACCACCCCGGAAAATGCTCTTTGATTGGCTGTAATATTGAAGAAAAAAAAAGGCCGTATTAGGCTCCATTCACAATTGTGCGTCTTGTAATGCAACTTTGGACATCAAAGTTGCATGACAAGTCATTCCCCATGTTTTCCAATGATAACCATTCATATATGCGTGACTTAACCACTTCTGGACCAGAAGGATTTGCCCCCCTTAATGACCAGGCAATTTTTTATTATTCGGCACTGTGTTATATTAACGGACAATTACGTGGTCGTGCGACACTGTACCTGAATTAAATTGATGTTCTTTTTTTCCCACAAATAGAGCTTATTTTTGGTGGTATTTGATCACCTCTGCGATTAAAATTTTTTGCGCTATAAAAAAAAAAGTGACAATTCTGAAAAAAATATTTATATATATTTTTCACTTTCTGCTATATAACATTCCCCCCCAAAAAAAAACATTTTATCGATTTGTTTCATCCTTTTAGGCCAATTTGTATTCTGCTACATATTTTTGGTAATAAAAAAAATCACAATAAGCGTATTTTGATTGGATTGTGCAAAAGTTATTGCGTCTACAAACTAGGGGAAAGATTTATGTCATTTTTATTTTTTATTTTTATTTTACTAGTAATGGCGGCGATTTGCGATTTTTAGCGGGACTGCAACATTGCGGCGGACAGATCGGACCCCTAACGACATTTTTGACACTTTTGAGGGGACCAGTGACATTACTACAGTAATCAGTGCTAAAAATATGCACTGTTACTATAATAATGACACTAGCAGGGAAAGGGTTAACCCAGAGGTGATCAAAGGGATAAGTGTGAGCCTAGGGAGTGTTTTCTAACTGTGCGGGGAGGGACTTGTGAAATGATCATAGAGACCTGTGTTCCTATATGGAAGGATCACAGGCGCTCTATGATCATTTCAGGGAGAACAACAGTCTGCTGTGTTTATAACATCAGACCGTCCTTCTCTCTCAGAAGGGAGCTTGTAGACTTCACCTCCGCAACATCTCTAAAATTCGCCCCTTTTTAACAACTGAAACCACCAAGCTACTCATTCACTCCCTTGATATTTCTCACCTCGAGTATTGCAACTCCCTTCTCATAGGCCTACCACTTCATAGGCTATCCCCTCTTCAGTCTATCATGAACGCTGCTGCCAGGCTTATCCACCTTACCAACCGCTCAGCGTCTGCCTCCCCTCTCTGCCAATCCCTACACTGGCTCCCGATTGCCCAGCAAATTAAATTCAAATTACTAACCACAACATACAAAGCCATTCACAACTCTGCCCTGAGCTACATCACCAAACTTGTCTTCAAATATCACCCAAACCGTCCTCTCCGCTCCTCTCAAGACCTCCTACCCTCAAGCTCCCTTGTCTCCTCCTCCCATGCTCGTCTCCAGGATTTCTCCAGGGCCTCTCCCATTATCTGGAACGCTCTACCTCAAGCTGTACGGCTATCTCCTACTCTAGCTGCTTTCAGGCGATCCCTGAAAACTCATCTCTTCAGGGAAGCTTATCACACCGCCAACTAATCTGCCAACGGCTCATTCCCTACTCTTACAACCTCTTGTAACACCTGCCCCACCCTATTAGATTGTAAGCTTTTCTGAGCAGGGCCCTCTTAATCCTCTTGTATTGTATATGTACTGTCTCCCTCTAATATTGTAAAGCGCTGCGTAAACTGCTGGCACTATAGAAATCCTTAATAATAATAATAAAATTCTAGATTGTAAGCTCTAACGAGCAGGGCCCTCTAGTTCCTCCTGTTTTGAACTGTATTGTAACTGTATTGTCTTCCTTCACATTGTAAAGCGCTGCGCAAACTGTTGGCGCTATATAAATCCTGTATAATAATAATAATAATAAAGGGAGCGATTGCGGGTGCCCAGCGGCAATGGGTGCCGTCAGTCCGTTTATCGGCATCCCCACTGCCTAGTGTGGGGCGGGTGCGCGCTGCCGGTGACACACGCTCGACCCCAGGAGCGCTCCCGCAAACTGCTGTACAGCCGAGCCAGCCTGCCACAGTATATATATATGCGGTGGGCAGTCGGCAAGTGATTAAAGTTGCAACATCTTCAAAGTAGTTCCTACACTATTTTGGTCTGACTTTTCATGCAACTTGAGGGCCAAAGACTTCAATGTTAACCCTCAGAAGTTTCATGACAGTCATACCTGAATGTTATACAATGCAACTTGTGTGCAACAGTAGTCCATTATCACTGGTCAAAGCAAAAGTCGTATCCAAGTTGCACCCATCCAAACTTGCATCAAAGTTGCACTCCAAATCTGCGCAACTTTGGAGACATACTGTACAAGTGTAAATTGAGCCTTATGCTGGCCATACCCTATTCGAAAAATCGGTCACTTCATTCGTCTTTCAGCCAGTTAATGGGCACAAATCGGTAAACGGTTGTGATGTTTTTGAGCCAAAAAACCAAGGACATGTTTGGAAATTTTCTGCTGAACGAACAATAAATTGAAAGGTTAATGTGTTTCTCATCCAAACTGTTTGCACTAGGTTTATGTGAAAAAAACGAACAAAACACGGATTCATTTATGTCCATTGAATGATTTGTCGGTCATTACATTACAAAACAAACACTCACGGCCGAGTGTTTGTCTTTCCAAAATGAGTTTGAATGATTTTTCATATAGTGTATGGCCAGCATTATTTATAGATCTGACACACGTTCACACCACAATGTCCTACACGGCAATGCAGACATTTTTGTGTGTTGAAGCGCATTGTAGCGCACTGCTTTAGGCAGCTCATCTAAACTGAATAGGTTGCAATGAACCTCAAGGCATGAAAACTTTGCAGGCTGTTTTTTTGTTTGCAATGTACTACAGCATACACTGTGCACTGCAATGCAGGTGTGTTGTGGAGGAAGCACTTTGGAGCTACCACAATGGGCTGGTGTATGGGCAGAAATATGATGTACACCAGTACAAATTAATAAATGGTCCATATAGTAATCTTAGTCCAAGGTTGTTCAGTTTAAGGTGCAAATGACAAGGGGACACTCTTTGCATCTGGAGGACAATGGGTTTACCCTCCCCACACAAAAAGACTTCTTCACACTAGGGGCTGTGAAAATGTAGAAAGACTTCCTTAAGGCTATATATACAATTTTTTTGTCCAATTTTCCTTTAGATTTACCAATACCATATAATATGAGGTCAAATCCAAACACTTTCAATTTGTATGCAATCCTTGCACTACATAGTTGAAGGTATATCTAAAGGAATTTGAACAAGAAAATTGTATAATGTATGGCCAGCCTGTAGGGATGAGCTCCAGTTTTGGTTGCAACACAAGTTCTGACTATAGCAATATTTGGTCAAAGAAATCACCCAGGAGATCCCAGCTTTTATTATGAAACTGTCTGGTGGAAAAGTGTGGTGTCATTAATACTGATTACTTTTAGAGATTAGCTTATTTTGTTCCGAATTGAAATTCGGACAAGTTTTCAATTATTTGGAAATTCGAATGTATCCAAATTTGCAAATTACAAGAGTAACTATTTTTTTTTTTATTCTTTATATAAAGTATACAGCATACACAGAGCAGTAAGTCATATTAGACAGATACATGCATGAAGAGACCCCAGAAAGATCCTTATCTAACCTGATATACAACATCAGTTAATAGTACCAAATTTAAACAATTCCAAACTAATGAAACAAAAATTTTGGCCGCAATTTTTATTCAAATAGTTTTCAAATCAAATTTGAATAGTTTTCAAATTCAAAAGTTTTCAAAACTAAAAAGTTTTCAAAATAAAAAAGTTTTCAAATAGTTTTCAAATTCGAATTCAAATCATTTTCAAATCAAATTTGAATTTCTGAAGAGAGTATAATAGAATAGAAAATAAAGGAATAGAATAGCAAAGAATCTAATAGACTAGAAAAGATTAGAATGGAAAACAAAAGAATATAATCTATTAGCATAAAAAAAGAACAGAATAGGAAATGGATAGAATAGAAAATAAAAGAATAGAATAGAAAAGAATACAGTAGAATAGAAAATAAAGACCCAGAATAGAATAAAATAGAAAGAATACAACCATCTTCTGAAATTCAAATTGCAAATAGAATAAATTTGAATTTGAATACAATAGAAAAGAATAGAAAAAAGAATAGAACAGAACATAATAGTATAGAAAAAAAGATACAATAGAATAGAATAAAATAGAAAGAATATAACCTTTTTCCTTTTTTGAATTTCAAATAGAATACATTAAAATTGGAATAGAAACAATAGAATAGAATAGAAAATACAATAATATAATTAAAAAAAGAATAGAATAAAAAGAATATAACCATCTTCCAAAATTCTATTTTGAACAGAATTCGATTTGAATTCTAATGGAATGGAATTTGAATTTGAATTATTTCTAATTTTTAGAATTTGGATCAAATTGAGTTTGATTCTGAAAATGAATGAAATTAAATAAATAATTTAACTAAACAAATTTATGTAAATACCGAATCAAAACAAAACATTTTTTTTTTGTTCTGCACATGTCTAATTACTTTTTTTGTGAATGAGTAGGAGTGCAATGTACCTCTTATTCATTTACATGGCAGGTGTATCTGGGCCCCCCCCAAGATTATAATAAGCACCCCACCACAGACCCCCACAACTACCAGGCCAGGGTTGTGGGAAAGAGGCCCATGTCCTCATCAACATGAGTCAAGGTGCTTTGACAAGGGGTTCCCCTGCTGGCAAGGTAGGTCCGCTATGTTGAGGGCATGTGGCATGGTATGGTTCAGGAGATGGGGTGCACGCTATATCCCCCTAAACTGGCCAGGCAGACTGCATGCTCATGTTTGCATAGGGGTCAGGAATGGATTTGAGGAAAGGAGGGCTCACATTTTATTCCAAATTATTATTTGTTCCCCCCAAAACTCATCCTAAATCTAAAGGGTCTGGTTTTGAACTTGGAAAGTTTTTTTTTTTTCTTTTGATATCGATACCAGACCCTCATCAAGGATAAGGGTTTAATATGTATTTTATGGGAACCCTTTTTTGTGTTCCCCAATAGCATCTATACCAGATCTTGTTCTAGGATAAGAGTCTGGTATAGATCAAAGGAATTCCCAAAAGCAGACGTAAATGGCCAAAGATGTCCTTTTCTTTGTAAATGTCAGTTTTGCTGTAGTTTGTTGTTTACATCATACAAATGTGTCATTTCACAGACAGGTTAACGGCATGCCCCATGCATGTTATTTAAAGGAATTTTGCATTTTTAATGTTCCACTTCAAACAGAATTCTTTATTTATTTATTTTTTGCTTTTGGCAATGTTTTCCATGGCAGTTTCCAGCTCCCCTATACCTTTTCTTTCACAATCCCCAGCCTATTAGTCTAGTAAAAGACCATTACTGCTTTTAACAGTTGGCTACCATTGACTTTAACGGGTTCAGATTCGGAACCTGAACTACAGTAAAGTTTGTCGAACCCTGGCTATTAATATTTCTAAGTAATAACACCAGAGATTGTTGATTAAAGGAATGTCTAAATTGCTTAGAGGATCAGGAATATTTTTTTTCCCTGTTGGAGAAGTTTTTATAGGGGGAAAACAGTGTATAGGATTTTCTATGGAGGTTTTCAGTTTATTTATTCATTTTTCTATGGGTTGAAGTCAGCAGGCTTGTTTTTTTTTTTTTTTTTAGCCTAACTGTGCTGCATACATGACTTAAAGCCCAATTCCACTCTCATGTTTAAATCAATTAAATTGTACCTGCCGACGTTTGAACTTGACAATGAGGGACACTTTTTTATAAAGGGGTAGAATGGGGTGCTCATAGCAAGACAGAGGTGTGGCCAGCAAAAAGTTGGTGTGGACACATGGGTGAGGCTTACAGATATTTCTGCAGCAGCTTCAGTAAGAACCCTTTCTGACACTGGAAGAGTTATCACAATTAAGAGAGAAACACATCTAAGATATTATTCTTCAGGGTCTGTTCATGCCAGAATGTGATGTAGGAAAGGCCCGTTCTAAGCACGTTTCCCGTACCATGTTGGAACGCATTGCCCTTGTAATCAGCTTTGGGTGCCAATGTATTGGTAGTGCCCCTGCCTTGTCTGTCCTGACTGCTGGGAGGTGTCAGTATGCACAAAAAGACTGACTGGTTACCCGCTAAAAGGAAGACAGATGCCGATTCTCATTTCCCCTACCCTGTACTTCTGTGCAGAAATGGGGCACTGGGCAGGGGAGTTGCGGGACGGTGCTCAGATATGCAGGACTGTGGGATTTGTATCAAAGTCTGGGGCAGTCCCGTAGAATCTGGGACTGTTGAGAGGTATTTTTAAATTAATTCCAGGTCCAAAACAATAAAGGTGTGCAAAGTCTTAGAGTTTGTTTTCTTTATAAAGCAGTCACAGCATGCTGCAGAAAAAAAGACCCCTGCAGTCTGTTCTCTCTGCAGAGATCTGACATGCCCACTGCTAAGTCAGAGTTCCCTACTGACTGGAGAGCTTCAGCTTTGACTTAGGGGCCTGTTGTTTTTTTTTTATTTTTTAGCATCACAGTTTTGGTGTCATTCATTTCTGAAAAAAAGTATTTGAAGAAAGTTTAATTTTCTGTGTTGAGCATCAATGATTTATTGCATCGTAAACAGAAAAGATCGCCTTTGGAAACATCTTGTCTTAAGACCCTTTCTTGAAATCTATTGATTACTCCCCCTCCCCTCTGCTAGTAATACTTGTAAATTGGCCAGCGTATGCTCAGTAGTACAATATAAAGATGAATTACAATCATTAGGAAGCCTCGTGCCACTAAGGCATTGTCCCATTATTATGAAGTTGGGCCTGTCACCTGTACCATCTGCCAGTACTTGTTCAGTGGCCCCCCAGGATAGTTACATAGCAGAGCTCCACTGAGTATGTCAATAGGACATGGATAGACACGATTCGTCTATGTTCCCACCATCTGGGCTTCTACTTCCCAAGGCTTGAATTGGTACACTGGAAATTCTGGGTGATGTTTGCTGGGGCAGTGAAAACAAATTCTAGCACATTGCGGCCTTTAAAACAGCTGCCGTATAGCAGGCACAATCTATCCAACCAGCACAAAAAATACAGGCATGCAGGAGCTTACCATCTATTGCTAGCCGGAGGCATAAAGAAAAAAGTACCATCTCCCTATTTCAAGAAAATTGTATACTAAGCACTACGCTTTTAAGTTCTCTCTTCCCCAGTAATTCCGATTATAAACAACCTTTTTCATAAGTATTTTCTCAGATGTTATTGTAAATCTAGATGACCCTCTCTGACACGTCATCATTCATTTGGGATGGCTACGAAAGTAACAAAGAATGCTTTATCTAGGGGTAAGCCGGATTTAATTACAAATAGGTTTGATTTACCTTTATTACACCAGAAAATTTGCTCTCATTTATCATCTGGGTTTAATGCAGATTACTGAATCTATAACTAGATTTTAGCTGTAAAATGCTAATGGTTTTGCAAACTATAAGTTGGTCCTCTAGAGAACTACAATGCATTTAGCTGTAGCTGTGCTGCTTGACGTGCTTATCTAAGGAGTCCAAACATTGGTCGGATATAACTCTTGCACTGCTACAATCTACAAGGTTTGTGGACAGTCTATTACAGTGATGGGGAACCTTGGCACCCCAGATGTTTTGGAAGTACATTTCCCATGATGCTCAGCTATACTGCAGAGTGCATGAGCATCATGGGAAATGTAGTTCCAAAACATCTGGGGTGCCAAGGTTCACCATCACTGGTCTATCATCCCTTACTTTGAGGCTGGGTTCACACTATTGCAAACTAGATGTGGGTTTCCCCGCATCCATATCGCATGTCAGGAGATTGTGACCAGCTCTCTATTGAGCCGCTTCACATATCTCCGGAGTGGCTCCAATGCGAATTTCACATGAGTCCTGTGCGTCTTCTAGTCCGTTTCAGGTCCAAATTCAGCCAAAAATTCAGACTGAAATAGAACCTGAAAAGGTGAATAGGGATGCACCGGACCCCTGCTGTGAGCCGCTCCATGCAGCAGTGTGAACCCAGCCTAAAAGAAAACTGCTAGACTAGAAAAAAGTTTGTGAAGTTAGTAAAAGGTATCCTACTTCTCCCAGGGTTAGGATAGTTCAGGAAAATGCACTTTGGCCTAGCTAAGGCAGACTGATTACTATAAGCATGAGCAATTATGATTTATTCACATTTTGGGATAGCTGAAAAAAAAAATGAGTTGCATTATCTACATAATAATATCACCAGGCCAGAAAGCCAGCCCAAGACTCTTTGTAACTTATGTGTTTCTAATTAGATCCTAACTCCAACCAATAAAAATAAGTGTTAAGTGTTAAGATTTCTGTCCAGTTTTTATTTTTCTCTACGACCCCATTGTAGAGATTTCACCTTACTTTCGGTGCCTTCCATGCCCATATAAAGGCACAGAAAACAATATAAGAAATGTTAAACTTTTAACCCTGCTCCCTTCCCCTGTTAACATATAGGGGACAAGATGAGAAGGCCTTGTTGCCATTTAACCACTTCCAATTCTGGCACTCCGCTCCTACAAGTAAAAAAAAAATTTTTTTTGCTAGAAAATTACTGAGAACCCCAATCATTATATATATATATATATATATATATATATATATATATATATATATATATATACTGTGTATATATATATATATAGATTTTTTTTAAGCAAAGATCCTAGGGAATAAAATGGCGATCATTGAAACTTTTTCTGTCACACAGTATTTGCGCATTTTTTAATGTTTTAGGAATATGAAAATATTAAAAAACAAAACACTAAAGTTGGCCCAGTTGTTTTGTATAATGTGAAAGATGATTTTACGGCGAGTAAATAGATACCTAACATGTCCCGCTTTAAAATTGCGCACACTCGTGAAATGGCGCTAAACTTCGGTACTTAAAAATCTCCATAGGCAACGCTTTAAAAATTTTACAGGTCACTATTTTAGAGTTACAGAGGAGGTCTTGGGCTAGAATTGTTGCTCTCGCTCTAATGTTCACAGAGATACCTTACATGTATGCATTTAACGCCGTTTACATATGTGGTCGTGACGTACGTATGCATTCACTTCTGTTTGCGAGCACACGGGGACAGGGACACTTTAATTTTTTTTTTATTGTTTATTTTATTTATTTATTTATTTTTTTACACTTTTCTTTTATTTTTTATTTTTTTTTATCACTTTTATTCCTATTACAAGGAATTTAATAGGAATAGTGCATGACGGGTCCTCTTTATGGAGAGATCTGGGGGTCAGTAAGACCTCAGATCTCTCTTACAAGCTGGAAAGCCGGAAATAAAAAAAAAAAAAAATGATCTCGGCTATCCAGCTGAGATTATGGCAGTATTGACAACTGTCATAACATTGCGCCCGGGCCTATGAGAGTCATAGAGACTGCCAGGGACCATCTGGTCCTCGGTATTCTCTATGATGTACTTCGCCGCTTCACATATCTCCGGAGTGGCTCCAATGCGAATTTCACATGAGTCCTGTGCGTCTTCTAGTCCGTTTCAGGTCCAAATTCAGCCAAAAATTCAGACTGAAATAGAACCTGAAAAGGTGAATAGGGATGCACCGGACCCCTGCTGTGAGCCGCTCCATGCAGCAGTGTGAACCCAGCCTAAAAGAAAACTGCTAGACTAGAAAAAAGTTTGTGAAGTTAGTAAAAGGTATCCTACTTCTCCCAGGGTTAGGATAGTTCAGGAAAATGCACTTTGGCCTAGCTAAGGCAGACTGATTACTATAAGCATGAGCAATTATGATTTATTCACAGTTTGGGATAGCTGAAAAAAAAAATGAGTTGCATTATCTACATAATAATATCACCAGGCCAGAAAGCCAGCCCAAGACTCTTTGTAACTTATGTGTTTCTAATTAGATCCTAACTCCAACCAATAAAAATAAGTGTTAAGTGTTAAGATTTCTGTCCAGTTTTTATTTTTCTCTACGACCCCATTGTAGAGATTTCACCTTACTTTCGGTGCCTTCCATGCCCATATAAAGGCACAGAAAACAATATAAGAAATGTTAAAGTTTTAACCCTGCTCCCTTCCCCTGTTAACATATAGGGGACAAGATGAGAAGGCCTTGTTGCCATTTAACCACTTCCAATTCTGGCACTCCGCTCCTACAAGTAAAAAAAAAATTTTTTTTGCTAGAAAATTACTGAGAACCCCAATCATTATATATATATATATATATATATATATATATATATATATATATATATATATATATATATATATATATATATATATATATATATATATATATATATACTGTGTATATATATATATAGATTTTTTTTAAGCAAAGATCCTAGGGAATAAAATGGCGATCATTGAAACTTTTTCTGTCACACAGTATTTGCGCATTTTTTAATGTTTTAGGAATATGAAAATATTAAAAAACAAAACACTAAAGTTGGCCCAGTTGTTTTGTATAATGTGAAAGATGATTTTACGGCGAGTAAATAGATACCTAACATGTCTCGCTTTAAAATTGCGCACACTCGTGAAATGGCGCTAAACTTCGGTACTTAAAAATCTCCATAGGCAACGCTTTAAAAATTTTACAGGTCACTATTTTAGAGTTACAGAGGAGGTCTTGGGCTAGAATTGTTGCTCTCGCTCTAATGTTCACAGAGATACCTTACATGTATGCATTTAACGCCGTTTACATATGTGGTCGTGACGTACGTATGCATTCACTTCTGTTTGCGAGCACACGGGGACAGGGACACTTTAATTTTTTTTTTATTGTTTATTTTATTTATTTATTTATTTTTTTACACTTTTCTTTTATTTTTTATTTTTTTTTATCACTTTTATTCCTATTACAAGGAATTTAATAGGAATAGTGCATGACGGGTCCTCTTTATGGAGAGATCTGGGGGTCAGTAAGACCTCAGATCTCTCTTACAAGCTGGAAAGCCGGAAATAAAAAAAAAAAAAAATGATCTCGGCTATCCAGCTGAGATTATGGCAGTATTGACAACTGTCATAACATTGCGCCCGGGCCTATGAGAGTCATAGAGACTGCCAGGGACCATCTGGTCCTCGGTATTCTCTATGATGTACTTCTGCCGCCGGTGGATTCCTTCTCCGGCTCACCGGTCCCACGGGCGAGCTGGTAGAAGCACCGGAGGATGGCGGGAGGGCGGACATCCCCTTCAGCTGCCTGTAAGATTGATCAAGCAGCTGAACAGCCGCTATGATTGTTCTTACTGTGCAGGGAATCGCCAGCTAAAAAAAAATGATATCTGTCTGTACAAAATTGGCAAAGTTCCCATGAGATTTAGACTATAATGTCACCATGTGTACTGTAAATCTATATGATTTTCTATTATACTATTGTTTTTGTAGGATTTCTTTTCTCACATTGATGATTTTTTCATGTTCAGCCAGTAATGAATGACCCTGTTCGTTAGGTTTATGATAGAGTTGGTACACTCATAATTGAACATATGCTAACTGGTAATGTTACAAACACATTTCAAGCAGGGGCTTCAAATTTTCGTATATTATACTGTATATATATATATATATATATATATATATATATATATATATATAAAAATAATAAAAAAATAACAGACATCTTTGTTATAAATAATGGTCAGTAGAAAAGCAGGTTACATTACAGCCTAACTGGTGTGTAATTTGAACATATTCAAGGTTTTAATCACTATTGCCAAGATTGCACCTTAGAGGTGGCTGCTTGAAAAACAGATGGGTAGTACAGCACGATGCATTCTACTCATAGACTCGATGCCAGTTTTGTACAACAGGCTTCAGAAGCAGCGCTGGGTGCACAAATCCACAGAAGGACTTGCTCTAATGATAAAACAGTCTGCTTCATTACACATTCTGTTTATTCTCCTCTCCTTGGGTGGAAGAGATTCACCTACAGGGATAATTATCCTTTTAGAGTCAGGAAATGGTTTTCGGCAGAAGAGAATAAACAGTGTATTAGCAATGTCTTAAGGGTGAACAAAAATTAAAATGCTCTCTTAAGCGGCTGTGTATATCTTAATCTTTTATCTGCAGAGATTATCTGTATCATTTATCTACATAACTTGCATTTACATATCCAAAATGAGTCCACTATCCATCTAAGCCATGAGCTTGGTTGGTGTCCAACATATTAAACCTGCCCCTTTACCACATTATGTTTTTAATGCGGAATGTTATTATGCTTGTAGGCAAGGCACTCTAAGAGATATGAGAATAAAGGAGATAATGGTGAGAGTATTTTAACAGTTTCAATAAGGCTGATGAGGGTCTGAGAGGGGTCTGCCAACCTTAGATGGTAAAGATCATGAAGAGGATTCCAGGAACAGGGGACCAATGCAAGTGTATCAGATGGTATAAACTGTAGTCAGTACGGATTTTTTCACATTTCCGAACAACCCTTAGGAGTCGTCTGATTGGCCCATTTTAATTATGGGTATCATTCGATTTAGTCTGGCTAGGTTGAACCACCATTTACTTTGTAATCTTCAAAACCATGGGGAATATTGTGGAGACTGAAAGTGCCACATCCCTAAGAAGTACACAGAATTGGGGGATTCCCCTTAATTGGGACTTTTTAGGCCCAGAAACTAGAATGAGTAAAGAAAATGATATTTTTATTAAACAATTATACAAAAATGTTATGGATTTTAAAACTACAGCAAGCAACAATCGATATCATAGTTTACACCCATGTATACCAGAAACCAAAGCCCAACATGTTTCGAAGATGAACTCTTCTTCTTCAGAGGTGGTTCTGAATAATGCTAGGGTTGACTATGTATAAATTTCATGGTGCCTGCAGAGAATCTTAAAATCAACAAGTAAAAGTTGTAAAGTTAAAGTGTAATGTTTAAGGCAGTGACAACTCACAATCAGACAGGAATCACAATGAATTGTTCTGGTTACAGATATATGCTTAAAGTGACTCTTTACAATAAAAATAAGCAGCTATATATATATCTAACTTCAAATTGAAGGATCTCCTACATCACCTCTAACTCTCTTGTGAAAAGTGCCAGATGCTTTTCATTTCTTTTGTTGCTCTTAATTTCACTATCCTGGTTAAGCAACCAAGAAACAGAAAGATTCTTCTATTCTGTAGTAAGCCTTCTTTATTATTATTATTATTATTTTTTTTTATTATTATGCAGGATTTATATAGCACTGACAGTTTGCGCAGCGCTTAAGAAAATTAAGGCAGACATTACAGTTACAATGCCATATGGTACAAAAGGAATCAGAGGGCCCTGCTCGTTAGAGCTTACAATCTAAGAGGGAGGGTCAATTGATACAAAAGGTAATAGCTGTGGGGGATGAGCTGATAGAGAAAGTGAAACAGTGTATTAGTTAGAAGCCGGAGAGGCTTCTTTAAAGAGAATAGTTTTCAGGGATAGTCTACAGATGGATAGATTCTTTATCCTCTAGGATATAACTAAAATAGAGCTGGGATTTTCCAAAGATGTTGGAAACCATAAGCTTTGTTGCCAGATTCAGAGCTCTCTTGACTCCTAACATCCACAATGGAGCCAGGGTTAGATAGAGGAATCTGTTAGGGGCATTTAAAAAAAAATAGCCTATATATTTGCAGTTAAAATGTTGCTTTAAAATCATATTAGATCTGATTAGATGTTATATATTACTGCTTCACAGTTCTCTGCTTCAAGCTATTAAAATAGGTCATATGAGTTGTTCAGTTAAGGAGGCTCTTTGGGGTTCTTTAGAGGGAAACTGAATAGAAGAATTCCAATTCTTTTATTATCAATATCTGCATGTAGATGTGTATGATCTAGAAAGTATGATATAATTTAGGAAATGAGACAGTCATGATCCCTGAAATGCATGCCTTCATGTAAATCACAAAAATCGACATCTATATGCTAAGGAAAATAAATATCTTTACATTTCACCGATTGATCAATACACCTTGTTTTCAAACCAGATCATCCATTGCTATCCCTTTGCATAGCTGGAACTACCAAGCTTTTTGCAACTAACTCAGCCTTAAAACTCTTGACTGATGGTACTATGTGAATATTCATGTTAGGCTCATGGAAAGGGTTACAGCTACTGATATAAATGTATTCGTTCTGCTGTTGCTTTTCTTTGTATTTGCCCGATGCACACTGTAAACAGTAATATCATTTACTCATTGTATTTCAGAGATCATCCCAGGCATAGACCTTAATCCTTCTACCATGTCAGCCATTCAAGTGGCCCATTTCCAATTGTTTATTCATCCGCAGAATCAATTTCACTATGCTAACGTTCCTGACACAAAGCATCCTCAAGCACCTGCCTTAAAGGTGTAGTGCCAAGGCCAAGCACAGTAGTTCTGTACAATATCCTACAATGATTCTAGATGCAGAGAATCTTTAACTGCAGCACAACACATTCATAAAGGCAATTATTTCTTGCTTCTTCAGCTTTGTGCATTTTTTTTGAAACTTTATTAACACCCCAGGGAACCTACAGTGTTCTGAATATTTTAGTTACAGATGAACAAACATGAGGAATGCCAAAGAACTTTTGGCTTTGGATATGGTTTATTAAATAGTTTGCCTGTTTGTTATTTAAAGACTAGATCAAGTATTTTCAGCTTTACTACAAACTGGCTTTATATCAGGGGAAAAGAAATTCATAAAAATAATTGGAGGTCAGTAATTGTTATGGGATTCTATTAATAAAGGTACATCCTATAAAGAGTTTTATGCAGCTTTGAGATGTATCCTTCTTACATCAAGTAATGCAGACAGCATACTCTCTATACTGGTCATGGGAACAAAATAGAATGTTTCAGAACTAATGGTAATGTTTGATTCAGATGTTTCATGCAAGCACTCCATGGTTTGTTGTTAATAATACAATGTGAATGAGGTAATGTACTCCATGCCAATCTCCCTGATTGCCACCTTTGTCCCTATAAATACAGGTATGCCCATTTGATCCTGTCTGTGAAATGAAGTACACTTCAGCCATCAGGAAGTTGGTGTGTGGTATTATATTGTAATTCTTCTGTGACCAGTCTGTCAGGGAATCAATACGCTGCTCAGGCGCACTGGCGCTGCTAACCGGCAAATGCCTATGCGCATGCGCGTACGAAGAGGCACCTTGAATAGCTAGAGGCTACCTTACAATAGTTCGAGGCTACCTTGCAGTAGTTCGAGGCGACCTTGCAGTAGTTCGAGGCTACCTTGGAATAGTCAGAGGCTACCTTAGAATAGTTCGAGGCTACTAAATTGGCGCCAAAACAGCCTATTTAAACACAGCAGTCAATCCAGGTGGTTGCTGTGTTATCATCAGCTTTCCTGTTTCCTGTGCCTGTTTGTATTCTGCTGTTCCTGTTTACCTGACCCGGCTTGTCTTTGGATTCTGATTACCTGCTGCCCGCCTTGACCTTGGCTTGTCCTGACTATTCTCCTGGCTGATCCTGATCTGTTTATCCGCTACCGGCTATTGGTCCTGGACCAGATCCTGGCTCCACCAGTGAATCCGGGGGACCGCGACCTGGTGTTAGCAAGCAGCCAAGTCCATCCCCACCATATGGGGCCCTGGTGAAAACCGGCTAACACTTAGACTCTGCGCCTCTGGTGAACCTGTGCCATGCCAGTTACCCGGTAAGCCACTCCTCTTACGTCAGGCTCTGCCACATTACCCCGTGACACAGTCTAACTCTAGTATTGGTAGGCTTCAGCAGACAGGTATCAGAATCCCTAGGGAATGGACAAATTTACATTTTTCAAACAAACTTGTATTCAGCTTTAGGGGCAGGGAGTCCTACAGTAACAACAGCTCCCCACTGAAGATAGTAATAGGTACATTCTTCAACATTGGCTGAATTGGGGATGTAAATGTTTGAAAAATAGATATGATGAGGTAATATATAGAGTTAAGGCACAATACTTATATGAAAAACACTTTGCATTGTCTTTCAATGCTCGAAAGCTGTTTAATTCCCGATAAGCTTCATGGATTTCGCTATACCCAATTGATAACGAAGTGGTGGCGGGCATGATCTTCAATTAGATGAACTTCATTGGTCAACCTCTGCAATGGGGTACTACGTCTGTGTTTCAGTTCATTTTATTTTCTTTTTGTTGAATGTAAATGCATTAACTTGCATCTTGCAATACTTTTACATGGCACCTCTCTGTTCGTTTAATTGAGCTCAACAGTTTTATTTTCTGATATGTCATTGTTTCATACTTAACTTTTGACCATGTATGGTTTAGGCTTCAGTAAAAAACAATTGAAAGAAAAATAGATTTGAAAAAACAAGATGTCCTGTGTGTATCATCTATGACTAATATATCCTGGCAATGACCACCTGATGCAACAGCACATTGTCAAACCTACTGACCTTCTCTAAAAGGAAATAGGACACTTTAAAAGAAGATTTAGGCAAAAAGGCAACCCTTGCCCTACCTTTTGCCTTATTGGGCAAAAGATCAGTTAACCTTAATGTTTTTCACCACTCCTTTTTCTCTGTTTTAGTGTTTGAAAATATGAATGCAGTAAATTAAAGAAATTTATTTTTTTCTTTATTCCATAGACACCAACTGAAATCTAAAATCACCAGGACTGATAAAGCAGCAGGAGGACAGAAGGTGCGGTGCAGGAGTCAATCCCTTATTGTCATAATCATAGTCTTTTCTATCTACAGCTCTGACAACCTTATATTAGATGTGCTTTTGACTGGCAGGGTAGTGTTTAGACTGCACAAAAATATGTGCCCAGATAAATAGCTGCCATTTGAGAAAATAGGGGTTTAGAGTATCCAGATATGAGGGATATCAGAGACTGCCTATACAGAGACATTTAAGAATTTATAGACAAGCAGTGGCCATTAAAACTAGTTGAAACATTTTTCCACAGTTGCTTCTCTTGAATAGGAACATAGTAGAGTGTTGTAGCATGTTAGACAATGATCAGAATTAAAAGTTTGGAGTTTATACTAGTTAAGTTATTAAAAATATAAGATGATCAAACATCCCAAACTTTTTAATAACCTAAGTCAGACAAAAAAGGGCATCACTTAAACACCAAACTTTTCACATTGAACCGGAAAGAACATTTATAACCAAATTCTTTGAACTGAAACTGGAAAATAGAGAGTTGAAACAGAGAACTAATGAGGAACTCAGAGCAGTGTACAAAGAATAAGATAATATCTGTGAAATCAAGCTGAAGACATTAAGGAGCAGTGTCCATGCTTGTTTGAGATGCAGTTATCACTCACAATGACTTGTAACGAGGATTAAAAACCAAACACAGACTCAAACCTGCCCTTACAGTATATGTAAACCCTAGGCAAAAACACATCATTGTAGGTTTATTAAGGAACAACTACTAAATCATTTTGTTTTAGTCAGTTGTTTAACTGGATTTTCTCATGGCTCTCCTTCTGGCTGCTTACTGTTCATGCATTCATGTCCTATGTGAAAGTGTGTATCACCTACTGATGACGTGGGGCCAGCTCCTGCTAAGGACCCAGTTTGAACACCACATCAGTTTGTAGTCCAATTTGGGAGTGGGCGACCTTGGGTGACAACACTTCTCTTGAAAACATGTACAGTCAGTGACTGTCATCATCTTATTGGCAAGAAATCAGGTTAAAATAATAGAACAAAAAGCCTAAAAAAGAAAACTAAGGGCCCTTTCACACGGGCGCTCCGTATGTCCGCAAATCATCCTATTTTTTTGCGGATGATTTACGGACATAATGTAAGTCAATGGCATTGCGGATGTCAGCGGAATACCATCCGCTGACATCCGATTTTCTTCCTTTCAGTTCTGTTCCGTTTTTTGGAACGGAACAGAACCCTATTTTTCCTCCGTTCAAAAAACAGAAAGGAAGGAAAATCGGATGTCAGCGGTGTCATCCGCAATGCCCATAGACTTACATTATGTCCGTATATCATCCGCAAACGGATGGGATGATATGCGGACATACGGAGCGGATGACACAATGCGGTCCGCTCCGCGTGAAAGAGCCCTTATGCAGCTAAGGACTGGCAGACTGCAATGTGTTTATTTGTTGTTCTTGGGTTTACATACACTTTAATTGGTCTCTTTTCAAGTGTTACTAAACCCAGGGCCCTGCATTCACTATACCTGGCCTTCCACAGTACACAGAACATGGAAAAGCAATTATTTTAGTAAATATAAACTGCTTAATACCTTTTCTCATCAGCAGCATATAGCAGTCTTGTGACTTCTATCAGTGTCTGGCCAAGCACAGGTTAAAGCTTGTAGGAGGAGTTTTCTTTCTCCTCTGTCCTATGAGGCTGCATGACCCCTGACCCTCTGTCTGGACAGTGCTGATTGGCCTATTATTATTATATAGTATTTATATAGCGCCGACAGTTTACGCAGCACTTTACAACTTGAGGGTAGACAGTACAAATACAATACACTTTAATACAGTAGGAATCAGAGGACCCTGCTCGTTAGAGCTTACAATCTAATGCTGATCACCTGCACCCTCCTTCCAAAAAAAAAAAGGAAAAACTCTCTAGCAATACACACCAAACAAAGCATGCACAAAATGCCTCCAAGGCTCTGTACTATCAGCAGATGGATTGGGGACATTAAAAGAAGGGGAGGATCAGAGAAGACAGGATAAAACAATCTTTTTGCATAACGTGGAAGAAAAACCCCTTGGGTTCCACACTGAGTATAACAAGCATGCTTTACTGCATATTGAGACTGATTTTACGGTTGTTGGTTTAGTAACACTTTAATCCTTTTGTTTCAATTCCTTCATAAGTGGTGACATGTAGAAAAAATGGATGAAAGCGCAACACCAAAAAAAGTATTTTGTATGGAAGCAAGGCAAAAAATGCAGCAACACTCTTTCTTCCCCTGAGAACATCACTGGCTGATGTGTCTCACCCAATTGGCTTAATTATAGATCTTTCTTTAGCGAGAGTCGAGGGGGGGCAAATAAAAAAAGGAAGGGATACAAGATTTTTTATATTTGTGTAAAAAGATGGAAGCAAGAAACAGCCCATATAGATAAATGGAATGACACTTTAGGGGAGACGAAAAGCCACCCAAAGGGGCCATAAAACACGGTTTCTTAAACAGAACTGCATTCAGATAATAAGTGTAATCTTGAAGTGGGATTTGGACTTTTGTAACCCCTCTGTGATCAACTTACTATAATTATCTAAAGTTACATTGCAAAGCTTTTTCATTTTTTTCATCTCTTAACTCATAAAGTAGAAGTAGTTATTCATTAGCACTCTTCTATTACCAAAGTATTCCTCTTACACAGAACTTTTCTGTACCAAAGCCATAAATAACATATCTGCAACATAAATATTAGTCCAATTTTCATGTCCTTTATCTAGCAATTTACCAATTGTGCCATTTACGTAGATTGAAAACCGTGGCAAATACTGATCTTAGACCAAATCATTCTGTACACTAGATGGAAGGTACTGTGAATATTCTGTTACGCTCATGGAAAAGATTACAGCTACTGAACTCAATGTATTAGCTTTTGCTGTTGGTTTTCTTTGTATTTGGCAAATTCATATGTAAACAGAAATATCATTTACACAGAGTATTTCAGCGATCATCTCAAGCATGGATCCTTAATCACCTTTTCTATGCCAGACATTTGATGGACTCACTGCCAAATTCCAATATTATTTAATACTCATTTGCTTATTTACATCACTACACTTTCCCTCTTACATTGATCTTTTCTTTCCCAAAGCCAAACTACTATTGACATACTGGAAATATAAATATAGGGTTAATTTAATGTCTTAAAACCAGCAAAATTTAAGGAAGTACTCATAAATGCTTGGCTTAGTGCTTGTGGAATAGGACACTACTTTACTTGGAGTTCAAGGGTGAGATATTATTACTATTTCACACTCATTTCACTTAAAGGTTAGCTATACTCTCTTACAGTCATCCTTTAGGTTACCCTCCTGTCACCCCACAAAGATTTATGCTCTCCAGTCTACACTCTTGTCCACAGAGTGTGCCCACTGGGGACCAGCATAGCCACTGCTGCCACCTCTCTCTGTTAGCCCTCATTGTGTGCATGTGCAAAAAAATGCAATTTCTTTGCACAAAACAAGGTGTAGGCAGGTGCCTACAAATGTTGAGCGATTGTTCAGTTAGTTTTAGACTGCCCAGGTAGAGAGAGGGTTAATTTTGGATCTGTGTTTTCTGGGCTTTTTAGGTTCTGCCCTCCACCCCGGGTCTTCTATAAATAGGGGAAATGCTGGGCTTAAGGGGCAACCAGTGGGACTGCATGAGAAACAAGAAGGTTCAGATCAAGGGGAAAATGTAGCCCAGAGCAACGTTCAACTACCACCCTAAGGGGATTAACCTGCAAGGACTTTACAAAGTATGGATCTCCACCTGCAAAGACATTCCCAGGCAGCCAGATACTTAGGAAAAATCTGTGAATGTTATTTATGTGACTGTAATGTTTGTACTACAAGAGCTTCAGTAAAGCATTTTAACTGTTCTAAGCCTGGTCTGAAGTTGTTCAAAGGGGCGCATGGTGGTACACGGTGTATCAGAAGAGCAGGGCCTGTAAAGCACACACGGGGTACAGGAGAAGGTCACTACAAAGGGTTGACTCAGAAGAAGAGTCAAACCAGAAGAGTAGTTGCTATGGATAACCATAAACTGGTGGGAATGTATAGCAGCCGGTCAAAAAAGAGTGGTACCCAGCGTAGGTGACAGGTCCTCTAGTAGTGAGGGGGGCAGTGTTCTGGCTTCCTCCTTTGCCTTTGATTCCCCCAAAATTAACTGGGACCAAACCCGCAGTACAGAGACCCCATGTACCTAGATAAATAATAGGGGAGAGTAGGAGGAGTTACATTTTTGTATACACATGAAGTCTGCACTAGTGCACAACAGGACCCTATTCTGTCACTGGGAGTGATTTGGCAGAGTTAAGCTGGACTGGTGGAGAGGGTGTGAGCTCAGTGATGCCCTTCTAAAGGCAACATATACCGAGCAAAGGCGTGTAGTAACATGGGACAGTACGTTTTAAAGAGAGACTCTGTTCACCTCATTACTGCAAACAGTTTATGGCTCATTTCTAAGCTGGGGTTCCGCCTTAATGCTGACTGTCATGTGAATGTGGCTCCACCTGGTCCCAGGCATTGATGCGCGCATACACGAGAAGAGAGGACAGGTACCCCCACATGCATGGGTGCGGTAGGTCCCACCCACAAAGTGAAGGACCATCTGGTAAAGTTTACAAAATGGCCCATGCAACTCTTCATGAGCTGCACAAGGTAGATTTGGCAGAAGCATGTACAGGTAAATTATCCTTTAAATATGCGATATGGGAAACTAAATTGCTTCCCTTTGCATGAGGATACTTCCTTGTGGTATAACAGACACCTGGGGGAACTGTTGCACCTCCCTGACCCCAGTATTTGGATCCGCCACGGTATTTATCAGCTGTCCCATGTCCTGAGCGGCGGTAATTTTAAAACGTTTGATCACTTGAAAGATGAGTTTTGTTTACCAAACTTTGTGTTTTTTAGGTATTTACAAATGCGACATGCGCTACATGCCCAATTTGATGGGGCTTACCCCCTGTTACAACCCCTGGATGTTCTTGTCGTTCTGAAGAAGAGCGAACCACAGAAGTTTATTTCTACCTTTTATGACATGTTAATTACTCCGTCGGCTATGCAACTGGCGTTCTCCCTTAAACCTCTCTGGGAGGTAGACGCTGGGGAGATGGATGATGAGGATTGGAGTGAGGTGTTGGAAGTGGGCAGGTTGGTGTCTCCTAAAATGTCAGACAGGCTAATGCAAGTCTACATCTTTTATAGGGCCTATCTTACACCGGTTAGGTTGTCTAAGTTTGATCCCTCTCTGAGTCCGGATTGCCCCAAGTGCATAAACTGTGAAACCGATTATCCAAATATCAAGAGACTCTAGATATACAGTGGGTAGCAATATACACCTCCACCAGATCACCCAGAGTAGGAATGTGCTTACCAGAAGCTATGGACCCCTTGTTATAGGGGGTCAATAAGACAGTTATGGTCATGGACACCAGGCATCAAAGAAAGGCTCCACCTCCATGTATTCACAAAAGATTCCGCTTAAATAACCTGGAAATGGGGCTCCCATCCAGCATACCAGGAAAAAGAAAGGTCTCGATAGTGATGTACGTTTAATTAAAGTAAGAGATGGATGCACTTCCTTTTTTTAGATAAAAGCAGGGCATCAAGGATATAATAGAACGGTCTCCAATTCATGAACGCCACGGATGCCTTCTGCGTTCCATAAGCGTGTCAGCGGGAGCCGGAAGTATGTTGGCGCAGTCACAGGTCCTTACGTCCCGATGCGTTTCGTCAGCACGTTGACTGACGTCATCAGGGTCATGTGACCGTGACTGTATCTATGCCATATATACAGCCAAGCCTCACAATGGTCTCCAATCCAACTCCGCCACATCATAAGCCCTCCCCCGGAACAAAAAGAAAATAGGAGCCATTTTTTTCTGATGCCTACACTGAATTGTATCTCCTGCCATGTATGTTATTTTTTGTGCTATTTTGTGCTCCTGTTGAGCATATATTGTATATTGCACAGTTTAATAAACTTTGTTTTTGATTTTAAAAAAATATGCAATTTGGAGTAGTTCACATTAAAAAACTGTGGGGTTAATTTACTGAAACTAGAGAGTGCAAAATCTGGTGCAGCTCTGGATAGAATCAGAGTTGTCAAAGTTCAATTGAACAAGCTGAAGTTAGAAGCTGATTGCAGAGCTGCACCAGATTTTGCACTCTCCTGGTTTAGTAAATCAACCCCTTAGTGTTTAGGTCCCATGATTACATACACAGGATACAGTTAATGTGTACCTTTATTGAGATCACTGTTTATAAATTGCCATCAAGAATTCATAGTAGGCATATCCAAATGCCTTCAGACCACCTTTGTTTTCTTCCAGAGCACCTCAAAAGCTCAAAACTCCAGGGAGACCATTTATCCAAATTCTGACCAGAGGTCAGAAGGTTGACATCTAGCCTGCACCACTTTTTTTTTTTTTTTATTTCAGCCAATGAGGCAGACAACCACATTTGTAAGCCAACATAGACCCGTGGGAGGGGGTGAGAATTGAATGTTCCATTGAAGTCACAGAAATAAATATTCAGTCAAGCAGACACTGTGCTAACAAGTTCTATTTTCGTAGTTTCACTTCTGCTTTCCTGTTTTAGTAATTGTGCAATGTGCCTAGATATGACTGCCTAGACCAATAGGCACCAGAGCTTAACCACATTTTCCTGACCTGGTCAAACACACCTCTTTTTTACTTTACAGTAGACAAGAGAGTATCTGTGATAAGGATTGTAGCTGTTACTAATCTAAACCAGCACAGAGCAAAAAAGTGGAATCGGAAAAAAATAATTTCCAGAAAAAAGGTATTCCGGGCATTTTTAGGTTGAAATCAGTTAAAAATCACAACTTATGGCTTTTCAGGACTTCTAAAATAAGGTTACATCAACCTCCTATTAGCTGCCAGTCTACAAGCTACGACAGTCAGTCCAGGTTTGTCCTAAATTCATTTATATAATCAATTAACTTTGCTTGGAATTTTTCTTTTCTAGGGTTTTGCTACTTGCTACAGTATATGTGTGGTCGACACGCTATGTTCTTGATTGACAGAAACAGTGAGCAGTGAGAATATGTTTCTCAGCTCAGTAACTTCAATTCAGAGTTAACGATTTCACACTTTGCCTCTATTTTTCAGAGCAGATTTTCCAAAGAAACAAATACTAATTCTCCGTATGGTAACTTCTTCACAGTTCTCATCAAAGTGCAGGATTTAGTGTACTGGAGGTCTGAAGAATATAACTCTGCTGCATATGTTTTTTCTTATGATCCCAAATCAACTTCATCACTTTCAAAAGAGTTAGAAAGGGCATGCCAGGTTTTAGATGTCATTTTATTACTTTATTAAGTGTGGAGTCTGAAAACACAAGGGTACCTTTCAAAATTTTGAGTGAAGGCTTTTGCGGTTGACATGGTGACCCTGCCTAAAATCAGTTTTTACCACTACATTTTAAGAGACTTTAATGTTAGAAAAGATCAGGTACAGAATATGAGATGATCATGGTAATGTAGACCTGCCACATTACAAATGACTACTGTATGGTCCAAGAGACTGCTGTATCAGAAACTCCCGTTTTCAAAAAAGACTACATCCAAGCTTCGGGAGAATGCTGCCAATTACAGGAGACTGCTAGGGACTAGAGAGGAGCTTCAGGTTTGAGTCAATCATGAATTAGATCCAAACCCAGCTTTTTAGCAGTTTGGCAAATGGGAAACTTAATGGCCAGCATTAGCCAGTTTGGCTGCCTGCACAAAACTCTGGCTGATGCAGCTGAAAGTCATTTGAGACAAGAGTAGCTGTAGGAGAGGATCGTCGTCTTGGCATAACATTGCTCATCCTAATTGACATTGGATCTACATCATTGGACAATATCATTGACTTTGGATTTACATTGTAGGACTTTTTTTTTTTTTGGGGGGGGGTAATTTTTTTAATTTGTATTTTTTTTTTACTAAGTAACAAGGGGTACTGTGATTCCCATAGTCATTCACATATCGGGAGGGCAGAACATCTGGGTATCTGGGCCCTCCAACAGACCCCCCACATTCACTGGGCCACAGATATAGGGGAATTAGGCCCTAGTTCACATCAATATGGATATGCTGAAGCCCGCTTTCAGCTGACATCACAGAGCCGCTCCACATGCCTGGACCAGCTCCCACCTACTCCACAGCCCAGCGTTCCAGTGAGCACCGGAGGTGGGGGGCAGAGCAGAGAGCTGCTGACTGTCAATCAGCAGCTCTCTGCTCAGGGAACTGTGGGCACCCAGCGATCGGCAGACTGTGTTTGCTCGGTTCTCAGTGTTAGAGGCACCGGGGGATAGATGCAGCATCAGACTGATGCCGTATGCACCTAGGTAAGTATGATTCTTAAAAAAAAAAACTATACATCTCTTTGAAAACCCCATACATTTCTTTTAAGCCTGCGATCTTCATTATTAGCTGCTGGTCTGTGGAATTTTTATTCTATTCTGTGGAGTACATCGACAAACCTTCGACATCTGTGTCTACACATTTTCTATGGCAACAAGCAAATTCTGAATCTACTGTACATTATTGGACACAACAACAGAACTGGACAGGTGATAAACACCATTTACAAATGTGATCATTTTGTTATGCTTTATAATCTCTAATTTACTTTAAAAGGTAGAAGGAGAGTGTGGGGTGTTGGATTAAGTGATTTATTCAACGTTCCTGATTGTGTGTCTTTCACTGTAGAGGGATAGTCTCCCTTAGGCAGCTCTCCAAGGAGTAGTAGCCGAGGATCAGCTAGTAACATGTGTGTACAACTAGGCGTGAAAGTAGGAAAGCGCTAGAGGCCAGTCATGTACGGTCCAGATAAAACTTTATTTGTAGTCTCAATTTGCAAAAAAAAAAGTTGGGTTTCAAAGGAAACGTCTGTTTCAAACCAGCGTCTGAAGTGATCCCTCCTGCGCAGAATCCTAATACCCTTCAGGAATCTGCCTATCTCACGAGTCCAGAGTACATCTTTTTGAGCAATACAAAGCTCTGACAAAGGGGGCCCTCAAAATTCATTTAATTTTTATTAATCAAGATTACAAACAAAGTTTTATCTGGGCTCTACACGACTGGCGTCTGGTGTTTTCCTCTTTGCATGCCTAATTTATTTTGGAGGGGGCAGAGATTCTCTACTGGCCTTTCATATTGGGGACAGTGGAAAACGGTGAACTGCAAAACAGTACATAAATAATTGTTTTAGGTACTGTAGTATGAAATGTAATTGTAACCAAAAAAAGAGTTAGTGTATTCACCAAATTATTTGCAGAATGTAAAGTCTTCATTAACCTTGTGAACTGCAGAACAAATACTGTATACACTTTAAAACAGGCATTCAACAACCCAGACAAACACGGTAATACTGGATCGGTTATAAAACCTCCTCTGAGCACAACCTCCCCCCATCCTCCATCACATCCCCAGATCACGCTCTATGTCACTAACATACACCATCCAGCTTTTGGAAATCCACCTTGCCTTTACTCACCCATTTTCTTTCCCCCTCCCCATTCCCCATTCCCCATTCCCCATCAGTGCCTCCTGTCCTCCTCTATACTCTCTACTTCTGTCTCTCCACCTCTTCCCCTGTATCTTTTCTTCTGAAATGACCTCACACTCAGAACAACTATCCTCCTCCTTCCTCTCTTTCTCCACAAATGCGGGGATTCTTTTTGCAAAGCATTATGGCCACTGCATATGCACCCCCCCCCCCCTTTGCTGCCTTCACTTTGGAGGGATTTCCTCTCACTTCCTGTTTTGGTTATGGGACAGGAAGTAAAGGTAAATCTCCATGATGGAACACAGATGGCAAATGAAAAATAGGAGTTCTAACCCTCCCTCTCATCCAAAGCCTTCAGTTCTATTTTAAGCCCAGTGCTCCCACCACATACCCAATCATCAGCTATAGGAGCAGAAGCTGCGTTTCAGTATGCCCTGACTAAAGACCACTGAGAGTGTTCAGGTTGCCATTCAAAAACTCACCACATAGCTTAAATCTAATGGCACTTTTCCACTGCAAGTACCAGCTCGGCTCTACTCCGCCCTGCTTGGCCCTGCTTGGCCCGGTTTGCTTTTCCACTGCTGGTACCGTACCGTACTGTACCGTACTGTATGGTTTGCTTTTCCACTAAAGTAGTACTAAAGTTAAGTGGGTGGGATGTGGGTGGGATAACAACGATTCTCTGACCAATCAGTGGCTAGTAGTGACTGCATGCAAAGGATTGTGGGATATGGTACCAGGTATGGTACCTCTTGGAACCACAATCGAGGTGGTACTGTTTTTGAGAGCCATACCGTTCGGTTCCATGCAGTGGAAAAGCGCCGCCGTACCATGTGGTACCAGCAGTGGAAAAGCACAAAAGCGAGCCGAACCGTTCGGTTCCATGCAGTGGAAAAGCGCCATTACTGTAAGATGTCCCTAAGATCTATAAACAAATATTTAGTGCAACTGCGTGCCCAATTAGATGCTAATTGATTGAATAGATTAGGAAGGTCCTCATATTACATAATTTTGTTAAAGTGTAACTCCACTTTTGTTTAGAAAAAACATTCCCCTCTGGGTGATCTCTGTACATTGCAAGGATTTTAACAAACTTTGTTGCAGATTCCTACCTTTTGTTATTCTGAAGAAATTATTGTTTGTTCCTCTGGGCTGAGTGAGTCTAATGGGAGTGGATTCATAATTATCTATTAGCTGTGGCAGCTGCAGGGCTCTAATGAGGAAATCTGCTGGGCCTGCATCCCTTTAGACGTGTTCCTATTAGGAATATCTCACCAAAAATGAAATTTTTATTGCAGGGGATGCCAGAAATCTGACTTGTATCTTAGGCAGACTTCTGGGAAAATTGATGAGCCAATCACATAAGCAGGAAATTATGTTTCTGGGGTGTGGTCAGTACACATTCTGTGTACAGAACAGTTCCGGGTAGCCATATTGCAATGCATTTCAGAAAATTTCAACAGCTGCATATTAAAAAGGAAAGGTAATTTTTAATAACATTCAATTAAAATATAATTTGTGGTGCAATTTTTTATGCTATATTGTTTTTTCTTTATTTGCTGATTTTTTTTTCCCCACGGAAGTGGAGTTACCCTTTAAAGTTGATTGGATGGCCAGTCTGGTTGCCTGTAAACTAACAATGCTTTCTGTCACAGAAAGAAAATGAGAAAAACTGGCTTCCAGCATCCTGGCCCATAACGAAGTTAGTTATGTATTTATTATAGAGGTACATTTTGTCACAAAAGACCTAACCACTCTAAGCCTAATCACACCCTTTCCTGACCTGCATTCAAAATGTGCTACTCCTTGGCAGACACACAGGAGGGCCATTACTTTTTAATGGCACCCCCATGCTGCACGAGACCGTATGGCATTTTTAGCACAGGTTTCAGGACTTCTTTACCCCTGTTTCTTGTGGTCACCTGTGAGTGATGTGCATTCGCAAACGTGCACACAATGGTGTGAACCTAGTGTAAGTCCCCATTCACACCATGTCACGTGATGCCAGACGTCACACATATGTCTTTTTTGCACACTGTTGTGCTTCGCCCAAAGCAGCCCATTTGCTACATTGGGCCGCCCTACACGCAAAGAAGTTCATGCACCTTTTTGCCTGTTTGCATGCATTTTTTATGCATGTATAGCACTGCCCCCTTGAGGACCGATGGATTTCCACACTTTTCAGGTTCCCCCTGGGTTACTGGTATCAACTATGCAGAGTCTTAACACTTTACTTTCTTGGCTCAGTCAATGAACAGTCCAGGGGTTGTTGTTTTTGTTGTCTCATTTTAGATGGGGATGGGAGAAGGGATGAGTGGAGTACTCCAACTCTTGATAGGTTGAAAGACTCCGCGCTAAGGGCGTATTGGATGTGATATATGATTGAGACTGCTGCCTCCCTATAATATAGTCCGAAGACTATATGATGTAAAGATGTAGGATTGGTAGATCCTCTCTCCTTGTCCAGGTCCTGGGGGGGACCACTGGAAAGGTCCCTGGTGGTCCAAGGGTTAAAGGATACCGGCTGTGTGCTGTATGGGTCTGGTGGGGTTTCAAGGGTATCCACTCCGGGGGTCCGCAGTATATATAGAGCAAGGGATCAGACAGTAGAGAGGCACATAGTGTAAAACTGTAGGTACAGTGCTTTATGATCACTTCCGGTTCCCACATCGAGGCTTGGATCGTACAGCACTCAGGAAGCTCAGATTCACTGCCTGTATATCACCTATGTTTGTGAGTACCTTTTACACTGCATATTTAAATAAAGCACTGTACCTACAGTTTTACACTATGTGCCTCTCTACTGTCTGATCCCTTGCTCTATATATACTGCGGACCCCCAGAGTGGATACCCTTGAAACCCCACCAGACCCATACAGCACACAGCCGGTATCCTTTAACCCTTGGACCACCAGGGACCTTTCCAGTGGTCCCCCCCCAGGACCTGGACAAGGAGAGAGGATCTACCAATCCTACATCTTTACATACCCACCTTATACCCCTGCGTGGGGTGGGTATCTCTGGTGAGTGCGCTACCTATCATAGGGGTCACTGTGCACCTCACCACCCACCACGGGGTTATCCACTAGTGTGTACGGGACGCACGAAGAAATTTGCCAACACTTCCTTTAGGACGAACACCCATCACTGTTTTGCTGGAGAGAGACTCATTGATTATTATATTTTTGATATCGGACACAGTATCTGGGTGTTTTAGCATTTGTCACTTTATAGTCACCATTTGCCCCCCCCTTATTTGGTACACTTATTTGTTACGTCACCTGTTGTATCTTTTATCACCCAGCATCATTTTGCACTTGTCACTTTAATTATTGGGGGCTATTTTAACCACTTTAAGCACAGCTGCACTTAATATATTTATGTGTATTAATTTTTTTGTATCAAGTTTTATATATACTTACTGGATTATCATAGATAGTATTTATTTTAGCATACATCACTTTATACAAGTGGAACACGTTATGCACGGCTGCACTCACAGTTGTCTGTGAATACCTATTGACCATACCATTATTTCACGTAGTGCACACATATTTATTTCTGATTTTATGTATACAGTACCCGTCACTTACACGGTGAAGTACATGCACTTGTCACTTTGATGCACAGGTTACCTTATTAGGATTTGCACATTGGTTTTATTATATATTTTTATATTTGTTATATGTAGCTAGTCATAACACATATAATACTTTCTTTGATTACCAGACAGCGCCACCCCCTACCCCCCTCTTTTTACTCCAACTCTTGAACTATTCACAATGGTGAGGACTCCTATCTGAGAATGCGGCAAGGCCGCAGCTTCATCCTGCCACTAGATGAATCTGAATAATGTTCTTGAGCCCTTATCTTCAGGGCACTCGCCTAGTACCCCCCTTCTATCCACCAGCTGGCACCTGTCCTCTGACTACTCCACTCCGGAGTGGCCCATTCCTGGTCAGGCCCTAGACATGATCCCCTGTATTTATGACCTTGCTTTTCAGGTTCTCCAGTGTCTCAACTCCTCCTAGTCAGCTCTTCTGGACCTCTGGGTTCAGCTCCACATCTCTGGCTCACCAGGCCGTCTACCTGTGACCATACACCAACTACTGCAGAAGAGGAGGCAGCCTCCACCCTCCTTTCGGGACTCTGCTCACCAGCCAAAGACCTTGCAGCACATGTGCTCTTGGCTTTATACTACACCCCGTAATGCACCGAGACAGTCTGTGCCAATCCCTGGGGCTGTATCAAAGCCTGTGTATTCATTGGCAAAGTTTCCTTCACTGTACAATGTGCCTCCCCATTGGACCAGTGAAGACACTCCCTCAGATCACATGAATCACACACTGAGCACATTGAGCAGACCTAACTCACAGATCCTGCTCCCTGTTAAGCAGAGAGAAATATAGAATTTACCTGCTGCTCCTCTGATAATCAGACAGAGCCAAAAACTATACTCCCTCTCTAGCACCTATCTAGGAGGATGCTACACATGAAAATGTGTGTCTTCCTTGCCTCATTTGGGGTGCTATTAACCGCTTGCCGACCGCCGCTCGACTATTTACTGCGGCGGTCAGCCCCTCACAGGCAAAGCGACGTAGTACTACATCGATAGCCTGTGAGGGTCTAGGGAGCGAGCGCGCACCCCCGGGGGCATGCTCCCGCATGGTCACGGACCCCCCCCCGCGCGTGTGACCGGCGGACCCGATGTCTGCCGGTCACTCGGCGATCGTCGGTGCAGAGGGAGAAAGGCAGGCGGCTGATGTAAACAAGCCGCCTGTCATTCTCCCCTGTGTAGGAATAGTGATCATACGGTTCTACTATGTAGGACCGTTGATCACTGTTCCTACACCTCAAGCCACAGCCAATCACAGTTAGAATCACGCCCCTAGGGACACACATAACCCCTCCCTCTCAAAAAAAGTTAACCCCTTCACTGCCAGTGTAATTTTACAGTAACAGTGCATATGTATAGCACTGATTACTGTAGTAATGTCACTGGTACCCCCAAAAGTGTCAAAAATGTCAGTCAAGGGGCCGATCTGTCCACCGCAATGTCGCAGTACCGCAAAAAAAATTGCAGATCACCGCCATTGCGCGTTAAAAAAAACCCAACAAAAATGACAAAAATCTTTCCCTTTGTTAGTAAACGCGATAACTTTTGCGCAAACCAATCAAAATATGCTTTTTGCAATTTTTTTTTACCAAACATATGTAGCATAAAACAAATTGGCTGAAAATGTTAAAAAATTTTGATTTTTCATTTTTTTGGGGGGGAATTTCATATAAAAAAATTTGAAAAATATTGTTATTTTTGCAAAATTGACGCTCTTTTTTTGTTTATAGCGCATGATTAAAAAAATCGCACAGGTGATCAAATACCACCAAAAGAAAGCTCTGTTTGTGGGAAAATAATGACGTCAAATTTGTTTAGGTACAGCGTCGCACGACCGCACAATTGTCCATTAAAGTCACGCAGTGCCGAATCGCAAAATAGGCCCTGGTCAGGAAGGGGGTAAAATCTTCCGGGGCTTAAATGGTTAACAATGAAACTACACTTGTTTTCACACATTTCCTAAGCACGTCCAATTTTGTGCACATTTATGTGCTACACCAATGTAAATGCAGCCCTACAGAGTCACAAGTTTATCTGAAGCCGCCAGCACCTTCTATCCCTCCTATAAACAAAATAGCTCACTCTTGCCTGTCCACATTCATAAGACTAAGAATCTGTAAACAAATACAAGAAAAGCCATTAACTGCGAGAGGAGGAAAAATATCTCATTACACCACAAGCAATTGAAATATATTGCTCGTCCATTGTTACAATACAGTGTAAGTGACAGTCAAATTTGTTACCACAGCAACCACCGTTACAATGGATTCTGCCATTTCCCCAAGCGTGCGTGGGGCTGTCAAAAAATAAACAGGAACCATTAGCCCCCTACGTTGTTTCATGGCTATTTTTTTTTTTTTTTTACACAATGCTCAATAGGATTCGAAAAAGTTGAACATTTATTGCAGGTGTTTTCAAAGCTTCTAAATTGTGTTTAAATTCAGCAAGCTAAGGGGGGTATTTATAAATTGCAAATAATATGGCTTGACATGCTGAAATATCTTTCATTTGCATTATAAATATGATGAATGAGATAGCCAACAACTGTGCAGCAATTATGACCGGGTCATAGAACCATACGAGAGTGACCAAGGGAAGTGGCCCATCAAGTCTGCTCCTTTTTTATCTTTTTTATTTTTGTAATATTTTCATCTCGTTCACATATGCAGTGCCTTCTGGGGGGGGGGGGGGGGTGGTTTGGGGGATAGTAAAAATGCAGCTCAACTGTGGATTGTTTTCCACCCCGCCCCAACTGCAAATATTAGGCTCGATTCACATCTATGCATGTTGCTTTTGAGCATTTCTGTAGTGCTTTCCACACCGCAATTTTGCCGATATTTTAACGCAATTTGCATTTTTTTGTGGAAAATTTGTTGTTGGCCAGGTTAAAAAAGCATGAATCGTGGCAAAACCACGGTCTTTAATTCTTACTTGGATGTTTTTTAATTCGTTTATGGTCTAAGGTCACCAAAATCAGTTGACCAGGCAGAGAGGGTCAACATACATGCTGTCTGGCTACCCACTTGCTACTTTAGGCAGCAGTTAAAAAAAAAAAAAACCTTCAATTGATATAACGTAGTTAAAAACACAATTTCAGCACCATGGACATGGGTCTCCATAGCAATGAATGCATTTTCACAAAAAAATGTTATAATTCCCAATTTCAAGCTGCCAATTCTAACTGCTATGCAACTATTTGGCAAATGCCATGAAAAGTACCACTTGTCCTTTTATATATGGAGAAAATGTTACAGTAGTCAACTTTCCCCATTGAAGAACAAATATTTGTGAATGATGGGAAATGTCTGCACAGGATAACTGTTGCACAGTATGTACCTCAAACTTGCTGAAAGCAGAATGCATACACGTAAAGTGCTACACACACTGTTTAATTGACACTGTCCATTCTATCTCTGTATAGTGATGATGGCACCGTAAAAATTTTAATTAAAAAAAAAAAAAATCTAAGTACCTATTTCCTATCCAGCTGTCACATGACCCAGATATTTCCCTGCATGGAAACATAAGCAGGAGGAGCTTCTAGTCCTCCGCTGCTGGTCACATGTTCAAAATAGAAAAAAAAAAGTAAAAAAACACCCTTTGGAATACAGAGTAAAAATAAAAACATAATATCAATAAACTGTTTAAATTGTCATACAATTATACAATGTATACTGTATATTTGAAATAAAATCGTTATTATTATTATTGTGGAAATAACATGGTGTAGGTGAATTTCTGCCAGTCACAGGTTGTGTCACATCCCTCTAGCCTGTTTCTTATAATAAGAGGGAGGTGAAGCCTCCATTAATCTACTGTATATTCCTCCCCCATTGTATTTAGCTGGTTAGTGGGCATGGAGGAGGAGGGAGGGAGTGGGCTGTCATTTACCACTGTGTATACACACACATATCTTAATCTATAGTCACATGGACTGCTCAGATGTGATATGGAGGAAATGCTCAGCATTAAAACGTACTGAAAACTGAGCATGTGCAGAGTTGCCATCACAGCTGCAAAATTCCTAGCTGAAATGGGGGTATGAACAGAAGGTAGAGATAGGGAACAGCAGGATCAGCCAGATTGCTTGCAGAATACAGGAAACAAATCTCATAGTGACTGAGTGAGTATGAACAGCATGTAAAACACCATTTATTGATCGTTTTTTTTATGATGTAAGTTTAGTGAAACTTTAACTTTCTAATGGTCCTGTTCCTGGAAAAGCCAACACTTCAATGCTCACCAACAAGTGTTCAACCAGCCAGATTGGTAGAATACGTGCTCCCCCCATCATTCACTGTGGTTCCTCCCACTGACTTGTACATCTTATTGTATAACTACAGTGGACAGTGAAGAAGCAAGCTATTTAGGGAACCGGAAATGCGTAAGGGCTTGCGCTGGCTGGGACAGCAGTAAAGAGGGCACTTTAACCGCTTGCTGACTACCCGCCACAGATATACTGCGGCAGGCTGGTTCAGCTGCACCAATCGGCGTACCCATACATCACTCCTCGGCGGCGATTCGCATGCGAGGAAGATGATCTGTGGGGCCGGCGGCCGCGATTGCCATTGGGCTCCCACAATCACTCCCCGGGAAGACAGAACGGCGGTCTGCTGTTGTAAAGGCGGCAGTCCATTGTTCTGTAATCAATCAACACAGGGCTCCTGTGTTTCTCCTATTTAGAAACACAGGTCCCTGTGTTTATTCCATAAGCCCATCCCCCTCACAGTTAGAAAACACCCCCTATGCTCACATTTAACCCTTTGATCACCCCTGGTATTAACCCCTTCCCTGCCGGTGTCATTACTACCATAACAGAGCATATTTTTAGCACAGATTACTGTAGTAATGTCACTGGTACGACTGGTGACATTACTAAAAAGTGTCCGATCTGTCGCGGGACGCAATGTCACAGTCCCGCGCAGATCGCCGCCATTACTTGTAAAAATAAATAAATAAAAATGACATAAATATTTCTCCTAGTTTGTAGATGCGATAACTTTTGCGCAAACCAATCAAAACAAGCTTATTGGGATTTTTTTTTACCAAAAATATGTAGCAGAATACAAATTGCCCTTAAATGATGAAAAAAATTTGATTTTTTCATTTTTTTTTTTATTAGGAATGATTTATAGCAGAAAGTAAAAAATATTGTTTTTTTTTTTTTTTTTCAAAATTGTCGCTTTTTTTTGTTTATAGCGCAAAAAATAAAAATCACACAGGTGATCAAATACCATCAAAAGAAAGCTCTATTTGTGGGAAAAAAAGGACATCAATTTTATTAGGGTACAGCGTACGCACAACCGCACAACTGTCAGTTAAAGTTAAGCAGTGGTGAATCACAAATAATGGCCTGGTCATTAAGGGGGAAAATCTTCCAGTCTAGAAATGGTTAGAAAAAAAAAAAGACCACCAAAGAGTATATGCAGTCTGCTTTTAGCACGGAGGTTAAAGATACACATGATCCTGTGCTAACAGGGTCACTTTAACTTGGCAATGTGCAGTGAATGTGTTTATTGTGGGGAATGTTTACCACTAAATTTAAAACAAAGGTAAATCCCCTATACTGTACATATATGCTGCTCAGTGAGTCCATAATTATTACCTGCTTTATATTTACACCATTTCTGCATAAACTGAATCGTCATCTCCTGACATTTAAATTCCAGGAAAGTATATCCGAAAATACAGAGCCGCAGCATTATTCTGTTTGAGAAAACTTAGCAAACTAGAATTTCCCAAGAGTCCAGAATACTGTATCACACAGCTTGTACAGCCAAGTGATGCAAGAGTTAGCAGACACAATGACTTGGGAACGTGTTGTGCATAGCAGACTGTAGACGGTACACTGCACCATGCAGAATGTGCAAGGTGCCAGGTGTCTACCTAGGGGATATTCTGTTTAAATTAATCTTGGAACCTATAATGATGAACTATGCTTGCACTATTACAATGTCTACCAATGTACTTTTTACTGTCAGGGAGCTCAGGCGCACATCAGAAACAGATATTTATTTAGTACTAAAACAACAATCATGGGGGCTAATACAATAAAATACGCCTAAAATGACACCACAAGACTTAAACTAAAATACATTAACCACCTAAAGAGGTTGTAAACCTCAGAAAATAAAAAAAAAATAAAAAAATAAAAACCTGAAAGACAAAGGCATAATGATATGCAAATGATATGCAAAGTAAATATCTCCTAAACAGTGCATGTTAAGAAGATATTTACAGTACCTATAGGTAAGCCTTATCATAGACTTACCTATAGGTACAAGTTACAGAAGAAGCTTTACTTCCTCTTGAAGGACCAAGCCTATTTCTGACATGTTGTTTACAAGTTAAAATCAGTATTTTTTGCTAGAAACTTCGGAATAATTTTTGTCCCGCGGTATTTGTGCAGCGGTCTTTCAAATGCAATTTTTTAAAGAAAATGTAAAAAAAATGAACAGTAAAGTTAGCCCACTTTTTTAAAATATTGTGAAAAATTATGTCACGCCAAGTAAATAGATACCTTACATGTTACGGTTTAAAATTGTGCACACTTGTGGAATGCCGACAAACTACGGTACTTAAAAATCTCCATAGGCGACGCTTTAAAATTTTTTAACGGTTATCAGTTTAGAGTTACAGAGGAGGTCTTTTTCTAGAATTGTTTATCATGCTCTGACGATCGCGGCGATACCTCACGTGTGATTTGAACACCGTTTTATTTTGCGGGCACAACTTACATATGCATTTTCTTTGGAGCGTGAGCTCACGGGGACGTGAGTGCTATAAACAATTTTTTTTCCCCTATTTATTTATTTATTTTTTTTTTAACAGTTTTTTTTTTCTTTTTAAATTTGATCACTTTTATTCTTTTTAAATCTGATCACTTTTATTGTATGCTTGCCTTGTGACAGTAATAGGCAGTGACAGGTACTCTTTATGGAGGGAGAGGGGGTCTAAAGACCCCAGACCCCTCCACTGCACTTCAATGTATTCAAAACGCTGAAATAAGCATTTTGAATACTGAAACTTTTTTTAAATCGGCGCCATTGACAGCCAAGTAAATCGTTAGTGACGTCGCTTCCAGCCTACATTATCAGAGACCCGATCAAAGCCGAATCCCGCTTTGGGACTCCAACCAGCTGGCAGACATGCCAGCTGGTTGCTCGGGAGAAGTAGTGGAACCGCACTCAGGTGAATGAAAACAATAAGGTCTCTTTATTCTTCAAAATCATAAGTAGACAGACAGTGCAGGGAACAGGTAGTCCAGGTTTACGCGTTTCACGGCACACACGGCCGCTTACTCATAACCATAGTGAAGGATGACGGAAATCGGTTGCTTTTAACAGACAAAAATTCTTGACTGATTGATGCGATTACTCGCAGGTTTATGTTGTTAACTTCATTATCCTCAATGAGGAACCAATTATTCCGTAATCCAACACCTGAGACTATTGGGACATTCGGAAATCGCTTCATACAGAAGCACAACACAAAAACATGACAGTGCATAATTAAACAACAATACATTGATGGAGGAACATGATAAAATAAACATTGTAATAAAATCATGTAAGGGCAAGGAAAAAATAAATAGGCAAAATGCATAAAGGGAGTGAAATGCAATACAAGAATGTATAACTTGCGTACACACAATCCTTATATATTCCCATATGCATATACATTAAGTTTCAGAATAAAGTATATATAAAGTCAAATAAAATTGTAGACCTTCATTTTTATCCGAATAAATATCCACAAAGGAAAATTATACGTGTGAGTGGAGAAAAAATGTGTATGTGTATGAACCATATGTGTGTGCATATAAGTAGCAGAGGGACACATATGTGTATGTGCACTTGCATGAGGTATGTTCTAAAACTACAAGAGAACATGCATATGCAGTGAATTGAAAATAGAAGTTAAATTGAAAAATAATGAATGAAGACACATGCATGTAACTATAGTATATGCACGCATATTTGGAGTATGTTCTAAAACCACAAAAAGGAATATATATATAATGAATTCAAGTTTAGACACATAGGTATGTTATTATAGTGTGGTGACAAACATACTAAACCAAACATATGGCTCATAAAGTATATATGATAATGAAAATGCATGATATGCGGACACTAGTGACGACAAATGTGAAAATGTGTGAGAAATAATCAAAAACCATTACGAGTGAAAAAACGGTCCGGTGGCACACACTGTTGATAAACAACAGACAAATGTAAATAAAAAATTGATTATGTAACATAGTGTATAAATCAACCAATGATAATGGTGATGGTGATGAATATGAGGGTAAATATAATGAACAAAAGACTTAAGTGAAAAAAGGCAGATGAACCTTAATGCTATTGCTGTAAGCAACAGAGTGCAACGACTAATATGGAACACATAACATATATGTAATATAAAATAATAATCATGTGTATATATGTATATAGAAATGTGGAATAAATGATGAATAAAAGTGCGTATGTGCAAAAATTATGGATTTTTAGTAAATATTGTGGATATATTAATGTGAATGGAAAAGTGGATTAGAAGGTCTACTAAATCTGAAGCAAAAAATTGGTGCCGAGATGGATGTGGCAGGAGGGGGTTAACGTCCCCTCCCGCTCGCTAGGATAACACCCTGAGTGGCTGCTGAGCAGCATTAGCAGCTATCTCCTGAAAGCCGAGCGCCGGCTCTAAAAAACGGTACCATCCTGGTACAACCACTTCTTCAAGCCGACATACAGGTACGTCGGTTTAACTAAAATACATTATTCATAAATTCTATAAAGAACAGATGCAAACAGATTGCACAACGGCCAGGTAAAATGGACGCATAGCACATTGATTACACAGATTAGTAATTATACATGTAAAATCAAATTATACATGTAAGGTCACTTTGCGTTGATCTGAATAAACCATGCTTTGTATATGAGATTATTTTGCATTTGATGTGAAATCATTAATATACAACTCCCAGTCCACCATAGAATCCAATTTGCTAAAACAAGTTCTGCTTATGGCAATACATACTGTCTACAGCTTCTCCCTAGATAATTGCCATTTAAAACCATTATTTAGTCCAAGGTGCCTTTTGTGCCCAATAATGTAACATATTTATTACAGGGAAGATGAAAACCAGACAGGAGAGAATAGAAATATTACTTCTCTTGCTCTTTGTCGCTAGTCTGTATGAAGTATATATATGACCACACGGAGAAGCAGTTGTAATCAGTGGCTGTAAGGCTGCTGTATGGCGTAAACCATGCCACCCATCCATTGACATAACGCTTGCCTATTGCAGTTACAGACCCATCATTAGCAATGGTAAATACTGCATGGTATGGTGTTTTCTATAGCGGAAATTTATCGCTTCCAGAGTGGATGGGCTCCTGCCATAATTTGCAGCCTATTAGCACATTATTGTGCACTTAACCCCTACTGTTTCCTTTTTATTGGGCAGCCATTAAGGATGTAACTCCAACACATATGTGTTTTTCAAACAAAAAGCCACCTGAGTTGCCTCCAAAGCTTGCAACTTTTGTCTGTTCAGACAATAAAATCCAAAGTCATAATTTAAAGCAGAATTCCAGACAAAAATATTATGAATATTGAAGGATGAAGTAACAAAACCAGCTTTTGCCGCAGTATTCACTCACAGATTTCCTCTGTAGTATTTTTTCTGCCACTAGATGTCCTCAGTCTTTTGGTTAGTATCATTTAGCCCACTCTCTCTGAGCCAAGGTTGTCATGTACCCGTCCCAGCCTGTGACTAGATAGTGAAAGCAAGAGCAGCACATTCAGCTCATCTTTCTGTCACTCTACATTATTTTCCTATCGGCATGCTTATTGTCAGCCCATGAACTCCTTATGCTGGTTCTTCCTCTCACATTGCGGCCCTGCTGTATGTGAATGGCAAACATTTGAAAGCAGGTAAAATTCAGGTACTTACACTGGATGCATTTAGAAAATGTACTATAATTCTGTAATAACTATTGTAGAACTCCATTCATTTGTGTCTTTAATGTCTTCCTAGAATTTAGCTTTAACTCTATGACTTCATGTTTATAATGTGAATTTCTACATAGGGTCAATTTGGTTTGTTTGCAGACTAGCTGGTAAGTGTGCTGGGAAATTTTTTCTTCTTTGTTCTTATTTTACTTAACACAATACTACTACAATGTCATAGTTTTTAAAAGTGATGTCAAACTGCTAGCCTTTTAGCTGTAGTGTGTGGCTCTCTTGGTTTTGGTCCATGGAACATCTTTGTGGGCAGATCGTTTTCTTTCATCCTTATCCCACCAATTTATGTGTGATAGGTAAGGATGATTTAACTAATGCTATGCCACATTATCACTGAAAATAGCTACTGTCAGTGGCATAGGGAGATAGTGGAAGATGTTACATAGTTAGTCCTGGTTAAAAAAAGATTTACGTCCATCTAGTTCAACCAATAACTAGAATAATATCATGTTGTAATGCCATATGGTACATATCTTGTATTGGTTCCTTGCAACATCCCTGGCTACCCGTTATCAATTTTTATGGAGGCATGTAACATTTATAATTGCATAATAAAACAGATTGCTGTTCCAAAATTATATTTTTATATTCTTTTTCGGTACTTTACTATGAGTTGGAGGCTGCTTTTATTGCCAAAGTACACCATACATATACAGTAAATATATATATATATATATATATATATATATATATATATATATATATTTAGATGATACAGACAGAAGCCAGCCGTAAAATGTTTATTGTTTCATAAGCTGCAAAGAATTTTGAAATTACCCACTGCAACCTCCTTATCCTCACCTTGACTTGATATTCCACCAAGTACTGTATATAGAGGCTTTAGTTCCCTGCAAGCAGATCAGTGAAACTTCTGGTTGGTCGCTGTGGATCATGCCAATTTCCTGTTTTACATTACTAAAAAGGATTTCCCATTTCAGCAGTTTGCTCTTTACTCTGATGTGCTAGGCAGTTAACTATGCTTTAAATTTGCTGTGCTACTGAGTAGAATAAAATGCAAGCTAAGAAAGGGAAAGGCCAGGCCACATAAGGCAGGCAATGTTACACCTGAATTATAATAAATTGTTTGTATTGAAGAGCTATAGGTTGCACTAAATATGGAGAGAAAAAAAATTATAATGGGGTCACCTTTTCTCAAGCGTCTCCACAATCAGTAGTTTTTTAACATTTTTTGTTACATCAAGCAACAATTTTGGCATTTTTTCTAAATTATCTGTAATTTATTAATGTCATTCTGTTGACAAGTCTTTGGAGCTGAACTTAAAGACACCTGGTATATCTTTATTGCTCTCTGAAGAGTTATAGAATTAACCTTAAGGGACGTCAGCTCTAAAGACTCTGGCTAAGAGTGTAAATAATATATAATGGTTTCTAGCAGTGTGCTCTGGGACTCACTTCATTCCTTTATACGGAGGAGGTTACAGGTCATTAGGGAGTGCAACTAAAAGTGTTCATTCTTCAGAAATAGAGACTGCGAGTATTAAATTGCCTCCATAAATCATACCAAGGCTTTTACACTCACCACGACTATGAAAATGAAGTGGGCTGAGGACACAAGGCAAAGTTATACTGGCTTGACAGATGCTCTTACAACAGGCTGTATATAGTACTGTCTGGCAGCACAGCTTATGAATATAATATAAGTAATTTTATTTTTTTGGCCTTGATGGTACAGGGTTTACTGACACATGACTCCTTTTGTGTTTGTCCCTGCTCTGGAGAAATTACAAACTTTTGGTGCAAGATTGCACCTTTTGAATGTTCTTCAAGAGAGTCTGTCAAAGTAAAGTTGTGCTGAGAAGACATCAAGGCTGCTTTCTCCTTCAAAAAAAAAAATATTTGCTTAGATGTCATAATGATCCAATGGCATTTGGATGTTACTGAGGCATATCAGGACTTCAGACTTCGGACTTCAGTTGTCCACTTGGCACACTTGTTCCAGATCAGTGCCTTCAAGTATTAAAGAAAAAGAAAGCTTGGACTCTAGTAGTCTTAGAAAGATATCATTCTATGTCAAAGGCGTAACTAGAACCTTCAGGACCCCGGTGCAAGAAACCATGAAGGGCCCCCCGGACCCCTGGCTGGGGCCCTTCCCTTCAAGCCTAGGGCTCTTCCCACTGATCCTGGGGCCCTTTACTCTCGTTGTGGGGCCCTTTATCACGGTCCCGCAGCGAGACCCTTTCACAAGTTCTGCAGTGGGCCCCCTTCCTGCCATCTTGGGGCCTCCTCACGGTGGAGTAATGTCAGGACCCGGTGGCAAGTGGGACCTTTGTGATCCTGGAAGTTCACCCACTGGTGTCAGAAGTTGTTATTTTTTGGTATTTTAATTGTATTATTTTTTTATCATTCTATTTGATTTTTTTACAATGTCACTGACTATGACTCTGTCCATTCAGAAAAGGAAGGAGCTGGTAAATTACATATTTACCGACCCCTTCCTGGTTCTCTATTGTGACACATCCCCTGCAGCAGCCGGAGGGAGAGGGAAGGTAGCACAGTGGAGGGTGGGGGGGGGGAGCACACAGGGGCCCAGAGACAGCAGAATAGAAGTGAACTGGATAGGAGGAATGGCGGGGGCAGCATACGGTGGAACCAATCTCCTCCATTTTCCTCCTGTAGCTACAGAAGGAAAAAGGAGGAAAGTGATTTCTCTACATGCTGCCCCCGCCGCCCCTCCTATCCAGGTGTACAGGGGAGCAACACAGGCCCCCTGGAGCATGGGGCCCGGTTGCAATTGCAACCCCTGTAGTTACGCCCCTGTTCTATGTCATCTCTCCACCACCAGTCTGCTTATTGGATAATGAATCAGTATCATCATCAGCAGTAATTTTTAATCAGAAAGAAGCAAAATAATAAACCTGACTAGCAAAACATTAAAGCTAGAAGAGCAGCTGGCCAAAATTACCAATTCTTTTGGTAGGTTACGGTAAACAGATTAAAACGATGCATGTATCTGCTTGCCCAAAGTTCCATTTTAAAGAAATTTACTGCTGCTTTTCCTGCTGCCTCAGTCAGAAAAATTCCATGGTGCTTTCGGGTAGCATATGACTTCCACCCATGTTACAGTTCTTGGGTCTAGCAGACTAGGGTACTGCTTTAGAGCCATCCAACACTAGTGAACACCAGGAAGGAGAGGTAGGGGAGCACTGTCAAGGTGAGAATTGGTGGGTCAGTAGGGCCCCATTGCAACGACAATGCCACTTTGACTTAAATTGGCAAAGTGACATTTCTTCTTTTAAAAATACAAAACATGAGCTGTATATTCAAGGATATAGAACAAGCAGGTTTAAGATACACAAACTATGAAGTTTGTAGTGCCTAAACAGATCTCATTGCTTACTAGAGAACTCCATAATTAGATGGCAATCCAAAAAAAAACAAAGGATTTTTCATGAAGGCAAAGATCAGTAAACAACAAATGCAATCACCCACAACATGTAACCAAAATCAATCTTTCACAGCAAGACAATGGAGATACTAATTTATCAGTTAGTAATCTTAAAATCTTTTCAGCTGCTGACTATTACAGAAGATAGGACTCCCATCAACAGTTTGATTGGATGATACCCCGCGGAACCAGTGTAAATATTGACTCACTAGTAAAGAACCTACGTAAATTCTTACCACCTACCGTATTTTTCGCCGTATAAGATGCACTTTTTCTTCCCCAAAATTGGGGGGGAAAAGTTGGTGCGTCTTATACGACAAATACACATTTTGCCTGCATTAAAACTGCCCCTAACTTTGTGTAGTGCTTGCTCGCATGTACTGCAGGCTGTGGAGACTTCTCTGACCCTCCCTGCATGGCCAGGCTGTGTGTGTTCGGGCTTCCCTCTCCCTCCTATAGCGCGCCTTGTCCCCCACTCCCGACAGTCTAACCACGTGCTGCCCGGGCACCATGTCAACGCTCTTCTGAGCTTACCGGTACCTTTCCCTCCATCAGTGCGGGCTGTGCCTCCTCATGTCTCCCCGGGCAGTCTCACTCCTTGCTGAGCAGTGTGGGCACAATCGTGCCGCTTCTGTGCATATCTCCCGGGCACTGCATCAATCTATGCTGCCCTGAAATGTCCGCACGTCTGCCTCTCCTGCTCCATACGTTCCGCCTCCTCCGGCCAATGTTTACTGTGTGCTGTCATAACTGGAAGTTTATAGACTGGCCTTTTGGATTACTTAAATTACTTATTTTTTCTGGATACATTTTTTTTTTTTTTGTCATTAGGGATGAGCACATCCACTCAAGTTTCATTTGTGAACAGTTTGGTCAGAGTTTAAAGTTCCCAAACTTTTGAAGCAAATCCCAAGACTAAGGGAAAATGGGGGGAGTGGTATTGTCATGAGTGACATGCGCAAATGCCAAAATGTAAAATATTAAAGTAGAAATAAGGAAAAAAGCAATATCTATTTCCACACAATGGTTAACTCTCCCTAAAAGCACCAACACACACTGACAATATGGCTGCTGTAAACCGAATCTTGTATAGAAAGGGATGCAATAAAGATGGTCAAGAAGTGAGAACACTAAGTTTAATAGGTCCATCATTGACATGTGTGACAAGATGAGAATGAAGTAGCATAATTTGAGGACAATTGGTCTTCAGGATCCCCAGGTATTTTTTTAATTTAAAGTCTAACTCCCAGAAACTCGATAAATAATCCCTAGAGTGGGGCTGCCCTTGCACCAAAAGGGTCAAAAGCCTGCCAAGATCCAGGGGACTGGAAGTTTATGGACTTACCTGATCCTCCATTTCTCTGCACTGCTAGACTGGTCCCCACAGTATTTTCTTCCCTATGCCTCAGCTGTCTAAGGTCCAGATGTCATCAAGACCTGCCTTACAGGTAATGATGTCGAGGCCCAGTCCACTGCTGGAGCGAGGAGGGGAGCGGAGGATCAGGTAAATAAAAGTGCTTTTACTCTCCCCTAAGCCCAAAATTCAAACAGACATAAATAAAAGCATTTTTAGCAAGGGTTAGAGCCCCGACTCTGATCTTGTTGTTGTCCTCATTAGGAAAGTTTCCCCTTTTGTCCTGCATGGGCTCAAGGAAAGAAAGTGGGGGAATGTCTCCTACACAAGGATTTGGAGCACAATAAGGCTGGGTTTAAGCTGTTGCAGTACATTTGCTCATGAGTATTAACTCACATTATGTCATGTGTCAACATGCATTAGTTTAAGGCTGCCCATCTAATTGAATGAGCTGCCTAACAACAAAATGCACCAAAAAAGGTGGCATGTACCTTTTTTTTGTAACACAGAACACCACAATGCATGGTTGGTCAGTACTGTGTGTTGTGGCGTGCTCCAATGTATGTCCATTGACAAGGTGCATTGCTGTGCCAATGGGATTGCAAACTGTGCATTTTTGTGGGTTGTGGTGACATATGCTAGTGTGTGTGTGCTTGTACCCAGCGTATATGCTTACTAAGACAGAATTTTTGTTTGAAACTCAGCCTTAATTTCTTTTTTACTTAAAGTGTTTGTAAACCACACCTTGTAAAACAACCCATTCAGTTTAAAAAAGAAATGAAAGGTAAAACATTTGTGTATAGCTAAAAAAAAAAAGAAAAAAAACATTTTAAATACCTTTCTTCCTTTTTTTTTTTATAAATGATCATATTCCCTCTGTTCTCAGCTGCATAAGTGCTGGGGGAGGGGAAATAGCAGCACACTGATCTTCCCAGTGAATGGCTGTGTGGGGTGTGTGTCAGGACAAGTCTTATCACAGCTAGAGGAGGCTGGTGCATCTGTAACATGTTATAAGTTACACCCTGAATATGGGTGTAACATGCAGCGTTACAAAAGGTGAATTTATCCATTAACCACTTGCTGCCCACCCTATAGTGGATTGACGGTGGCAAAGTGGTTGTATTATCCTGACTGACCATCATATGACGTCCAGCAGGATACGGCGCGCAGAGCGGCGATCGGTGCTGCAGAGTGTCACTCTGACGCACTGCATCTCTGATCTTGGTAAAGAGTCTGCTGATGTAGGCTCTTTACCATGTGACCAGCTGTGTCCAATCACAGCCGGTTACATAGTAAATAGGAAGAGCCGTTGACCAGCTTTCCTCAGTTCGTGCTTGACAGGCACGAGTAGAGGAGAGCCGATCTGCGGCTCTCCTGACAGGGGGGGGGGGGTCTGTGCTGGTAATCAAAGCATTGATTACCAGTGCAGACCCTTGGGGGGGTGCCACTAGAGCCACCAGGGATTGCCCACCCACGGCAACCACGGATTCCCACCCATGACCACCAGGGATGCCCACCCGTGTCCACCAGGGATGGCAATCAGTGCTCAGGGACCCTTTCAGTGCCCTCCCCATCTGAGCTGCCCATGATTGCCATCTATCAGTGCGGCCCAGTGCCCACCAGTGCCCTTTATTGCAATCTATCAGTGCTGCCCACCAGTGCCCATCAGTGCCGCCTAGCAGTGCCCATCAGTGCCGCCTAGCAGTGCCCATCAGTGCCACCTATCAGTGCCCATCAGTGCCGCCTATCAGTGCTCACCAATGCTGCATATCAGTGCTACCTATCAGTGACACATCAGTGCCCATCAGTGCTGCATATCAGTGCTGCATATTAGTGCCACCCCATCAGTGCCTGTCAGTGCGGCCTCATCAGTGCAGCAAAAAACATATCTATTTACAACATTTTATAACATAAACAAAAAAACTTTTTTTATTTGTGTAGCAAAAAGGAAAAAACCTTGCTGTGATCAAATACCACCAAAAGAAAGCTCTATTTGTGGGAAATGAATGACATAAATTTGGTCTAGGTACAGTGTTGTCATTCAAAATGTAACAGCGCTAAAAGCTGAAAATTGGCCTGGGCAGGAAGGGGTCAAAGTGCCCTGCATTGAAGTGGTTAAAACAATATCCTGCCTATGCATTAGTCCAGAAAACGTCTTAAACTTTTCAAGGCATACCTAAGCAGATGTTAATAAAATTCTGCCTCTCAATGCACAGCTGCTGTTATATCACTTGAAAATACCATTATACACAACTGGAAGCTAAACTGTCAATTAGTTTTGTGCTTCATGAAGCAAATGGATGAGTAACATCCTGTGTCCATTGAATCATGGAGAAGCCAGAGGCTTCCTGAGAAGAACTGGTATTTGTAATGGACAAGTGACCTCCAATGGTTGTCCAAATCATTAATATCAAAGCGTAATCCTACCACTGACACCAAGCTCGAGCCATGGCTGAAAATAGAAAGGAAAAAAGGTCATGCAGAAGATGTTACAACATTAGAAAATTATTACATTTGGGGCACAACACTAAAGGTTACAAAATTTACAAATTACAATTCCCCTGCTCTGTTAATTAACCCTGTAAGGACAAGTCCAATTTCCCCCCAAAAAAAGCAAAAAAAAACCACCAAAACATAAAGCTCTAAAGGTCTTTTTACCGTATGGTATTTAAGACCCACTACATCTGGTGAGTGCTTACCCCCCATTATTCCATAAAGTCACGCCCAAGTACCAGCAGTTGGACTACTGGAGGACCCAGCACAAAGCACCTGCACTTTACTTAACCTGGCACTGAAGTTTTCCATTCATGCACCAAAGTCACCTATGAACTGATTATTGGACATTCCTTGGCACATTTTTTGGCACTAATTTGCACTTTATGAAACACAAGGTTTTTACTGTGAATCTTTAAGTCCCCGTTCACACTGGGGCGACCTGTCAGGCGACCTGGTCGCCTGACAGGTTGCCGTAGGTCGCCTGCCATAGAGAAGCTGTGGACCCGTTCTAATAGGAGCGACACAAGTCGCTCCGACTTAGAAAAAGGGTCCGGAGCTTCTTTGGGGCGACCCGGAGCGATCTGCATTGACTTCAATGTTATGAAGTCCGTGCCGGCCGCTACGAGGTCGCGGTGCGAGCTGCGCGCCGCAACCTGTGAGGTCGCCCCGGCAAGTAGCGTCACCCCAGTGTGAACGGGGCCTTACTGTTTATTTTTACTGTGAATCTTTTTGACTTATTTATGAAATATTTATTGTGATTAATATAGTGACACAATTACGTGCTACACACATATTTTACTAATTTATATATATTTATATATTTCTACCACTCTGATTGCCTAAATCCTACTATCCAGGGGTATGGACAAGTAATTGCCCATCCCTGAGTAGCATCATCAAGCGCTATAACAAATCCCAGTATTCTGGGGTTTTCCCTCTTTCAATTCTGCAAACAGCAGAACTGCGCAACTGAACAACTCCCTCCCAAAAAGTCAACCAAATTACAAAGATAATATTTGGCAAATAAAACCAGATCATCCATGGATAATTGCATTATGGTTTCTACTTTTCTAACCATGGTGCATTCAATTTTGCATCTAGGGCCCATTTACACTATTGTGTTGTAATGCACGCTTTACAACATGCTAAAACGCATGTGTCCAAATTCCCTATAATAAATAGTGCCAGTTCCTTTTTGGTGCTGCAGTGCAGTATGTTTGTGTGTTTTTGCAAAGGCCCACAGAAGTCAATGGCAGCTTTAGAATATACAAAATTTGTTTTGATATGTCGGTAACAGGTATTAAAAAGCCTTGGTCCGTAGCTCTTAACCCTATCCATTTCAATTTTTTTTATTAAAAAACACACTGGAAACAAGCATCAACTTATGTCAGCACCCACGTTGATGCATGACACTGCACCTGTGTATCACTACAAAAAATGCCCTTCTATGTACACCTATAGATCTAAAAAGATCTTTAAAGTGATTGTAAAGGTTTTTTTTTTTTTTTCCAAATAACAAACATGTTATACTTTCCCCGATCATCCTCTTCTGGGGTGCCCCAGCATCGCTTCTGGCTCCTCCTCTTCATCAGGTGCCCCCAAGGAGAGCCGCTTTCCATGGGGGCACCTGTGCGGGCGCGCTCACAAGTCCTGCAGCTGCATCCATTGACACAGACAATAGCACACCCCCTGCTCCTGTGTCGCTGCCAATGGCTCCTGCTGCTATCAATCTATCCAATGAGGACCCAAGACAGCGGCTGAAGCTGCTGGGCTCGTGTGCATCGCTGGAGCGCTCGGGTTCAGGTAAGAAAAACGGGGGTCTGGGGGGCAGCTGCAACCAAGGAAGTTTTTCACCTTAATGCATAGAAAGCATTAAGGTGAAAAGCCTTGAGACTTTCAACTCCTTTAAAGTAAACAAAAGACCATATTCAATAAAGAGTGCTAATTCTTAAATTGGAGGTAAAGTTCATTAGGGACCAGCTAAATTTCAATCCGAAATAGAAATCAATCTTCCGATCCACTTCTGTTCAACTGCCCTGTCAGATAAAAGCCACTCGATCTACTACAGTGCTGATCTATGTATTCTAACAGCAGAGAAGTCCCTCCGCTGTGAGAATAAAATAACACAGTGGGAAAGAATCCCCCATCCACCTCATCTAATGTATGGATGGGGGAAATTCTTTCCACCCTCAACAATAATCCTTCTCCCTGCCTCTCCACTCCTAACAATCACCCCCCTCCCTGCCTCTCCACCCCCAGCAATAACCCCCTCCCTGCTTCTCCAGCCTCAACAATAACCCCATCCTTGCTTTTCCACCCTCAACAATAATCCCCTCCCTGCCTCTCCACCCTCAGAAATAACTCCCCTTCCCGCTTCTCCACCTGCAACCAAAACCCCCCTCCCCGCTTCTCCACCCTAAACAATAACCCTCTTCCTGCCTCTCCGCCTTTAGCAATAAACCCCCCTACCTGCTTCTCTACCCCCAATAATAACCCCCCCTTCCTGCTTCTCCACCCTTAACAATAAACCCCCCTCCCTGCTTCTCTACCCCCAACAATAACCCCTTCCTCCTTCTCCACCCTTAACAATAAACCCCTCTCCCTACTACTCTACCTTCAACAATATCCCCCTCCCTGCTTCTTCACCTTCAGCAATAACCATCCTCCCTGCTTCTCAAACCCTCAACAAAAAAACCCCTCCCTGCTTCTTTACCCACAACAATAACCCCCTTCCCTGCTTTTCCACACTCAATAATAACCTCCTTACTGTCTCTCCACCCCCAACATTAACCCCCCTCCCTGCCCCCCCTCTCAACAATAACCCTCTCTCTGCCTCTCCACCCTCAGCTATAACTCCCCTTCCCACTTCTCCACCCTCAACAATAACCCCCCTCCCTGCCTTTCCACCCCCAACAATACCCCCCTCCCACCTCTCGACCATCAACAATAACCCCCTCCCACTTCTTTACCCTCAACAATAACCCCCTCCCACGTCTCCACCCTCAACAATAGCCTGCCGTTCTGCAGAGACAATAGCAGGCTGACAGTTCATGGGTGGCAACGTAGTATTGGGGAAGGGGGGACTGTGTAATGATGGTGGTAGTATGAGGGGGAGGGGGTCCTGTGTAATTATGGGGTTAGTATGCAGAATGGGGGTCCCATAAATTGATGGGGATAGTATGGGGAATGGGAGATAGTATGGGCAATGGGAGTCCCATTTATTGATGGGGATAGTATGGGGAATGGGAGTCCCATGTATGGATGGGGATAGTATGGTGAATGGGAGTCCTGTGAATCGATGGGGATAGTACGGGGAATGGGAGTCCCGTGTATGGATGGGGATAGTATGGGTAATGGTAGTATAGGTAATGGGAGTCCCATGTATTGATGGGGATAGTATAGGGAATGGGAGTCCCGTGTATAGATCAGGATAGTATGGGGAATAGGAGTCCAGTGTATGGATGGAGATAGTATGGGGAATGGGAGTCCCGTGTATTGATGGGGATAGTATGGGGAATAGTAGTATAGGGAATGGGAGTCCCATGTATGGATGGGGATAGTATGGTGAATGGGAGTCCTGTGAATTGATGGGGATAGTATGGGGAATGGTAGTCCTGTGTATGGATGGGGATAGTATGGGTAATGGTAGTATAGGTAATGGGAGTCCCGTGTATTGATGGGGATAGTATAGGGAATGGGAGTCCCGTGTATAAATCAGGATAGTATGGGGAATGGGAGTCCCGTGTATGAATGGGGATAGTATGGGGAATGGGAGTCCCGTGTATTGATGGGGATAGTATGGGGAATGGTAGTATAGGGAATGGGAGTCCCGTGCATTGATGGGGATAGTATGGGGAATGGGAGTCCCGTGTAACGATGGGGAATGGGAGTCCCGTCCTATGATGGGGGGGGTAAAATTGTATGGGGGGCCCAAGAGAATGTTTGCCCTGGGTCCAATCAATACTAAAGATGGCCCTGAGTGGACATGTCAGTAGGACAGAGGTTTTCATGATAAAAATGTGACATTCCTGTAATCAGAGCAAACGGAAGCATACAGTATATTTATTGCATATGTTTAGTTGCCTTCAGACAACAAATGTAATAAAATACATATTTCTACTTTGTTTTTACACACATAATAACAGTAAAAAACATTTTTTTTAAATGTGGTTCAAAATGAATGCCAAATCTACCCCCCAAAAACAGTGTAATTGTTGGTGTAGATAAATGGAGCAGTGACAAAGTTATTATCAGCTGAATCTACACGCTGCAAAATGTCAAACTTTGCTCTGGTCATTGAGGGGGTTAAAAGGCATTTGTGTTTGTATGCTGTCTACCAATTCAGCAGCGTCACATTTAACAGATCAAAAGCTAACATGCTCACCAAAGCGCTGACATTTTGCAAGATTTGCCTTTTATCTATGCTGGATATTAAACCCATAAACAAAGACTTTCTGGCAAAAAAACAGTTTGTGCAACTTCGTCTCTAATATTGTGTTTGCTATTATCATCAAGATTATTTTGAAGAAAGAGGTTTACTGCAAGAGGATTAGATAAATCTAATGATACATCTTATAATTAAATAGGGAAGGGGTGCAGCAAAATCTGCCCTTTAAGATGGAGCAATGTTCAGTAGAGCAGGGCATGGAAGTATGCTTAATGGTGTATTTTTATAAAAGAACAAACAAAAAAAAAATAAAAATCATAGCTGTTCATGCATCAAAACTGCATGTAAATTTGCTCTGTGCAGATGGGGTAAAAATCTAATGTTCTAAGGCTATAATCTCTGCAGATTGAATGTATGACTGGGGAAAACGCAGCATTATGGCAAGTAGATGGAGTTGGCTAACATAGAAAATTGGTATGCTCCTCAGCTCCATCTAGTGACCATAATGCAGTATTTTGCCCACAGAGAGAATATATCCTGAGAATATTGGATTTTGCACTATTTGCAGAGAATACATTTGATATTTGAATACATTTTGAAATTTTCTTCATAACTACACCCCTTAAAGTGTTCAGTTTGTTTTTAATTTTGAATTGAGTGGGGTAGGATTAGTATACCTGTTGTGTTCTGATATCTGGGGCTCCTGTAGACAGGTTTGCTGTCACTTTCTGTTCAGGTGACAACAAAGAGAAGAGATGACATGTGCTCAAACAGGGGCTATTACTGTGGCTATCTGTGCAATACACATTAATAATTAAAGAGTGATGTCATGAGTATGTGTCAGGCTTTCTTTTTTACAACTTTATCTTTTTATTCAATTTCAAAGAAAAATGTAAATACAAAACAGAGCCTAATGGGCATTCCCAGGCCCAATGTAATACAAAGACAAACCCAGCACCTTATCTAATAACAGCTAAAGGTATTACTATCTACTATTTACCAACAATAATAATTAAATACCTTTATTTTATCTTATATGGAGACTTGATGCATTCACTGAGGCCTGCTGCAAGGGTAACCAGCTACTCCAAGTGGCCATGTAGAACCCCACTGCGCATCCGCGCCTGCGCTACCCCCATTTCTACATGTAGCACATTCTTCTCTATTTAATTCTTCCCTTATTATTTCTCTTCTTATTTAAAACTGAAGGTGCAAAAGTTCAGCCTTTTCCCTTTCCATCCTTCCCTTCCCTCTCACCCCCCATTTCCTAATAGGCTACATTTTAATTTTCCTGTATCATTAAACATCGCTTACCCCAATTGACCTATGACGCTTAGAACCCAGGGATGGATGAGAAGAACGAGGGCTATACATGGGGTCCATGGGCCTGCTCGGTTCTAGGCTTTCTGAGAAAGAGGTCAAATCACATTAAATGTATACTATTTGGATGGATGCACTGAAGAGACCCACTGATTTTACACATCCCCCCCCCCCCCCCCCATTACATCTCCCTATCAAAACCTCTCCCCCCAAAAAAAGAAGAAAGAAAGAAACCCTGCCCTTAGGCTTTCTTTCTCTTTAGGTAATTGTAAACCTCTGAAATGAAAAATGAACAGACCATATTTTCTATTTTTTATTGTGTACTAGCTTCAGTTCAAAGCACTTAGTGTGATTCCTGTCTGCTCTGTCATTCCACTGCTGTTTGCATGACTTCTGACAGTCTATGTCAACACCAGACAACCCCTTAAACCAGCCCCACCCCACCTCCAGCACATAAAAGGTGATTGACGGGATTAGCTGTGCATGTTTTCTTATGAGACTGTGTAGAGGGGTGGGGGTGTAATTTCCCTCTACTCAGGTCTCAGATTACACTCAGCTTCCTGCTGTATGCTGTTCAGTGTCTGAAACCAAATCCCTGCCCCCTGCCTGCAGGAGCTGAGAAATAGCCTTTAATCTGTGCATTTTGGAAGGCTGTAGAGAAGAGAGGGCCACAGATAAACAGCTACAACTTATGTTGGTATGCTTGTTTCATCACTGTGTATCACACTAGTGGGTCACATTAGTGGGTATTTGTAAGGGTTTACAACCACATTAATATAATTATTTTAATCTACTGATCATTCATTTTGTTGACCTCTTCCTATACTGGAATTCGATTATTCTTGGACACAATTGTAATGAATATTAATCCCTGTTATCTATGTTATACTAGAGAAAAAGGGAGATTCATAGGTTGGCAGTGAATATCAAGCCAATATAGGAGATGAGAGGTGGAGGATGTGCTACAGCTAGATGAGAGCAGCCCATTGAGAACATTGTATAGAGTGTGAATGCCTTGTAGACCTCTGTGTAACTAAAGATCCAGATTGCCCTTAGGAAGCTGCAAGGCTAAAAATGAGTCCCTGGGGTAAAGTTGTCATGTGGTTTGAAAAATGCTTTCAAAGTATTTCTATGCAAAGGTCATTCATTCACATTGAAAGGTTGAATTTGATAGACGTGTCTCTTTTTACATTAGTTAACTTTACAGCTCATGATTACCAATAGCACTACAATTATCAATGGTAAAATTCACCTGCTCAGCACCACTTACAGGATAGACTAGGTGTGGAAAGGACATGCTACAAAGTTTGCCCTTTTCAGGTATCACCTATGTGTCAAAACAGAAGGGTTGGGGAAATCTCTTTAACAAGGGCATGGACCAAAACACGCTTTAAGGAAAAGTTTTAGAATTTCTGAGAATTTTTTATTGCTTTCTGTACTTTTAGTCCCATTGACTCTCATTTCTAGGTCTGGTACCACTAGGACAGGGAATTAGGACAAATTACAGACAGAAATAAAGATCCAATAGAAAGCCTAATTCTACCCCATTCTACCCCCCAAAAAAATGGCTGGAGCTTGATTGCAATGTAGAACCTTTTTCTTTTGAATGGAGATGGGAAGGGTTAAAGCCCCCGTCCTGTTTTCATTGCTGCTTGTTTCAGTTTTGTGAGATTGCCTTCCTTTGTTTCTAGTGATCTCTGTCACTGCAACAGTAAGTGAAAGGCAGTCTTAAGTGTTACAGTTGTCACTGGAGCAGTAGGATAGGGAGAATCTCATAAGGGGGACACCTGTTCTGGTGACAGAGGTGGGATTTCCATGATGTTGGGACAAGAAGGAGAGAAGAAATCTCTCCAACAGGGACACAAACACCAGCAAAAGCTTAAAGTGGCTGTAAACCCACATACAACCAGTGAAATGAACAGCCTCAGATGATGCACAGAGATGAAACAAATCCTCATACATGGGTTTTACTTGTTTGTTTATCTGCAGTCTCCATTTCTATACACCATTTCAAAAGTGCAGATTGTGTTAAAAATATTGCTTCAACTGTCAGCAACACAGAGGAGGGGGGAAGAGAGACTGCAGTTACAGTGTGTGAGAGCTGATTGGAGGAAAGAAACACCCCCCCCTCCACACAGCAGAAAAATTGTGCTGTGAATAGACAAGCCCCATTCTCAGCTCTCCCCTCCTCCCCCAACACAAAAATGATCTCATATGTCGGGAAAACTAGTCAAAAGTGAGGAACAAAGCACCAGAGAAAAATGACACTTAGAGCTTTGGAGAGAGATAAGTAAACACTACAGATATATGTGCTTTGTTTAAATTCCATGACTGAGGTTTACAACCATTTAAGGTCAATACTTGTGGCTGTCACTGACGTGCTTCTGGAAAGCATTCCGTTGTCGCAAATGTAGGTAGGTGTTTGCAGTAAGTTGCCTCCTCACCACCTGTCTCAACCCTATAAATGCCACATAACCACACAGTAGCTGAATATGTTGCATGCGGGTTGCGGTGCAACCGGGTTCACCTTAATAGCTTACATTCAGTGGGCAGTACTGCAAAAGTGGATTTCATTTTCGCTGCAAAGCATGGAAGCCACAGGGTGTGACCACCGCCGGCTGCTGTCTTTTCAGCTTAAGAAGGAGGAGCTGAGGCAGTAAAAATGCTGCTCAACAGCTTGTTCCCTCTCCCCTCCAATCACAAGTGTAAACTAGTCCTAACATAGTTTCTAACTGAGATGCAATCAGGTGTGCAACCTGTAAATGTGTTGATGCAGAACATGCTGATGGGAGGAGAGAGCAATGTCAATGGAGAGGTGTGCTCATCACTCTGTGGCTGCTCTTTCACTATCCAGTCAGAAGACTAGGGGTGAAGTAAGGCCATTGCTGTATTTCCTTATTGTAAGGGCTGGTTCACACTGGAATCACACAGGAAAGTGTGTGGCATTCCTATGCGATTCCAGCGAGTTCCCGCGCAGTGCAATTTTGCTGCCCATTGATTTAAATAGGCTGCCTTCGATATATGTATTTTGCTGTTCACCTGGAGTTAAGCCTTTAAATACTGCAAGTATATAAATTATGAATAATAATAACATGCAAAATATGTTTCCGGGTTTATTCCATTAACTATGTCCTACTGAATGCAAAAAAAAAACTGGTTACTACGAATCGCAGCATTTTGTGAATCAATATTTCTCTTTGCACGGCCTTACCAAATAAGCCTTTTTCATATACAAAGACATTCATTGTAAATTCTGAAAAAGACGCAGCTGAATGGGATTTTATGATCAAGGTTCTAAGCACCTCTCCATACCACTCTCCCTCACCCGGCGAAGTAAGAGCCTTCATCCAAACTAAAGCGGAAATTTGGATACTTTAGCAGCTGCCATCCCTTCTTAAGAACTTACTAATCCTTTAATCTCCAGACATTTTTTCTCTTTTTTTTTTCTATATATATATTTATATATATTCATAAAAGATTCACAAGCAAAACAAATGCAATACGGGATCAAAAAATTTAATCACGATGCTTAAAATGCAATTACATTCATCGGGGTGTTCTGTTAGGCAGGGTATTAAAGTTGGCTTTATTCAATATCCTCCTTTTATTATAAAGCAATATTTTTCCACTCTGTAAAGCATCTGATCCCTAGGCTAATGCCACCCCCTACAAATATTAAAATAAAAAGATGCTGTAATGAAAAAAAGGAGATGAAGGAGAGTACAGCACTGGCACAATTTGACAGATCTCTTACATTAAAATAGAAGGGGTATTTTAGACTAGTGCTTGTTTTTTTTAACTGCTGGGGTAGCTCCAAAAGTAGAGAAAACTTTCTGAGGGGCATTATTATAATAGAGGTATAAAAAAACCTTTGCATGTATTCAAGTATTGTTTATTAAGTGCGGGGTTAAGCAACCTTGGCACTCTGGCTGGGGTGAAACCATACTTCTCACCATTTTTTAAGATGGGTGGGAACGAGGGACACCTTTTAGCAAAAGTATGTAGCCACAGCACACACCCCCTGCCATGCCCCCTTAAAGGAGAATTATACAGATTTTTTTTTTTTTTTTTTACCACTACTATTACCTTATACTGGTTTTTGACATTTAAAAATTCAGTAATTTAGAAATTAGATGAAAGGTTTAGCACTGGGAAACTCTTTTTTTAAAGATTCATAGTGAACTTTATACACAACTATATAGATCAGACCCAAATGAGGGACAAATGAGGAGGAAAGAGGGACAGAGGGACTTTGTTCCAAATCAGGGACAGACCCTCGAAATCAGGTGTTGGGAGCTATGTGAACCTGCAAATGTCATGAGATACTGCATGACTGGCATGATTCCCAGAGGCAGAGTCATGACCAGATTCGTAGTTTGCTCACAGCTGGGGTTCCAATGTTGCCTACCTTTGATTTAGACCAGTGCCCTCCAAACTGTGGCCTGGGGGCTAAATGCAGCCCTTTGCTTGTCTTTATCTGACCCTTGGGACACTATTCCTCCAACAGACACTAATGATGAGGCATCATTCCTCCCACTGAAACCATTAATGAGGCCAGGGCTGACCATTGGGGAGCATGAGGAGAGGAGAAGAGAGCTGATAACCGGCTTTTTTAAAAGGGGCATGTACACTGATAAGCAGGGCACTTATTATCAGTGCACTCCCAACAGTGCCCAACAGTGCTGCCAATCAGTGCTGCCAACCAGTGCCCATCAGTGCTGCCAATTAGTGCCCATCAGTGCCTCCTCATCAGTGTTATCTATCAGTGCTGCCTACCAGTGCCCATCAGTGCCACCTATCAGTGCCACCCATCAGTGCCACCTATCAGTGCCACCTATCAGTGCCACCCATCAGTGCCACCTATCAGTGTAGCCTCATCAGTGTCCACAAGTGTTGCCTCATCAGTGCCCATCAGTGCCGCATATCAGTGCCCATCAATGCCCATCAGTGCCACCTTACTAGTGTCCATCAGTGCAGCTTCATCAGCACACATCAGTGTAGGAGAAAAATTTGCCTGTTTGCAAAATTTTCTAACAAACTATGAAAACGTTTTTGGGGTTTTTTTTTTTCCAAAATTTTTAGTCTTTTTTCATTTATTTAGCAAAATATAGGAAACTCAATGGCAATGAAATGCCACCAAAAGAAATCTCTATTTGTGTGACAAAAATTATTTTGTTTGGGTACAGCATTGCATGACCACGCAATTGTGATTTAAAGTGTGATAGCGCTGAAAGCTGAAAGTTGGCCTGGTCAGGAATGGGGGTAAAAGTGCCCAGTAAACAAGTGGTTAAGGTAAATCATACAGCGTTTGTGTTACAGGGGTTTCCACCATCCACAACACATCATGCTTTGGAAGTATTATAGGGAAGTCCAGGGAAGTCACAATTGTGTAAAACCCTTAATAATTATTAAAACTCTTAAAATCTTCTCATACAGATGCCCACTCACATTTAATAGTGCTATACCTCGACAAAGGTAAACCACTTGTAAATATCATAGAGATATTTATTAATATATATTAATATATATCAAGGGATAGAGATATGCCAAGGTAACTGTTTCACATTCAACCTATGCAATCAGCTCACTCCCGGATGTACGATTACGCCACTCCCAGGTGTGCTGTGTGGGATGATGTCACTTCCTGCTCCACCTCCAGGGCGTTATCCCGCATCTCCAAATAGAACAGTTGAAAATGATCATCAATTTGACCCCATTAAAGTGGTTCTAAAGCCAAAAATGTTTTACCTCAATGCATTGCCTGCATTAAGGTAAAAATTGTCCCAGTGGTTGTACCCCCCCCCCACCTCCCTAAACACTTACCCGAGTCTTTTCCTGATCCAGTGCTTTGCCCATCTGCAGCCGCACTCTACTCTCTTCCCCTTTTCACAGGACATAGAGGCAGCAATAGGAGCCATATGCTCCTGCTGATGTCAATTAAATCCTGTGTGGAGGGAGCAGGGCCGCACCACACCAAGTGTGCCTACGACACGGCCTGGACCAGGAGCACACCCGTGCGACTGCCCCCAGAGCGGCTGGCACTATGGGGGCACATGAAGAAGAGGAGAAGGGAAAAATGCCAGCGGGGGGACCCCAGAAGAAGAGGTAAGAGACTGCTCTGTGCAATTGCATATGTACGTATAACTTCTTTTTAGTTTAGAAAAAAAAATAGCCTTTAAAACCACTTTAACTAAAATCAAAAGAATGTTCCAAAAGCTGTTTTTTTCCCAAAAAATTCTACTGGAATTGGATGTGGGTTTCCCAATTTGCATGACAGGCGAGTGTGACCAGCTCTCAATGGGACCAGTCCACACAGGTCCGGGGCGGCCGCAGTCCGCATTCAAAAAGTGTCTTGTGTGTCTTTGGGTCCAATTCAGGTTGTGAATTCAGGCATAAATATGGACCCGAATCGCACCTGAACCAGTGAATGGGTGAACAGTCACGCACCAGACGCCAGGCACGAACCCGTGTATGCATATACAGTATGAAAATCATAAAAAGGTGGGGGGTATTGCGCTTCTGGGTTGATAGTGCATGAACTGTGCTCAGTATAAATGCCTGTCACAATGGATGAAGCCAACAGAATACTGGCATGTATTAAAAAGGGGATTTACTCCAGAAATAACATCCCCACCCCCCCCCCCCACCACCTTCCGCGGCTCGCCTGGGTCTACCGTCCCACCGGGAAACCCGGGCATCCTACCTCCACTGCCGCCACCGCCAAAGTGAAGACCCAGTTCTCCATGTAAAAAAACCCGGAAGTAATGTCATGACATCACTTCCAGGTACTCAGCACCGAATTAAAAAAAGTGACAGCATTCAAAACAGCCTTTTCGGTGCCGAGGAGGGGTTTGGGCACTTTTAGACCCTCAGATTCCTCCACAAGGAGTACCTTTAGAAAAATAAAAAATAATTTTTTTTTACATGTCCGAAAATATCAGCAGATATCGGCCGATACCGATATCTGATGACCAAAATATCGGTATCAGCATTAAAAAAACGATATTGGTCGATCACTAATCGATAGTTTCAAAAAACTATTAGATGAACACCTTAACCACTTTACCGCTGCTCACGTTGATACTACTGCGGCAAAGTGGCTCTTGTAGGTCTGACGACGTAGACCTACGTCGGCAGACCCTCCCCCTTCTAGGCGGCGCGCTCCCGCTGTATTCAGTCACAGCGGGAGTCGGGACCAGGGGAGGAGCAGCGGCGATCGCCGCTGCTCTTTCCCCGATCGTCGGGGAATCGAGTGTGGAGATCCGCCCGCCTGTGTAAACACAAGCGGGTGGATCTCCGAAGTGACAGGCAGGGTCAGATTGCAGGGTTCAGCATAGCTGAACCCTGGATCTGTCCTTGTGTCACTCAATCACCTCCCCCCACACACGTCAGTAAGCACCAGGCATACATTAACCCCTCCCTCTCCAATAAAATTAACCCCTTCACTGCCAGTGTCATTTTTACAGTAACAGTGCATATTTATAGCACTGATTCCTGCAGTAATGTCACTGGTACCCCCAAAAGTGTCAAAAATGTCAGTCAGGGGTCCAATCTGTCCGCCGCAATGTCGCAGTCCCGCAAAAAAAATCACAGATCGCCGCCATTACTCGTTAAAAAAAACCCACCAAAAATGACATAAATCTTTCCCTTAGTTAGTAAACACAATAACTTTTGCGCAAACCAATCAAAATACGCTTATTGTGATTTTTTTTTACCAAACATAGGTAGCAGAAAACAAATTGGCCAAAAATTAAAAAAAAATTAGATTTTTACATTTTTTGGGGGGGAATTTCATATAAAAAAATGAGAAAAATATTGTTATTTTTTCAAAATTTACGCTCTTTTTTTGTTTATAGCACAAAAAATAAAAATCGCACAGGTGATCAAATACCACCAAAAGAAAGCTCTGTTTGTGGGAAAAAAAGGACGTCAATTTCATTTGGGTACGGCGTCGCATGACCGCACAATTGTCAGTTAAAGTCGCACAGTGCCGAATCACAAAAAGTGGCCCAGACGTAAGACAGCAAAATCCTCCGGTGGTAAAGTGGTTAATGACCACAACATACAGGGGTATACAATGTACTATTGACATAAACACACACACTCACCATACGTTGAACTGGATGGAATGGTGTCTTTTTTCAACCTCACTAACTATGTAACTATGTATCGCAAAAAATGGCCTGGTCATGAAGGGGGGCAAATCTTCCGGTGGTCAAGTAGTTAAATTGCAGTATAATGCTAGGTAGGATAAACAAATTCTTAAATCCCACCAAGGCTCCTACATTTTCTCCACAAATTCCTAGAACAAAAAGTTGGGAATGATGAAGATTGACATTATTACGATAGGGAGTGAGTTGAAGATTGACATTAATACCATCCTTCATAATACTGGTCCCTGGCATCCACTCCTGAATTTTAATACCTAAAATGTGACAAGAAAGCGGATGCTGCAGCAGAGAATTCCATCAACCCAAACAGACATCTGTAACTTCTTTAGGTAACTGTGGTCAAAAAGCTATTTCATGGAAATGACTGTATTTGCTAAATAGATTTTTTTTCCCACAACAAAATGGAGTTATGCTTGAAAGCACATGGCTTGACGCTGGTAGAGGTTACAGACTGAACATTAGGATTGCTGATTACTTTAACGGAAGTACAAAAAAAAATAAGCACAATATAAAGACCTTCATTTTCAAGGAACAAATCAGTAAAAAGATGTTTGACATTGGCGTCTCTTTAGGAAACATTCTACAGAATGTCATTTACTGTATATTAACAGCACTGAATATTATTTCAAATGCAGTGTAGAATCTGGGGGGTTAAAGAAAAGCAAATGGAAGAGATAGAAAGTATAGGTATAACATTTGGAAATACAGATTACTCAATCACAAACCTTTTCACCTCCAAAGCAGTAACTGCAATCAGACTGATGAGAGAGAAGTAAAGGGCAAGTTGTAGAATAACAAGGAAGCACGTCTGATTGCCACATACTGTATGCAGACAAGTTTTGGACTGAACATTGAGTAAAGACACTGATGAAATGAGTCAATGGGGTGTTATAGAGAGGAGATTTAAGAAGAAATCATTCTTTTATCAAAAATCTTAAAGGGTTTGTAACCCTAAACTATTGCCTTGCTGCCAGCCCCTCTCTTTTAATCTCCTATCCTGCACTGTATAACTGTTTGTATGAAACAATGCCTCTAAATACCTTTTTGAGAAGTGTCTTTAGGTCTGTCACATGACTCCCGGCCGCTCTGATGACTTAATCCAGGGCTACAGCAGGAGGAGCCGAGCTCTCCCTCTGACATCAGCCGGGGGTCACATGACCGCCAAGCTGACCACTCGGCTCCTCCTGCTGTAGCCCTGGATTGTAGTATAACAGCGGCCTGGAGTCATGTGACAGACCTAAATACACCTCTTAAAAAGGTATTTAAAGGGAATTGTTTCTTAGAAACAGTTATATAGTGCAGGATAGGAGCTTAACAGAGGGGGGGCTGGAGTGACATTTGACTGGTTTATTATCAGCAGCGGAGGGGGGGGAGGAGGCGGAGACAAAGACACAGACACACAGAACTGACAGGCAGGGAGGGGAGGGGGAGAGCAGAAAGGAGAGCTACGGATGACAGAGGCACCCAGGCTGACCACGGTGGTCAGGGCTCATCAACCATGATTATCGTGGTCAGCACAGCGAGGGGGACATAGGAAGTGGCAGGATCAGCCAGGTTTTTTACAGTTTCCAGAGGGGCAGGTTAGACAGCACAAGCACTGTGCTGTTTAACCTGCAATTGGGAAACAGGATCTCTTTTATTTTTTTTTTTATTTTTTTTAGGGTAACAAACACTTTAACCAATGCTAATGAACTGTTCTGTTCCTAATGAAAAAAGTTCATGGTATACCACCATATTCTAGTGAACAAAGCTAACCTTTTCTGTCCCTTCACACCATCCCCTAGGAATGGTAGCAGAGGCCCCCACCACTACTGGCTCCATATGCCCTGGGGAAAGGGTACAACTTTGACCTTGCTTATTATATTACTTGTTTTTTGTTCTATATCAGTGGCAGAGGTCTCATTGTGCTACATTTGTTATAAGCCAATGTCATGGCCATGTCTTATTTATTTATTTTTTTTATCCTATTTTATTTAGAAATTGTGAGTGTGTGGCAAGTGTCAAAAAAACGTAGCCTTAAAGGGTAACTCCACTTTCATGGGAAAAAAAATAGCAAATAAAGAAAAAAATATAGCATATACAATTACGACACAAGTCATATTGTAATTGAATGTTTTTTTAAAAATTACCTTTCCTTTTCGATCTACAACCACTGTCATTTTATGAAAATGCAATGCAATTTGGCTACCTGGAGGTGTTCTGTACGCAGAATGTGTACTGACCACACCCCAGAAACATCATTTCCTGCTTGTGTGATTGGCTCACTAATTTTCCCAGGAGTCTACACTAAAATACAAGTCAGATTTTAGGCATCCCCTGCAACAAAAATTTCAGTTTTGGTGAGATACTCCCAATAGGAACACGTCTAAAGGGAAGCAGGTTCAGCAGATTTCCTCATCGGTGCTCTGCGGCTGCACAGCTGACTGATAATTATAAAACCACTACCATTAGACCCACTAAGCACATAGGCACAGAGAAACAAACAGAATAACAAAAGGTAGAAATCTGCAACAAAGTTTGTTATAATCATTGCAATGTACAGAGATCACCAGAGGGGAATGTTTTTTCCCCCCACAAAAGTGGAGTTACACTTTAACTTTTTTGTTTAAATAGAGGGTAGAGTTGAACCCCTGTCAGTTATTTTTTTTTCCTGTATATGACCTGTTGGGGACAGAATTCACTTCTTGTCCCAGAGGCATGCCAGAAAATGGGAGAAAGTCTCTACAACTTGAAGGGAATTACCTACTCCATTCAAACAGAACAAAAATGTTTTTGCTATACATACCCTTTATTCAAGAGATGGGACCATGCTGAACATTTTACCTTGAAGTACAAAGTAAATTATATACTCCACAATGCCAATGCCATTAGTATAGGGAAAGGTTTTTGGTCATTTTTATTGTTATACAGTAGACCCCCCTCCATTGCGGGGGTTACGTTCCGGACCCAGCCACGAAAAGTGAAAATCCGTGAAATAGAAAAACCCTATTAAAATGCATTGTAGGCATGTTTTTTTTTACTGTCACTCTACGTGTAGAAGCATTTTAAGGTCTTTAAAAACACTTTTAAAACAATAGAAACTTATTTAAACACATAAAAGATACTGAGAGACATAGCAAGAGCTATGGAAAACACAAAAATATTTCATTTTTAATGATTTATATAGTAAAATAACATTACAAAAAAAAATGCAATATACCGGGACCACAAAAACTGAACCACGATGGAGCGGGGGTTTACTGTAGTCCTATTTTTTTTAAAACATTTTTAATCCTGTTTGTAAATACACAATAATTACAGATGCATCTTTAACAGCCCATTTTCAAACCATGATGTGCTTTCTAATTTTAAAAAAGCCGAGCATTACCTTTGTGCTTTCTCGCTAACCACCAATTGAGAAGCTTCCATTTCTTCTAGTAGGGAAAGGGTAGGGGTTGTCCCTCATCTAGGTCATTCTAGGCTATTTTTAGCACAGCAACTGCTGATTGACCACCATTATGCTATTTTATTTTGATTCTATAAAGAATTTCTTATCAAAAGAAATCATTTTTTTCCAAATTTTTATTAAAAATTATTATTGCATAATATTTATTTGGGAGATACTGGAAAGTCCCAAGTCGTTTCCTTTATCAATCAGGGACTCTATTGGTGACCCTGCACTTGATTCCCTGGGTCTGCACATATTATTGTCAATATAAGGGGGTACTATACCCTCATCATATTAATGGAGAATGGATCAGTAGGTTCTGGAACAAAAAAAAAACATGGACAGGAACCAACAAAACTTCCAGGTGGGTATGAACAGATTTAGGAGCTTTTGCAAGCAATTCTCATGGGTGGAGCATCCAAGACATTTGATTCTAGGTATAATTCACCCTGAAAAAAGACCAGTGCTAGTCCACAGAGGATATGTGAGGCAGCACTAGGGTGGGTACTGTACTGCTTAGAAATAATATTTACAATGACGTTTTAATGGATTTATCCATCAAAGAGAAAGTGACATCACTGCTCCTTCTAGCATCAAACATTAGCTGACACTGGGGATTGTAGTGATGACTTCAATGGAGAAAGGAGTGGTAAGGTGACTATTGATTGCTCATAGGGGAGGGTTGAAAGCCAGTTAAATACATTCAGGTACTTTCAAAAACTGTCTTAAAAAAATGAATTGCAAGAAATGCAATCAATCTGTTTTGTTTTTCATTGCTACTCGCAATTTAGCTTTAATACCAATTGCAAAATGGCTTATTTAGTAATAATTTATCTTTCAGTGAACGTGGAGTTCTATTTAGATTTTTTTCAGAGGGCTTTTAAGTATATCTAACGCCATATTTAAAAATTTTGGATAGAGTTTGTATTCAATTTTGTCGGTCATCTTTGTCTAATTAGGGAGATTTCCCTTCACTTCCTACCCTTTAAACTCAACAGGAAGAGGGAAGAAGTCTTTGCAATGTGAGGGATATCCCCTCTTATTTATTACAGCAACAAGTGATCCCACTGGAGGATTTTTCCTCTATTCCTATTCTGGTGGCAACTTTTTTGGATTTTGGATTTCCCCTCACTTTCTTTTCAAGCAAAATTGGAGATCAGGGAAATTAGAGTGAGTGAATGTCCCTAATGGGGACACAGACAGCAACACAAACCTGAGGTTTTAACCCCTCATCTTTCTACTGATCTAAAACATGTTTTGCCATTAATTATATTTTGACTGAAGTAGGAAAAGCCTCTCCGATTTAAAGTGTGGGAGGGAAGGCGTCACCTATGTAGCAGTTCTTAGAGAAGTCTGTGCCTGCAAAGCATGTAGCACTTCTCAAGGATTCCGGCTCATCACGCCTTACTTTCCATTCTCCTTATTATCAAATCACTGCTGGGTCAACACAGGCAGAGGAAAATGAGGATCTTGTCTACGATCAACCTGCAATTCTCTCCCCGCTCACAGCCCTGACATCTCATCTGGCACTGCGACTGTTTTCCAGCATATTACATTCAATTTGTTTCAGTTCACTTATGCTAACACCGTATCAGCGTCAGTTGTAAGGCTGGAAACACCAAGCACATGTTGTCAATGAGATGTTAACATTGCACTTATTGTTCTTACAGTGTTAAATATGACTGCTGTTCAAACGAAGTGCAAAGTATTTCTAATCTTTCCCCAAAGATGACATTCCCTCCAGGGATTTTGTCAACATTATTTTGCTTACAACAAAGGGTTCTTGGAGTGAAGCTGTAGGGGTTCGGAGATGGGTTCGGAAAAGGAATGTAAGGCAGTCAGGTTTAGCAAAAAAAAAAAAAAAGCTACTTATAATTATCTGATAAAGGAGAAAATAAGTTAGCATAGACTGAAGTCAGCAAGCTGCTTTCCTTAAGACCGAACTGAATCTTAAAGATAATTATCTCTTGTACACAGAAGGAATCTACTGATGTCACCCAGTTATGCTGTGCCATATTTACATGATTACAAGATACCAAGATCAAATGTATCATTCATACAGTGGCTGTAAAATTGATCATTGCTAAATGACTACTGTGAGAAAATAAATTCAAGCGTTGCCTACCTAAAGTGAAGAAAGCCTGTTAAAAGTAAAAGTTAAAAGCTAAAAACTCACAGCAGGAATAATTATACAGTATATATATATATTTTTTTATATGTATATATATATATATATATATATATATATATATATATATATATATATATATATATATATATAGCAAGGTTTCTAGGCCTATGGTCTGATGTGGGTCTGCCATTAGTACCGGAATCCCCAGGTGTGACAACTGAAGCAGTGACAACTCCGGCATCTTTGTTTGTAGTTTTTATTATAAATTAAGGGGATGGGAGAAGGGAATGAGTGGGATACTCCTTGAGGCTTAACAAATTACATTGATCCTGAAAATGCCCGCTGGCGCTTCCTTGACTTTAGCCGGCGCCAGCCAACACTCACTGACTCTGCGAACACTCTGTATCACAGATGAAGTGTTGAATCCCCGACCTATAGTCCAGTATATCCAAGACTGAGAACTGTAGTACTCCTGACACTGTTTCACTGTGTAAGTCTCTGAATACTTTCCCCCACCTGGCACAGCTTGATGTAGTATTTTGTAGAACTCCAAATAACTATCACTGTAACTGGCACATGCATTCCAATTCAGGGCCCAGACTGCAGGTGCCCCTTTACTCCTTGAACTGTTCAGGGTCCACTGAGTATGTACCCCCTTTACAACTTCAGGGTCCTCAACCTAGGTACCCCCTTTACAGCTAGCTGACACTGGATCCCAGAACCTTTTCCGGAGTGGTCCCCTCTGACTCTAGGCAGACCCCCATGGACAATCCGCAGTACTCACGACCTGTGTAGGCTTTCCTAGGACTCTCTCTCCGCAGGCTCTCGGCACACCAGATCCCCTCAGCTCAACTCAGCACTCTCTGGACACTCAGGCGACACCCCGAGATATCCACCTTCCTCTGACAGGAGGAGACACAGCCGCACTCTCCTTCCTGGGACTCTGCTCCCGCCAAAGACACTGTGCCACGCACTTCCCCCCAAACTTATACCAACTCCCAGAATCCCTTGCAGCATAATCTGCCTTCTGGGGTAGTTACAAGCTGGGATGTGTCCCCTGATTTAGCTTCCCACACTGCCCTATGAGAAGCCTCTCACAGAACCCAGTGGGCATACTTCTCCCCTCAGCAGGCTCATCTGGAAGCCCTGACACCCTGACTATATAAATCACAGCCCTGCTGTTAGGCAGACAAGGCCCAGGCAAGGCAATTCTGTGATGGCTATGTATAACTTTCTTAACTATAATACAGACTCTGTTGCTATAATATATAATTAAAAAAAAAAAAAACCTGCAAAGAAGACAGTTAATACTTACCTATTTCTGTATTAAAGAGATACTGCTGCCTGAATAATCTTTAGAATCCAACGCTTACCCGAGTATCAAATACTTGGTCCACCTCTGCACTCATTTGGTCCTTAGGGGTCAGTTGGAGCAACCACAGAGTGCAGAGGGAGACCAAGGTTCTACAACTCCATCAAGTGTCAGGCTCCAAAGATTCTTCGGGCAGCAGTATCTATTCAGTACAGCAAAGACTGGCGACAGGGGTAGTGGTCATTTTTAACTTTCTTTTTTGCAGGTTTTTTTTCCTTTTTTAATTATTATTATACTAGCATCAGCTTTGCTTTACCCTGACTACACATGATGATGTTCTATTAAAATCAATCACACACAGCCATCCTTTGATTGCAAAAATGATCTAATGAATAAAGGCAAATGGTCCCTTCCTCACCATATTGCTTCTAATATGCGTTTAGTTACTTGGCAGTAGGTTGCCTTGAGCAGTACAATCATTTTTTTAATCGAAAGCTTGTCGAAACTGCCATTGGTATCAAACAGCAGGAGGAGATGATGAGGAGATAACAATGAAAAAAAAGGAATGGAAGTCAACTATCAAATCCTAAAAAAATGTGAACAATCTCTAAGAGAAAGAAAGTTAATTTACATAAGTTCTTTCATACTCACATATATGATCTGCTCATTTGAATTGACACTAAAATGCTCTACTTATATTTTATAGTAGATTTAGAAATAGTTAAATGATGTTGGAGATGAATTCTAGCTACCTCATTTTACCCGCTTCAGGCAGCCCATCTACATATTCTGTTCAAAGTTGGCACAGCAGCAAGGACAGCTTGAGCTGGCTGGCACTTGGTCTCCGGGTGGAAGATATGCCATTGTCTCTTAAGCCAACATCACTGCCAGCAATAAACTCAGTCTCACTTAAAGGACCATTAGAAGGAAATGGAGATATAAATGTCTGAGACAAATCCACATGTGGAGCTAATTAGCTTCAAAAACAATTCTGCTGGTTTAATTCAAAGCAGACTGAGAAGAATCAAAGAGGATTCAAGAAATTGAGGAATTGCTGAGCCATAGATACCACTTGCATGCGACAGCAGCAATAATTAATTCTTTCTGACAGACATTCCAAGCCAGATACATTTCTGCTGGGCTGTTGCTGGGACAATACTATTAGCTCTGCATTTGATATCTTACTGAAAGTGCTTGGTCAGTCAACATATAAGGTGTCACAGGGACAGGGAATAATGATACATTGTTCCAATAGGGACACAAAAAGCAGCAAAAAGATATTTTTTTTCTTCAAAGAAGAACAGAGGAGAATTAGCACTTCTGTATCTTTGTTTTTGCAAGTTTTCCCATTATAAAAAAGCTGAAAAAAGTTGTATCCAACGCTTTGTCTGAAAAAAAAAATCTTTGAATGACGTTGTGCTTTTTTACCCCATGCAGTGGGGCTGTTCTGGCACTGCATGGGTCAACTGCTCTTTTAGGGGAGAACACAAAGTTCATACTCACCTGTTCCGCCGATCCTCTGGATCCTGCTGGGGACAGTCCATTTTCAAGACCGCTGGAGTGGCGGGGTCCCAGACTGGTCTTGTGTGGGGGGAATCAGTGGGTCAGGTAAGTACTGTATTTTCTGGCGTATAAGACTACTTTTGAACCTCAAAAAAATCCCCCAAAAATGGGGGGTCGTCTTATACGCCGAGTATAATATCTCCAAGGTAACCTAAGTATAAGTATTACCGGTAGATGTAATCTCTCAAGACGCTGGCTGTGTGGGAATCCTGTATCGGTATAGCATGTGTACCGTAGCTTCGGCTACATACAGTGTACCGCGCTGAGCCAATCAGGGAGAGTGATGTATTCTATTATTGAATGCAAAGCCTGCTGGGATTGGCGGAGTAACATCAGCCCGCCTCTCTGACTCTGCCAATTAGAGCAGGCTTTGCATTCAATAATAGAATACATCGCTCACTGTGATTGGCTCAGCGCGGTATACTGTATGTAGCCGAAGCTACGGTACATATGGTATACCGGTACAGGATTCCCGCACAGCCAGCATCTTGAGATAACATCTACTGGTAATACTTATACTTAGGGTACCTTGGAGATATTATGAGAGATTACATGTATTACAGTACTTGGGGTACCTTGGAGATCTATGAGAAATCTGATGTTTTTCAATGGTGTTGCCTTGCTTCGGAAGGGGGGTAGTCTTATACGGCGAGTATAGCCCAAAACCTATGTTTTAACTTGAAAATTAGGGGGGTCGTCTTATACGCCCAGTCGTCTTATACGCCGGAAAATACGGTATATCTCCACTGTACTCTCCTAGAACAAAACAAACAGTTGAGCCCCCACTTCGCAGGGGAAAAAAAAATTGCCCAAAGTTCTGCTTTAAAGAAAACCTGTTCACAAAGAAATTTGGTTGCTACCATTGCAGAAACTCTGAAAATGTAAGTTGCTTGACTGTAAAACTAAAGGCAAAATGTTTTTTTAATTTTAATTTTGGATAGGGTATGAGAAGGTTATAGCCCCGGTGAGTTTTATTTTTTACCATCTGTGTCCCATCAGGGAGACTTCTTGTTCCATAGCCAAAAAAGGAATTGAGATGAAAATCCTAAAATTAGGGAATCACTGGCTGCCATTAGAGTCCCCAGAATTTGTTTTCCCAATGGAAGATTACCCCTATATTTCTGTTAAACAACTTGCTGAGCACCCTATAGCAGTTTTACTGCTACGGAGCGGCAACTCTGTGCTGGATCATGTATATATAAAAATGATCCTGCCCTTCCGCCTGCAGGGGGAGTGCACGCTCCACTTCTGCTGTGATTATTTAAGGTAGAACCCGATCTGTGGGTACCTCAGGTACCTCCGCCAGCACCGGACGGCTGTCGGGCAGAGACTCAGAACAGAGCTCTGCCTATGTAAACAAGGCAGATCTCCATTCTGACAGGGGGGAAGGGATGGAGTTTGTGTTTTAAAGCAGGAAATAAAATCTATCTCTTCCCCTATTAAAGGCAGCACATACAATACATAAAAACACTGGCTAGGCACAGAGGTAACCATTTGATTGCCCTAGATGTTTAACTCCTTCCCAGCCAGTATCATTAGGACAGTGACAGTGTATATTTTTTAGCACTGATCACTGTATTAGTCCCACTGGTTCCTGCAAAATGTCAAAAGTCTCAGTTAGTATCCGATTGCCACAATATTGCAGTCCTGCTAATCGCCGCCATTACTAGTATATAAAAAATAAATTCCATAAATATATCTTATAGTTTGTAGACGCTATAACGTTTGTTTAATCAATATAGACTTATTGGAATTTTCTTACCAAAAACATGTAGCAGAATACATATTGGCCTAAATTTATAAAGAAATTTGATTCTTTTTTTTTTTTTTTTTTTAATTGGATATTTTTTATAGCAGAACATAAAAAAAATATATATATATATATATATATATATATATATATATATATATATATATATATATATATATTTTTTTTTTTTTTTTCAAACGGGTTGATCTTTTTTTGTTAATAGCGAAAAAAAAAAAAAAACAGCAGTGAAAAAGAAAGTTCTATTTGTGGGGGAAAAAAATTACATAGGTCACTGCATGACCTTGCAATTGTCAGTTAAAGTAGTGCAGTACTGTATAGCAAAAAATGGGCCGGTAATGAAGGGGAGTAAATCTTCTGGAGGTCAAGTGATTAAGAAACACCCCAACATTTGGCGTTTTGTTTCACTTTCTGTGTTAACAGTAAACAGGCCAAATAGAGAGGGTGAATCTCTCTAACAGGAACAAAGGCAGCAATAAAAGCTTGATGGGTGTTAAAATCTCTCTCTACTTTGTCCAAATCTAAAAGAAAAAAAATATTGCCTTTAGTTACTTTAACCAGCAACCCTTTAGATATGAGATATGTACACTTACATTGTACCATGCTGAACCAATATAAGTTTGCAATAAATGTCATACCTGGAGCTCAGCTTTAACATTAGATAAATGGAAAATGCTCCTAGGGATTCTATCATAAAGCACCAGACTGAGTTGTACAAAGATCAAAAGCCAGTAATTATCTATATTTCTTTACAGAGTTGTTGAATTCCAAATGACTACATTTGGACTTGGTATATATGCCATCTTTGACTTTAGTCACCTACAGCTGCAAAGCATAATGACCACTTTAGACCACAACAGAGTACAAATGACTAAAAGATCATTCACACCAGAGGTGACAGATGCAGCTCAAATCCCAACAGTTTTCACACACGTTTCCGATGCTTTCATTTCACCTCTTTGACGACTGGAATTGCTATCCACAAGTGGTTTAGTTCAACATTGAAGTGGATAATACTCTGTCCTTGCACCTGCCAAAGTCTACTGACCTGCTGAGCCACTTGTGAATTATAGATTTAGTCATTATGTGGATAAACAGAAGCTAACGTACTTTGACACAGCTTAGCAACTTTGCAAGCCCGCAGGCATAGAATCCTAACATATCACAGCATACATAAACGGGTAAGGTAAAATATGAGTGCATTCCAAATAATTGTTCATAGGCACAGTGTCCCAATCAGTGACGGGGCAAAGGGTGGGCAGGAGGGGGAGCTTCCCTGGGCGCAATGGTTTTTGCAGGGACGTGGACACCCTGACCCTAACCCTAAGGGAAGGGGGGGCGTAGTTTGGCTTCTTTGCCCTTGGCCCTGGATAGACTTGTCTCGGCACTGGTCCCATGATTGGAGCAGCCTTTCTAAACCTTTTCAACACAGAATAACCCTTAATAAATAAATGTCTGGTCTCGGGGAACCCCTGCTAAAAATAAAAATCTGCAACTAATGACACATTAGTGTGACAATCAGTGAGAAGAATGCTCCTTACTGTTGTCATCGTTGGGAAGAATTACCCCTAACAGATAGCTAAAAGGAACAATGGTGTCATTGGGAACTTATTTGAGAAGCAGAAATTGCCCATTGGTCAAAGAATCTCAAGCAACCTAAGGAGGAACCCTAGGGTTCAACAAAACCCTGGTTGAGAAACCCTGCTCTAGAGCAACTGCACTTGCAGAGAATTGGCCTTTAGTAATTCAACCCCGTTGTATTTATTGTCACTTACATTGTAACAAAGGCTGAAACACGGGGATTTACATGACCACCTCTGGGCAGGCATCTTAGTCAAGGAAACAGATAGTGACCATGGATCATGCCTGAACAAAGATCTTGCTTTCAAAGGGTCCTTTCACACCTGTCCGTTCCACCAACAGACTCCGTTCTGCTCAGCGGGGGATCGATCCGCCGAACCCCGCTGAGCAGGCTGATGACAGCTCCATCTCCGCTCTGTGTGCGGAGATGGAGCTGTCAGATCCCTGCTGTTCTCTATAGGGGAATTAGATGAGAATGTACTGCTTGTCCGTTCTCATCCGATTCCATCAAATCCGATCCGCCAGATGGATGGAAAATAGGATCGGATCGGATGGCAGCGTGTGTCAGCGGAGATGTCTCTGCCTATAGGGATGCACGGGGCATCCGATCTGGTCCGCCTGAAAAACTGACAGGCGGATCTGATCGGACCGTATATGTGAAAGGGGCCTAAGGAGGAAAGCAGATGAAGGCATTGTCAGGAGGAATACTCTAATCTCTTTGATACATAATTATTACCCACAAGTGTTACACTTGCACATTACCTAGTAACCATTAAAGTGATTGTAAAGCCATGTGTTTTTTTCTATTAAAATAACAAACATGTTATACTCACCTGCTCTATGCAGTTGGTTTTGCACAGGGCAGCCTGGATCCTCCTCTTCTTGGGTCTATCTTCGCTGCTCCTGGCCCCTCCCTCCTGTCAAATGCCCCCACAGCAAGTAGCTTGCTATGAGGGCATCCGAGGCGAGCTGCAGCTCCGTGTATCCATTTAGACACGGAGCTGCTGTTCTGAATGCCCCCTCTCTATCCTGATTGGCTAACTGACTTTGAATGACAGCAGCAGGAGCCAATGGCGCTGCTGCTGTCAGCCAATCAGGAGAGAGAGTCCCGGATGGCTGAGGGACTCGTGGACATCACTGGATAGAGAGGAGGCTCAAGTAAGTATTAGGGGGGCTGAGGGCGGCTGCTATACAGAGAAGGTATTTTATCTTAATGCATAGAATGTTAATGCATAGAATAGTTTGAGGAGGAAAGGAGGGAGAAGTTGGGCTTTAGGAAAACGAAAACATTTTATATTCTTGTCACTGTGAGTGTTAGGCCGGCCATACAGGGGTTGGAATCTCGGCCTGTTCCTGCTGAACCAGCCAAGATTTGTACCATTAATGGGCAGGCAGAATTTACCAAGTTGATTGATCAATCGATCAACTTGTGTACAACCAGCCTGCTGGATTCTCTTACAATTATCACTAGCGGCTGCAATAGCCACTAGCAATAGTCACTGTCTTCTCCTGGCTTCCTCCTCCCTCCCCCACACCCCCAACGGAAAAGCCAATGGCCCAGCGGGAGGAATTACCCCATCTACACTGTCTGTGTAGATGGGGCAATTGAGCAAATTTCTTTCCTGCAACCCATGGTTGCAGGAAAGAAATTTTGTCCCTGTATGGCCAGCCTTACCCTGACATATTTTCCTGCTAGGATTCTAACCCTGTTTACCCACATTACATTATCTCCAGTCTTGTTTAAAATGATAAACATAGTTTGTATAATTTATAAATTAAAAGTTTCCTGATGTGGAGACCAAAGGGCTGGTACTCGGTGAAAAAATATCAGGTTACATTTATCAGAGCTGTATGTAATGATTCTTAACAAGGACCACCGCACGCAGATGTTGTGATTCTCCATCAGTGAAATAATTACAAAGAACACAGTAAATAACAACTTGCTATCCTAATTTTAATGTCAAGCTCTCTTTTAAAAGGAAACCTGCATTGCACAATAAAGCAAAGCATCATGAAAGTTTGTTCAACTGTCCTTTATTGCTAAATATGAGATCCACAAATTAAAGATTTAATCAGCCCAAGTGAAAAATTTGAAATAAATTAACACATATGGGCTACTATGAAAAGAAAAAAAAAAAAAAACTCCTAAAATAAGCTGCAAGTAGAAGGAAAGAAAATGAATTTAAAAAAGAAACATTGGCTTCCATGAAATTGGGTAATCATTACTACATAAAAATAGCCACAGAGTTAGAATAAATAAACAGAATACCGCACTTTACAGAATCCTATACCAACATGTAACCCAAGTAGGCAAAAACCCTATAAAGTACAATCCAATTTTCTCCAGTGGGGGTAAAATATATTCTTTTCTGTTCCCCTAGAACACAATCACATAACATGCTAACAGTTAAAAAAGTAGTGCCGTTCAGCTATATTTTACTACACAGTGCTGTTCTAATCTGCTATTTAAAAATTACAAATTTAAAGGGGAATTTTTTTTTAAGAGCACTTGCCATGCTCTTAACTACATTTTGCTGCCATTTGCAGCACTCTAGCCCTTTCCATTGGTTTGAGCCATTTTAGTGCCTGAAACTTCGGGGTCCCCATTGACTTTAATGGGGTTCGGTGTCCGGGTCAAGTTCGGAAAAAGTCCGGGTCACGGACCCGGACTTTTTTTTCAAGTTCGGCCGGACCCACCGAACACGGACATCCAGGTGTCCGCTCAACTCTAATCATTACTGCTAACACAAAACTGCATGTATTGCAAATGATTGTCAGTCAGGGTCCCCCAATCTTAAATCTTATAAAATAAATACTGGGCGTTTTGTGGCGGTGTTACGTGACTGACCTGTAGTCAGTGTGCAATGGGGAAGATGCTGGGGACAGCCCCCGGAATATTACAGAAATCACTGTAGGTACACCGACTACAGAGATTGTCAGCTTCCGTGCCGGGCTCTTAAGGCCCATACACACGAGTCAAAATTCGGCTGGGAATTTTCGTCCGACGTCCGATCTGCCGATTTTCGGCTTGTTAGTATGATGCTTCTGACAACCGACTCCGACTTTTCGGCCGAAAAAAATCTGGTGTGCAGGCTATAAAATTTTTGTCATCCGTCAAAACACGGCCGATTTTCGTGCAGTCAGTACAGATTTCGACAGGGAAAAATCTGATGAGCAAATCTGGGCATGCTCAGAGAAGAAAGAACACAAAGAAAGCAAACCAACACATGACATCACTTCTGAAGTCAAATTTTGTCGGGCGGGAAAATTCGTGTGCAGTCTAGGCACATTCCAACCAACAAAACACAACTCTGGACAAAAGATGGACGACCGGTCGGCGGAAATTCGTTGCGTGTGTACTAGGCTTTAGGTATGAGATATGCATACCTACATTGGTCCAAGCTGTACTAAAGTAAGCATGCAACTAAAAAAGAGTGCAGCTTTAAAGTTAAATTTCACCTTTTCACAGAAAACGAAAAGGTGAACTAACACACTACACCCTTCCCACCTTCCATCCCCGGTCCCCAGTGCACTTACCTCTGCGATTGATTGGCTTTCACTGCCCACACAGCTAGTTCAATGGTCCGGGGATTTGAAAGCCATGGCCTCTTTTCCTTTCTTTCCTTAAATACACCTGGGAGATCAGAGCGACTCTGCTTGATCAAAATGGTCACATGTCTGGACGGCTGCACCAACTCTGTAGGCAATGAAAGCTAATTATCCACGGAGGTAAATCTACTGGGAACCTGGGGGTATGGAGGGTAGTGTGTTAGTTCACTTTTTTTTTTTTTTTTTGTGAAAAGAGGAACTTACATTTTAAGAAGGATGTCATTAACTACTTAGCGATCACCCTATAGCTTTTTAACTGCTACAGAGCGGCAGCTGTGCACAGAATCACTTATATATACGTGATCCTGCACTTCTGGGCAGCGAAAATGAATGCACGTCGCCGCTGTCTCACTTCCACTGGGATTACACACAGTGAGAGCCAACCGAGACTCAATGTCCACTGGCACCCACCAATCATCCTGCAGAGAGACAAGGCAGACTTCTGTTCTGACAGGAGGGAAGGCATGGAACCTTTGTCTCTGCAAAGCAAGGACTAGGATCCATGTCTTCCCCTAGTGAAAGAACCTCCCACACTCTAATAAAATACAGGCTAGGCACACAATTATCCTTTGATCGCCTCTGATGTTAACCCGTTCCTAACCAGTGTCATTAGTACAGTGGAAGTGCATATTTTTTAGCACTGATCACTGTCTTAGTGTCACTGGTTCCCAAAAAGTGTCAACATGTCCGCCACCATATCGCAGTCCTGCAAAAAAGCCGCTGATCGCCACCATTACTAGTAAAATAAATGAATCCCATAGTTGGTAGATGCTATAACTTTTGCCCAAACCAATCATTATACGCCTACTGGTATTTTTTTACCCAAAAAATGTAGCAGAATACATAATGGTCTAAATTTTTAAAGAAATTAGATTTTATTCAATATTTTTATTGGATATGTTTTATAGCAGAAAGCCAGAAATGGTCAGCATTTTTTGGTTGCAGTGCAAATAAATAAAAAACGCAGAGGTAATCAAATAACACCAAAAGAAAGGACTATTTTTGGAAAAAAGGGACACGCTAATTTTATTTGGGTACAGCGTCGCACAAACAAGCAATTGTCGGTTAGTAATGAAGTGCCATATCGCACAAAATGTCCTGATCATGAACTGGGGGGGGGGGGGTAAATCTTCCGTAGGTCAAGTGGTTAAACACATCCTTTTACTTGTCCCTTACAGCATCCAAATGTAAAATATGCACTTAGCTGAATTCAAGATGGCTGTGTATTTGGGACAGGCGGCTTTTACCCAATAGATGTAATTATAAATCTTAATCATTTCTCACATTATTCCTTTTGAAGACAGATATACATTTTAATCAGTGTCTCTTTAGAATACTGGCACATAAATTATTAATTAGCAGACAGCTCCCTCCTAAAAATATCACCAAGCACTGCTTGCACAATGCAAAAGAAAAAAGGGAAAAAAAAATAATGATAATTAAAAAATGAAAACAAGTGAAAAAAAAATAAAAAACCTCTTCCACCTCATTAGTGTTGGTCTAAAGACATGTGATTTGAACTCAGCGTAATTAGCAAATGGCTCATTTGTAAAGGAGTTTTCACTTCAGTGGTTGTAGAGAAGTGTACTAGACATGTGTCTTCACATACAGGACCCCCGGCCTTGTACTCTTAGCAGGTTTGGGTAGATGCGACGGGCTACCGGAATGTGTTGCTTCATTTGGAGGAATTCATGCATTAAACTATGTTCCTCTGTGTCTTTGTACTTGGAAACAAACAAATCATCATTTTTATTGTGATGTTAAGTAAAAAGGTGACAGGCACACATTTATCCTAACAGATAAACTATCTTGCATAACATTGAATCATTTTTAAAGGTACACTTTTAATTACAGTATTTGCAAAGAATACAGTTATTAGCTTGCCTATGGGCTCTTTCACACGGGCGCTCCATATGTCCGTATTTCATCCCATTTTTTTGTGGATGATATACGGACAGAATGCATGTCAATGGGATTGCGGATGCAAACAAAAACAGGGAAGAAAGCCGCTCAGGTGCAAGTTCAGCACTCGGTGCAGGTCAGATCCGCCATCCAAGCATGTAGACATCCAAAAAGAGAAAGACCGCACTCGGAGATGTTAAATGAAAATCAATAGAACTCCTTTATTCTCCATAAATACAGCAGACAGACAGTGCAATACACGGACAGACGTGTCGGGTTGACGCGTTTCATGATAAAAATCGCTTATTCATAACCACACACCTGATGTGTGGTTATGAATAAGCGATTTTTATCGTGAAACGCGTCAACCCGACACGTCTGTCCGTGTATTGCACTGTCTGTCTGCTGTATTTATGGAGAATAAAGGAGTCCTATTGATTTTCATTTAACATCTCCGAGTGCGGTCTTTCTCTTTTTGGATGTCTAATGGGATTGCGGATGTCAGAATACATTTTTTTTTTCAAGGTCTGGAGACATAAAGGTTGAGTTACTGAAAGTTATTTAAGTTGCAAGGGAAGTTGCACTTTGCAAGGGAATTTCCCCATAATACAGCTCTAGAGACATGGAGGTTTAGTTACTAAAGGCTGTTTACTTTGCAATGGAAGTTGCACTTCACAAGGAAATTTTCCCCATAATAAAGCTTTGGAGACATGGAGATTGAGTTACTAAAGGCTATTTCATTTAAAATGGAAATTGCACATTGCAAGGGGATTTTCCCCACATTAAAGCTCTGGAGACATGGAGGTTGAGTTACTAAAGTATGTTTACTTTGCAATGGAAGTTGCACTTTACAAGGGAATTTTAACCATATGAAAGCTCTGGAGACATACAGATTGAGTTACCAAAGGCTGTTTATATTGCAATGGAAGTTGCACTTAACAAGGGGGTTGTTCCCATTTTAATGCTCTGGAGACATGGATATTGAGTTACTAAAGGCTGTTTACATTAAAATGGAAGTTGCACTTTACAATGGACTTTTCCCCATTTTAATGCTCTGGAGACAGGGAGATTGGGTTACTAAAGGCTGTTTACTTTACAATGAAAGTTGTACTTTACAAGGGCATTTTACCCATAGTAAAGCTTTGGAGACATGGAGGTTGAGTTACTAAAGGCTATTTCATTTGCAATGGAAGTTGCCTTTTGCAAGGGAGTTTATCCTATATTAAAGCTCTGGAGACATGGAGGTTGAGTTACTAAAGTATGTTTACTTTGCAATGGAAGTTGCACTTTACAAGGGAATTTTTGCAATATGAAGGCTGTGGAGACAGAGATTGAGTTACTAAAGGCTCTTTACTGTACAATGGAAGTTGCACTTTACAAGGTAGTTTTCCCCATATTAATGTTTTGGAGACATGGAGATTGAGTTACTAAAGGCTATTTACTTTGCTATGGAAGTTGCAATTTACAAGGTAATTTTCCCTATATTAAAGCTCTAGAGGCATGGAGGTTTAGTTACTAAAGGCTGTTTACTTTGCAATGGAAGTTGCACTTTACAAGGGAACTTCCCCCATAATAAAGCTTTGGAAACATGGAAGTTCAGTTACTAAAGGCTATTTCTTTTTCAATAGAAATTGCACTTTGCAAGGGATTTTCCCCATATTAAAGCTCTGGAGACATGGGGGTCGATTTACAAAAGTCTGTTTACTTTGCAATGGAAGTTGCACTTTACAAGAGAATTTTCGCAATATGAAAGCTCTGGAGACATAAAGATTGAGTTACTAAAGGTTGTTTACTCTGCAATGGAAGTTTCAGTTTACAAGGGAATTTTCCCTATATTAAAGCTCTGGAGACTTGGAGGTTGAGTTACTAAAGTCTGTTTACTTTGCAATGGAAGTTGCACTTTATAAGGGAATTTTCGCAATATGAAGGCTCTGGAAACATAGAGATTGAGTTACTAAAGGCTCTTTACTTTACAATGGAAGTTGCACTTTACAAGGTAGTTTTCCCCATATTAATGGTCTGGAGACATGGAGATTGAGTTACTAAAGGCTATTTACTTTGCTATGGAAGTTGCAGTTTACAAGGTAGTTTTCCCTACATTAAAGCTCTAGAGACATGGAGGTTTAGTTACTAAAGGCTGTTTACTTTGCAATGGAAGTTGCACTTTACAAGGGAATTTTACCCATAATAAAGCTTTGGAGACACGGAGGTTGAGTTACTAAAGGCTATTTCATTTGCAATGGAAGTTGCACTTTACAAGGGAATTTTTCCCATATTAATGCTCTGGGGACATGGAGATTGAGTTATTAAAGTCTGTGTACTTTGCAATGGAAGTTGTACTTTACAAGATAATTTTCCCCATATTAATGCTCTGGAGACATAAAGATTGAGTTACTAAAGGCTGTTAACTTTGCGAGGAAAGTTGCACTTTGCAAAGACAATCTCAGCAGAGCTTAGTGAATGTGGTGAAGATTCCCTTTACAAAAAATACCCAATCATGTGCAACAAAAATATAAAAACATTATTTTTGCTTGTACATGATTGGATAATAGAAGCCCTGGGGAAAACTCCCTTGCAAAGTAGCCTATTTGCCTTTAGTAAATCACCTCTAGTATCAATGTCCCACCTCCTAAATGGTCTTTAAAATACTAATAAATTATCTACAGTGCTAACACTCAGCTTAGGGTTCAACCCTCCTATAAGCATGTTTAAAGATGAACCGTAGGCCGATACAAAAGACACAGATAAGTGTTAGCTTACACCAATCAATATACTTTATAAGACTGAGAGAGGGAAGCAACATAAAGTGACAGTTGGGCATTGTGCTCTTATGCTCCAAGATGCATGTTGATAGGAATAGAGAGCAGAGTGATAGAGAAATGAGCTATCCAGTCACAGGCTGGGGAGGGACAATCCTTGTATAGGTCGTCCCCTGAGTTACAAACATCTGTATGTTACAACATACGACTCCTACTTACAAATGGAGGGAGACAACAGGAAGTGAGAAGAAATTTACACCTAGGAAGGGAAATTTCTCTCCTGTAAGAGTTATTATGGGAGAAAGGGGTCTCCACTGAAGCTTTATCACCAATCCTGGTTTCCAAAATTTTCAAAATCCAATTGTCCTAGGGACAGAAATTGCAGAAAATCTTCTGAACAGGAGCACAGACAGCAAAACAAACATAACAGAGGTGTTAACCGGTTGCCGACTGCTCACAGTATATTTACTGCGGCAGTCAGCCCCGGCCAGGCAGAGTGACGTAGATCTACGTCGCTCGCCTGTCACTCCTTTTAGAGCCAATAGCGGGCAGGCGCGCGCCCGCTGAGGCGCGCGCCCGCTGAGGCTCGTTCACAGAGGAGTGCGGGCGTGTGACCGGCGGACCCGATGTCCGCCGGTCACACTACGATCGCCGGTACAGCGGGAGAAAGTTCATATATTTACACTCTTTAAATTGTTATTAAAGAATATGAGTTACACAGAAATGCATATGTGAGTAACGGGAATTCGTATACATTTGTCAGGAAGCATCCTCTATCAACTCCAATGCTACTAAAGTCAATATACTAACAGTTGCACTTGCAATACATGACAACAGGGCCGAGACAAAGGGTGGACAGAAGGGGCGGCTGCCCTAAGTACAATGGTTTATTGCAGGGATGGGAGTGCCCTGACCCTAACCCTAAGAGCCTAAGAGAGAAGGGGGGGGGGTGCAGTTTGGCATCTTTGCCCTAGGCGCTGGTTGGCCATGTCCCGGCACTGCATGACAAGACCCTATTCATTACACACCAGGTTTCACCTCTATATTTGGTACTGATTTGCAGCAGCATTGTTTTGCTGGGAAGAAAATAAATGTATGGATTGGGAGATAGACGAGGCTTGGTAGAGTTCTGTAGTCCAGCAGGCAGGGCGACAACACTGGTAGGGATTTCGTTGCAGAAAAGGCACTGTTTTTTTTTTAAAAGTGGGTGGGATATACACTATGTTGTCAAAAGTATTGGGACGCTTGCTTTTACATGTACATGAACTTTAATGGCGTCCCAGTCTTAAGCTGGATATACGCCATACAATATTTGTTTGATTTCCTTAAGATTTACCTTCAACTATGTAGTACAAGGGCCTGCCTGACTGCATACAAATTGAAAGTGTTTAGATTTGACCTCATATTATCTGGTTTTGGTAAATCTAAAGGAAAAAAATCTGCAGGCCAGTTAAGTTCCTGCACCCCAAACTCGCTCATCCATGTCTTTATGGACCTTGTTTTGTGCACTGGTGCGCAGTCATGTTGGATCAGGAAGGGGCCATCCCCAAACTGTTCCCACAAAGTTGTGCCGACGCCTTAAGAGTTCCCCTCAGTGGAACTAAGGGGTCAAGCCCAACGCCTAAAAAAAGCAACCCTGCACCATACCCCCCCCCCCCCCCCCGCCACCAAATGATTTGGACTAGGGCACAAAGCAAGGTCCATAAAGACATGGCTGAGTGAGTTTGGGGTGGAGGAACTTGACTGGCCTGCACAGGGATCTGACCTCAACCTAATAGAAAACCTCTGGAATGAATTAGAGTGGAGACTGCCAAACGGGCCTTCTCGTTCAACATCAGTGCCTGACCTCATAAATGCGCTTCTGGAAGAATGGTCAAACATTCCCATAGACACACTCCTAAACCTTGTGGACAGTCTTCCCAGAAGAGTTGAAGATGTTATAGCTGCAAAGGGTGGGTCAACTCAATATTGAACCCTACGGACTAAGACTGGGATGCTATTAAATTTCATGTGCGTGTAAAGGCAGGCATCCCAATACTTTTGACAATATAGTGTATCAGGCAGCAAGTGAACATGTTGTCCCTGAAATTGATGTGTTGAAAGCAGAAAAAAATGGGCAAGCATAAGGATTTGAGCAACTTTGACAAGGGCCAAATTCTAATGGTTAGATGAATGGGCAACTCAAAAACTGCAGCTCTTTTGGGATGTTCCCAGCCTGTAGTGACCAGGATCTACCAAAAGTGGTCCAAGGAAGGAAAACCAACTAATAAGCGACAGGGTCATGGGTGACCAAGACTCACAGGTGGACGTGGGGAGCGAAGGCTGGCCTGTGTAATCTGACCCAATAGATGAGCTACTCTAGTTCAAATTGCTCTCAAGGGTAATGCTGGTTCTAAATGTATCAGAACACACAACGCATTGCGGTTTGTTTTGCTTATGGGGCTGATAGCTGCAGACCAGTCAAGGTGCCCATGCTGACCTGTGTCCACAGCCAAAAGCACCTACAATGGGGATGTGAGTATCACAACTGGACCATGGAGCAATGGAAGAAGGTGTCTTTGGGATGTTGACTTGGCCTACAAATTCTCCAGATTTCAATCAAATCAAGCATCTATGGGATGTGCTGAAAAAACAAGTCCAATCTACGGAGGCTGCTACTGACGGCTTGGTGCCAGATACCACAGCACACCTTCAGAGGTCTAGTGGAGTCTATACCTTGACTGGTCAAGGCTGTTTTGGCTGCAAAGGGGGACCTACTAAATGTTAGGTGGGTAGTCATAATGTTAGGGCTGATCGGTGTGTGTATTTTAAATCAAACTAGAAGACTGTCAGCTGAAATTTGATTGATTTCTCCATCTATCACATATACTTTTATTCCAGCAATATAAATGAGGATCTATCCTATTATAAAACTCGGTAGTGTTGAGTACTTATCTAACTAATGGCCATTGTTATGCTTTGGCAACCACCGCAGCACATAGCTAGTTAATCCAGTGTTCCTTTTCCATTCTCGAAGGCTTTCCCGCGGGAACTTATTAATAAAATACCACTGAAATCAGCAGGACTGCGGCTGCAGCGACCGAACCAAAACATGCTTTAATGATTAGGCTTCTATTCTAATAGCCGGCTGTGCAACGCATTTCAATCCTGCAAATGTCTAATTGAAAACTTTGAAGATGAGGAGGTTTAGTGTTCTAGATTTCTATGTTCTCTGATTTGCTTTAATTACTTGGAACAATCATTCCCTCAAGCTTTTGTTTTGACTTTTTTCTCCAGGATTTCAATGGGTTGCGGAATTACACATACTGAGCTCATAGAACCTATCCACCTGGTCTGATGTGGTGTCTAGTGTAAGAGAGCCCTAAGTGCAATAATCATCTTTTCAGCCTCAGAAATTCTCTGTTTCATTATTTATGCTGTTTGAATGGAAATTACACAGATAGTTTGAAAGAAGTGCACAGTGGGAATTCAGCTCCTAACCTTAGGGATGAATGGTGAGCAAAAGTCTTTGTTTGCAGGGTATGTTCTTTATTGCGGTATGTTTTTAGAAAGGAACTTTACATTTTTCAAAATTTCTACCTGTAGTATATTAATTATCATAATGACATAATGATTGCTGTAGTGGAGAGGAGGAGAGCTGACATCACATGTCCAATCAGAGAATGCCTAATACTCATTAAAATAAAAAATAAAAGGCATTCTGTGGATGGAGGCAGTGCTGAGTGTGACCTCCTGTGATCAGTGTGCAGTGGGGAAGGCCCTAGCATAGAACTAAGCCGGTCCCAGAAGAATGCGCCTAACAAACACTGAAAAGTCTATGAGCCCTGGACATCTAATGCCCCGTACACACGTTCTGATTATCGTACGATAATCGTACGACTAATGTTTCGTAATTGTTGTATGTTACTAAAATCGAAAGCAACTCTGCATACAAACCATCCGACTTTCTTCGTACGATTCACTGACCAAGTGTATTTTTCATAGCTACGTAACGGAAGTGATGTACATACGTCTGACCCCTGCGGATTATTTTACTGTTTCCGATCATGTGTGGTATTTGTTAATCGACTTTTATACGAATACTGTACTGACGAAACGATTATCGTTCGAGAAGTTTTCCTGTTTGTCCCTTCGGATTTTGTTGGACTAACTGTCGTGATCGCCTGTCGAAAGCTGTGTACTAACGATCAGATTATTGTGAGATCAGGTCGAAAGCAAGTTTTGTCGTACGATAATTGGAACGTGTGTACGGGGCATAAGACTGGGTATACACTAGTAGAATTTAAAACAAATATCAGTATAAAAAATTCTTACGAAAATTCTCGTTCCTTTTTTTTCTATCACTGAGGTTGAAAACTAATGTCAATTTTAACCTCAATAAGGATTTGAAAACCAAACTCAGGTTCTTGCAACGTCCTTAAAATGAAAAATGTCAAACTAAATTTTACTAGTGTATACCTGCTTAACATGGCATCCTTTTTACCCAAGAGTATCTGACACTTTGCCCAATCACAGTAAGAAGAATACCCCACCTACTCACTTTGGCCGCACTTCCCTAAAATCCATCAAATACAGAAACAGGTGCAGAGGCTCCTCTGGATCCACATTCTCTTCCTCAGGCAAGACAGGTAGGTCAGACAGACATCCTTTCCCTCATCAGATGTGACTCTTCTCTATGACATGTTTTACCCAATGGAATGGAAACAAAAAAAAAAAAAAAAAACCCTGCAAGACAAAGGCATAATGAGCTAGTATGCATTGCATACTAGCTCATTATGAAATACTTACCTTAAAATGAAGCCGCGACACGGACACCGGGAGTTGCAATGCTCCCTCAGCGTCTATTCTGGGTTCAGCGGCTCAGCCGCTGTGAGTGGCCGGAGCCGCGATGGCGTCACTCCCGGCAAGGAACTCTGAAGGTCCGTCGGACTAGTGTCAGCGGGTGCATGCAGGGCAAATATCTCCTAAACTGTGCAGGTTTAGGAGATATTAATTCTACCTGCAGGTAAGCCTTATTATAGTAAAAAGTAAAGTAAAAACATTGAGTATACTACCGCTTTAATCTACTTATTTTGCAAAAATAAAACAGATTTCCATTAATTCTACACAAGCTTACCCCACTCTCTTCATAGCTGTTTAAACACATTGCTAGATTACTTCCTGTACAGACTTTAGGTCATGACCCTGGAAGGAGTTGACCAGCTGATCTTATTAGCACACACCCGGTGTAACGTTAAAAAACCATACCCCGTGAAGAAACCATACCCTCGTCACTTCCGGTCTGAAACAGCTGAGCAGCGCAGTAGTGCGCATGCTCAGAGCCCCGGATACGTGATTGAAGAAGAAAGAATTTGAGAAGTGCGCATGCTCGGTGGGCATGAAATTATCACGGCACTGTTTCTAATGTTATACTTGCGGCGGGTACATTAAAACACTTCGGGTGCAACATAAATCATCTCCTCTGCTATCGCCGTAACTTCCCTCATCTCCGGTAATAAATATAAAAGCGGCGGCGGGAGTATGAGACGAAAATATGACGGCGATCGCGGCTCCGTGATCCGCTTTTATATTTATTACCGGAGATGAGGGATGTTACAGCGATAGGAGAGGACATGATTTATGTTGCACCCAAAGTGTTTTAATGTACCCGCCGCAAGTTTAACTACCGTGAGAAATCCATACCCTCCGTAACGGAACCGGAAGTGACGAGGGTATGGTTTTCTCACGGGTATGGTTTTTTCACGGAACACCCAACATCATCTACCATCAGCTGGTTAGCTCCTTCCTGTATCATGACCTAAAGTCTGACCAGGAAGTAAGGCAGAAGTAACCGAGCAGTGTGTTTAACCACTTCAGCCCCGGAAGGTTTTATTCCCTTCCTGACCAGGCCCTATTTTGCAATTCGGCACTGCGTTACTTTAACGGACAATTGCGCAGTCGTGCGACGCTGTACCCAAACAAAATTGACGTCCTTCTTTTCCCACAAATAGAGCTTTCTTTTGGGGGTATTTCATCACCTGTGTGATTTTTATTTTTTTGCGCTATAAACGAAAAAAAATGATAATTGTGAAAAAAAACAATATTTTTCACATTCTGATATATAACATTCCCAAAAAAAAAAATTTAAATCAAAATGTTTTAACATTTTAGGCCAATTTGTTTTCTGCTACATATTTTTGGTAAAAAAAATCACAATAAGCGTATTTTGATTGGTTTTGCGCAAAAGTTATCTACTAACTACGGGAAAGATTTGTCATTTTTATTGTTTTGTTTTCTTACTAGTAATGGCGGCGATCTGCGATTTTTTGCGGGACTGCGACATTGCGGCAGACAGATCTGACCCCTAACTGATATTTTTGACACTTTTGGGGGGACCAGTGATGGACGCAGGGGAGCCGCACTGCCGCAATAATATTACTGTGGGCAGTCGGCAAGCGGTTAAACAGCTATGAAGAGAGTTAGGTAAGCCGGTGTAGAAATAATGGAAAGATGTTTTATTTTTGCAAAATAAGTACATTAATGCTATATGGGTACATAGGGGAGCTGGAATTTAGAAGAAAAAAAAGGTGAACACAGCCTTTACGTCCATTGGGTAAAACATGTCATAGAGAAGAGTCACATCTGATGAGGGAAAGGATGTCTGTCTGGCCTACCTGTCTTGCCTAAGGGGGAGAAGGTGGATCCAGAAGAGCCTCTGCACCTGCGACCGGTTGCTGTATATGATGTAGAATTATTGGAAAGCTGTTTTAGTTTTTCAATATAAGTACATTAATGATATATTGGTACATAGGGGAGCTGGAATTTTGGAAAAAAAAAAAAAGTGAACAAAGGGGAACTTAGCCTTAAAAAATAGCAGGTTCTATAACTAAACCCATTGTACGAAAGACTTCAGGGAGTGGATAGTGAATCCATAGAAAAGGTGCAGCCCCAAACTCTCCTTAATGCGCCTCAGCTTCGATCCCATGTACAGTGGGTACGGAAAGTATTCAGACCCCCTTAAATTTTTCACTCTTTGTTATATTGCAGCCATTTGCTAAAATCATTTAAGTTCATTCTTCTTCCTCATGAATGTACACATAGCACCCCATACTGACAGAAAAACACAGAATTGTTGACATTGCTGCAGATTTATTAAAAAAGAAAAACTGAAATATCACATGGTCCTAAGTATTCAGACCCTTTGCTCAGTATTTAGTAGAAGCCCCCTTTTGATCTAATACAGCCAGGAGTCTTTTTGGGAAAGATGCAACAAGTCTTTCACACCTGGATTTGGGGATCCTCTGCCATTCCTCCTTGCAGATCCTCTCCAGTTCTGTCAGGTTGGATGGTAAACGTTGGTGGACAGCCATTTTTAGGTCTCTCCAGAGATGCTCATTTGGGTTTAAGTCAGGGCTCTGGCTGGGCCATTCAAGAACAGTCACGGAGTTGTTGTGAAGCCACTCCTTCGTTATTTAAGCTGTGTGTTTAGGGTCATTGTCTTGTTAGAAGGTAAACCTTCGGCCCAGTCTGAGGTCCAGAGCACTCTGGAGAAGGTTTTTGTCCAGGATATCCCTGTACTTGGCCGCATTCATCTTTCCCTCGATTGCAACCAGTCGTCCTGTCCCTGCAGCTGAAAAACACCCCCACAGCATGATGCTGCCACCACCATGCTTCACTGTTGGGACTGTATTGGACAGGTGATGAGCAGTGCCTGGTTTTCTCCACACATACCGCTTAGAATTAAGGCCAAAAAGTTCTATTTTGGTCTCATCAGACCAGAGAATCTTATTTCTCACCATCTTGGAGTCCTTCAGGTGTTTTTTAGCAAACTCCATGCGGGCTTTCACGTGTCTTACACTGAGGAGAGGCTTCCGTCGGGCCACTCTGCCATAAAGCCCCGACTGGTGGAGGGCTGCAGTGATGGTTGACTTTCTACAACTTTCTCCCATCTCCTGACTGTATCTCTGGAGCTCAGCCACAGTGATCTTTGGGTTCTTCTTTACCTCTCTCACCAAGGCTCTTCTCCCCCGATAGCTCAGTTTGGCCGGACGGCCAGCTCTAGGAAGGGTTCTGGTCGTCCCAAACGTCTTCCATTTGAGGATTATGGAGGCCACTGTGCTCTTAGGAACCTTAAGTGCAGCAGAAATCTTTTTGTAACCTTGGCCAGATCTGTGCCTTGCCACAATTCTGTCTCTGAGCTCTTCAGGCAGTTCCTTTGACCTCATGATTCTCATTTGCTCTGACATGCATTGTGATCTGGAAGGTCTTATATAGACAGGTGTGTGGCTTTCCTAATCAAGTCCAATCAGTATAATCAAACACAGCTGGACTCAAATGAAGGTGTAGAACCATCTCAAGGATGATCAGAAGAAATGGAAAGCACCTGAGTTAAATATATGAGTGTCACAGCAAAGGGTCTGAATACTTAGGACCATGTGATATTTCAGTTTTTCTTTTTTAATAAATCTGCAACAATGTCAACAATTCTGTGTTTTTCTGTCAGTATGGGGTGCTATGTGTACATTCATGAGGAAGAAGAATGAACTTAAATGATTTTAGCAAATGGCTGCAATATAACAAAGAGTGAAAAATTTAAGGGGGTCTGAATACTTTCCGTACCCACTGTATATCAAGAACAAACAGAAGAAGCCCACCTATGCTCCATTCCACCTTAACTAAAATGAACACAGGTTCACACTTTGATGCTTTCATTCATTAAACTTCATTAGCTCACACAAACACATAATGGAGTCCCCACCTGCAGAACAGGATTGTGTTAACAAAGTTATAATGGCAGTAACCTCTAGCTGCCTTCTAACATACAGTGGTAAAAAAATGACACAGAGATACGAAAGGACTCTAAGGCTGCCAAGAAATTGGAATTGTTGCTATAGAATTATATACTGTATACTATGGAAGATCTGATGTAATTTTAAAATAGGGTAAGATAACTATCTATCTGGTCCATCTATCCCAAACTTCAAAATGTAGGTTTAAGCAGCTCCCAGGGCCAGCGCTACCAGTAAGGCAAATTAGGCAGCCTTAGGGCGCATTGCCGCTGATTTCCAGGCATCCCAAGTCTCCCGCGAGGTACAGGAGCATCCCACATAATGCCTGCGAGCGGCTCACTGACACCCGCAGGCGAAGCCCGATATCTCGGCTGTGCTTGTCAGCCGTCAGTGAAGAACTCTGTCAGTGAGAAGAACTGAGTGGCTTCCTGTAAAGTTTGGCTCCTCCTGTCACAGATGGAGTGATATTGCACTCCGCCTGTGACAGAAGGAGCCATGACGCGATTGGCTGAACAGCACGCCACTGCACTCTGACACCTGCAGCTGTCGTGTCAGTCCCCTGCCTGGAATTCTTCCACGTGCTGATGAGAGGTGGGGATGGGACCAGCATGTGATTGTGGGCAGACATGAAGAACACACAGGTACCCTAAGATAGGTCACCCTGCACCCTTCAACACCTCTACCTAGGTAGCCAAGCCACCTGTTCATGCCATGCCTCTTTCTTCATCATGCCTTGTCTCCTTCTTCATGCCATGCCTCCTTCTTCATCATACCTTGTCTCCTTCTTCTTGCCATGCCTCCTTTTCCATGTCTTGTCTCCTTCTTCATGCCATGCGGCATGGCATTATTCCTTGTCTCCTTCTTCATGCCATAGCTCCTTCTTCATCATACCGTGTCTTCTTCTTCTTGCCATGCCTCCTTTTTCATGCCTTGTCTCCTTCTTCATGTCATGCGGCATGGCATGAAGAAGGAGACAAGGCATGAAGAAGGAGACAAGACATGAAGAAGGAGGCATGGCATGAAGAAGAAGACAAGGCATGAAGAAGGAGACAAGGCATGACGAAGAAGAAGGCATGGCATGAAGTCTGAGCCTCCTTCTTCATGCCCTGTTTGACTTCCTTCATCTTACTATGCCTCCTTTTCTTCATGCCTTGTTTCCTTCCTATTATAAATATACTAGTTTAAATATACATGTAAACTGGTCTACTAGTTTTTCCAGGGGGGTGTAGTCAGGGGCGGAGCCAAGGGGGTGGTGCCAATGGGGCAAAAATCCTTCCACCAGCCCTGCCAGCTCCAGTCCAGGCCAATTTTGATATTCCTCTCCTACGTGTAAAAATCAACTTTTTTTTTTGCTAGAAAACTGCATAGAACTCCCGACCATTATATACACGAGCATTTTTTTGCTAGAAGACTATTTAGATCCCCCAAACATTATATATATATATATATATATATATTAAATTTGTTCTAAGTTTTCTAAAAATGCTGATTGTTACATGTAGGAGAGGAATGTCAGAATTGGCCCAGACTGGAATGGGTTAAATCTACATTTTGAAGTTTGGCATGGATGGTCCCAGCTCCCTCCATCTGGTTGACAAGTCCACCAAAACCTCTTCAATTAAGCACACCAGGCTGCAGTTCCATGACAGTTTCATCAAATGCAATGCATCTGCCCTGCATTGTAAGAGGGGGCAGTGAGAGCACTGGAGCCTGCCAGTGGAAGATGTAAGGGTTCTTTTACACGGGCGATCCGATCAGATCCGCCTGTCAGTTTTTTAGGCGGATCTGATCGGATCCTCCATGCAGCTCTATGGGGCAGCGGATGTCAGCGGAGACACCTCCGCTGACACCCGCTGCCATCCGTATCCGATCCTGTCCGTGAAATCTGGACGGATGGAAACCCTATTTTTCCATCCGTTCAGAGATCGGATCGGATCGGATGAGAGTGAACAGGCGGTCCGCTCTCATCCGATCCCCCATAGAGAGCAGCGGGGAGCTGTGACACCTCCCTCTCTGCACTGCAAGCCGAGACGGAGCTGTCATCCGCCGGCTCAGCGGGGATCGGCGGATCGATCCCCGCTGAGCAGCGCGGATCCACCTACGGAGGCGGACCGTGTGAAAGAGCCCTTAGGTAGGTATTACACCTTATTCCTCTTCTCTAGAGTTAATGAGCATTTTAAAACACCTCCTGCAAAGGCAAAGGATGCTTTCATTCCTAATATCATCTCAATATATTTTCAGATTACACATTCAGTAGTTAAACATTTCTGCATGAAATACATTGTATCTGTTTTTAACCTTATAGTCTGTGAATTGGACCTCGGCTTGCAAGAAAAATGTGCATGCAATTTGAAGTTGAAGAGATCTTTGCCCGTAACTGCCACGGAAATCAATGAATAAAGTCTCACCCACACAAAGGTTCGTAGATATTATTCTGAAATTATTTCTGTAGGTTTTTAATAAAGGGCTCACAAAACGGCAGCAGAAAGAAAAAAAAAAACCCAATCGAAAATGACTGGAAGCATTTTATTGATTGCTGGGAGTTGCAGGCAGACAACAAGGAGAAAAGTAACTAAGAGTTTCCACCTGTCAAATGACAAACAATACGTTTCCTGAGGAACTAATGAAGCCGGCATCTCATGGACCCGCCAAACTGCCTATGACATCCATGGCATCTTGAAAAAAATGGTGCCAGTATTTTGGAGGTCATTAAAACTTTTTAAAACTCTGAGATAAGAAAAAAATATCTAAATACAATAGGCATGCATATTCTTACTTGAATCTTGATGTGCTTTGTATATTTGCAGTAATCCAGTGTCAAACCTTGCCTCTCTGTAGGAGCTTTCTGTAATAAAGACCGGTCATTGCTGCTCTCTCTCCGTGTGTAAAGTGACTGGTCTTGTATATATCCCCTCCTGTAGTTTTCTGCAGGAAGCCTGTAGGTCAGTGTTTCTTAACCTTTTTACAGTCAAGGCACCCTTTAAAATTATGGACAATCGTGAGGCACCTTCCAAAATTATGGACAGTCTTAAGGCACCCCATTCTAAACTGTAAAAGCTATTCTAATAGTTTTGCATAATGCAGCAACATCAATACACGTAGGACACCCAGCTCTAGAGGTGATTTATTCTTCCAAAGAAATACAATTTTGCAAACTGGCACTGACTAGTATTCCAATGTTAACCTTCTCCCTTAGCTAATAAGACCACAAAGCTGATGGAGAGAGGCAAGGGAGGGTCAAACAAGGATGATATGCAGGCAACTGACATCCTCCTTATCAATGGATGATGTCATTGGCCATTATGAGGTTGGCAGCTAGGAGGATGTTGTGGTGTACAATGAAAACCTGTTGCTTTGTGTAACTAAAAGGCAGGTTTCATCCACCCACCGGCTTGTATACAGTTTTGGGGCAATTTTTAGGCATTTTGTCAAGGCTTCCCTGGAGAGCCCTCAAGGCACCCCAGGGTGCCTGGGCACCCTGGTTGAAAAAGGCTGCTGTAGTGGGTGGACCTGTTGGGTTCATCCTATAGCTTTGCTCTCTGTACAAGCTATGTGCAGCACAATGTCACCATGTAACTAGTTTTACAAGGTAGTAACTGGGCTCACAAATGCATATGGTGCAAATAATTCAGATTTATGTATACATTTTATGACTATTAATGAATCAAATTAAATTACCGTTTTTTTATTCCTTGAATTTAACTTTAAGAAAATGCATGTTTCCAGAAATATATGCATAGCTATATCTGTAACAGCATAAAGCAGGGGTATTGAAATCCAATTTACGGAGGTACAGACAGTAGAATTTTCTTCTCATAGAGGTCCAAATCTCATATTTTGTTGCTCTAACTGAGATTCTTCACATCACAGATCCCTCCTCCACTCTTTACAAGTTCCCCTTTTATATCAGTGTCCTTGGTTCCCCCTTCACATCACAGCTCCTATTTATATCACAGTTTCCCCCTTTGAATTAGTGTCTACAGCTCACCCTTTATATCATAGCCATCCCTTTACATCAGTGTCCTCAGTTCCCCCTTTACATCATAGCCATTCCTTTACATCAGTGCCCTCAGTTCCCCTTTTACATCAGTGTCCTCAGTTCCCCCTTTACATCATAGCCATCCCTTTACATCAGATTCCTCAGTTCCCCCTTTACATCACAGATTCACTCTTTACATTACAGTACAGTAGTAACATCCTTTACATCACAGTGCCCTTCACATTACCCACCACCCCCACCAAACACAGTCCAACTTGCAATCACAGTTCTTCCTTGCAATCACAGCTATACTTTAACACAGCAGGGCAGGGGGGCTTGGTTAGTTGCTAGGACCGCCCACATTCTAGAATGATGTCCAGTATCATTCAATCCACTTCCTGTGAGCTCAAGATGTGAAATGCCTGTCTTCTGCCCTGAACACATGGGAGAATGCAGGATTCAGAATCCGACCACCTCCATGGAAAGAACAGGACCAGTGACATCTTGTGACTGAACTAGAAACACCTTAAAAATGTATGTATACATTTTTTTAAGGGGTACTCTAGTGGAATGGGGAGCATAAAAACACATGTTGAGAAATCCCAAGCATGGAGTGAACCTGTGTCTAGACTATGCACACTAAAGTGTTTATACAGTATTATAAGCAAACAGTAAAAGTACTTTTAAGCAAGCCCTAATTCACCCTTGTAGCTATAGGCATTGTGGGTAAATTTGTCTTTAGTTCACAACAGTGAGGGAGATTTACTTAAACTGGTGCACACAAAATCTGGTGCAGCTGTGCATAGTAACCAATCAGCTCCTAACTTCAGCTTGTTCAATTGGGCTTTGACAACAAATCCTAGAAGCTGATTGATTACTATGCAGAGCTGCTCCAGATTCTTTATGCACCTGTTTTAGTAAATCTCCCCCTGAGCTTCTTTCTGTAGAGAGAAGCTCCTGGTAGCCTTCTAATTTGTACAAACAACAGCACTTTCTACGGACTAAAACCCAAATTTAGCCCCCGTTCACATCGGCACGATTTGACATGCGATTTGACAGCAATGGGAGAGTCTCGACTGGTTTGAAACCGTCTTTGCAGGGCCGCACTAATTTACAAAGTAGTTCCTGCACTACTTTTGGCAACTACGGGGGTGGTTTCAATAGACATCTGTGCATGAAGCTACACAGATTTTTTTGAAGTCTCCCCTGAATTAGGACTGAAATGCGGCTTTGAAAGTGTGCAAGTTTAGATGAACTCGCATGATTTCAAAGCCGCACTCAATGTGAATGAGGGCTTAGGGCTCATTCAAACTAGGTGACTTGCATTTTTTCTGCACCTGATCAGCGGAAGCGGGTGTGTAGAATACAATGGTTTTCAATTGCCCGTCTTCAAACAACCAAGCTAGGTTGAGCTTGTCGAGCCCAAGCAGCGCATGTGCAGTTCTATAGTCGGCCTGTGGACGTATTTTTGCAGGCAGAAGCTGCAGCCTTTTTACGGGGAATCAGAGCAGCCCAAGGGGCCATCCGGGAAAAGCCGATTTTCTCGGACTCTGCCTCGAACACGGTCAGACCGGTATATGGGTCTGAATTCTCTGAATGTCCCGGGAAAATCAGGACCGTTGGCAACTATGCTCTCTACTGGCATGAAGTCTATTAGGGGTTCTTCGCAGGCACCAAAATCTAATCCCTACTTGCAGGTCTTTGGTCATTTGCATTGGTTGACTTAGTTTGATGTAACTCCTACACATGCGCAGGAATCTGTCATCCCGGAACACCGACACTGTGCCAGTGATGTAAGCTAAGCTGTGCAGCTCTGTTAACGCTCTGCAGAAGAGGTGGGTATTATTGCAGAAGAGACATTGCATGTCTTTTCTGAGATAAATAGCCTGCCTGCTCACAATTTTTTATAAAATAACTTCAGTTCTGCTGTAAGAACATGTTAATACTTTATTGTCCATTATCTGAGCACAGGTGCACTTCTCTTCTATTGCTTTTTGGGCTAAAAGAGTCTCTTGACATTCCTTTATGTTACCACCATCATTTTTAGAACCAGGTTATAAAAAAAAAAAGAATGTTAAAAACTATTTTAACAAGGTTAGAAAAAACATGTATGCTTTTTACTAACCTTGATAAAATTGTATCAATTTTGTCAAAGCAATCATCATGTACAATTTTACAAGTAAATACACAGAGGTATGCAAACCTCAGCTTCCACCACTTAGAGGGTAATCACAACAAAGTTTTGGCCCTGAGGCAAATATGGAATGTGGACCTGAAACTGAATGTTTTCTGCAGTGTGAGTTGCCTGCTTCTGATGCTAGCTGTCGGTGTCTGTTAAAAGTATAATGCCAATTCAGACTGTCAGTAAATGCCAGGCTCTGACACCTAAAAAATAGTGCTTGCCTATGGTATTGGAATCGTATAATGCCAGCCTTAGACGCAATAAAAATGTATAATCTAATCTCTAATATATAGGTAAAACAAAGAGTCAGCCTCTGGTACTAGAAAATATATGCTGCCAACCTGCTGGCGTTGGTAAATGTATAAAGCTTTGGAAATTCTAATGCCATCCAGTGATGACTCTATAAATTGCTAGCTCCCTGTGGCAATAAAGTCATAATGCTAACCTCTAGGTGTGCAATTAAACTGTGCTTGCCACCACTTTCCACCATGTAATCAATGACCAGTGACAAAAATATAACATTGTAAAGCCCTTCCTGACTTTGGGACATCAATAGCCTTCCCCTAAAGTGTAACTTAAGCCATTTGTTTTAGACAGTGGTGGGGGGTTCAATGCTTCCTGTGTCCCCATTGGGAGATTTACTCTTTCTATTTGTCTTGGTGACCTCTTTCACTGGGACTTAAAGGGAGGGAGAGATACCTACAGTATTAACGGCCCTAACATATCAAGGGATACAACATATATCTAGGTCATCCTCAAAATCTACGATTATTATTAGTCTGCAGATCCCCATGACATTACCATAACAATATGTTTGGATGCTTTATGATTTATTATGGCCATTTCTGAAATGTGATCACTATCTGCTTCCTTAAGGCTACATTCACACCTGAGCGTTTCTGGAATGGAAGAAGCGATCGGGAGCTTTCTGTTAGCCGCTAGTAACTGTGCCAGGAGCATACAGGGGGCGCACTCTCCGCACAGCTGCAAATTGGTAAGCAAATATGTTGCTTCTCGGCGCCAAGGCCCACCCACCAAGTGGTCGCATATTTTCATACCGTCAGCACCTAGGGGTTAATGGCACCCAAAGCGTTGGTAGCAGATGTGTGTTTTGCCATGCAGCAAATGCTCTACAAACGTGTCAAAACGTGCAATGAGAAATCGGACCACTCTCTGCTACCGAAAAAATTTTGGAGCTTCTTTGGGGCATTTGTCGCACATAGGGCAGCTCATTCAAGTGAATGGGCTGCTCTGTGCTGGACAAGCACAAATGTTCTAAAACACACAGAAAGACCAGGTGGGGGATTTAGTTCCCACTACAGTCAGATGTGAATGGGTCCTAAGGCCTAGGGGAGGCAATGTTCATACTCTAATTTACATGGCTATGTCTGCTTATTTTATATTTCTTATATCCCTATTTTAAAATATGTTCCTGAATTCTACATGCCCTTAAGGTCATACCAGTTAAGGTTAGAATTAACAGATTTCTAGTGAAAGAAATGGAGGTAAATCCAAAGTTTTTGAGTGGTCACTAGAGCACAGATACAGGGCCAATTTTCCAATGGGGATACTTTTTCCTTTAAGAACCGACTTTGAAGAGATTTATTCACTCTTCCTGTGTGTATACAAGACCAGAAATAAAAAGAAATCCCCCCAATAGGACAAAGAGGCAAAAAAAAAAAAAAAAAATCCTGTACTTCATCCAAGATAAAAAAAAATGGCTTTAAATATACTTTAAAATTGTTCCAAAGCCATAAGGTTTTTTTTTTTTCTTTTTTACCTTATTACATTCCATGCACCAAGGTTAAAAACCTTCCAGTATAAGCTAAAACAAACTGTACTTTTTTTTAAAGGAAGCCCATTACTGGAAAAACTAGTTATTTATACACATGTAATGTGCAGGAATACTCTACCTGACTACAATCTTCCTAATATATATAATATGATTCATTCATCATATTTTTATCTATAGCTATGGTACAGGCTTGCTCACATGAATATTGGCAGGGCATTTAAATACAGGTACAGTTAATTTTGTAGATAAAAAATGGTAAAAAGGCGCTGGTATCCCTGGGTAATATAATATAAATAGTATTGGCGGTTGTGCACCTAAGTGATGTTTTTCTAAACAGAAGTAAAGTGCAATATCAATTGTGCAGTTAATTTTGTCACAAATAAAAAATGCCATGGGAGAAAAGGATTGTGGTGGTTTTAGTGTTTTATATTTAGCAGTGATTTAAGATGACGTGGATACACAGATTGTCAGTTCACACCTGAATTGTCCACATTCCTGTGCGATTTCTGGATGTTCCCGTGCGGTTTGATTTTGTAGCCCACACATTTGCATATGCTGAAATTGCACTGGAAAGCAGAGTAAGTAGTGCACGCAAAAAAAAAAAAAAAACTGCATGGTACTGCAATATTATGTGATTTGGTGTCCATAAATGCACTGCGCTTGCAATCTGTATTTGCCATTAAAGATGCAATGGCATGTGCAATGTGCAGCAGATCACAAAGGCAGCGCATTTTCCCACACCACATTCTGGTGTGAATCAGACCAGACACTGTACAGAACAGCTATTCTTCTGGTCATTTGCCTTGGGAAGTCTTGTGACATCTTTTAACCCTAGACCCCATTCACACTTCACGTAGCGAGAATGCACGTTCCCTTTTTTTCGAGTTTTTAACGTGTTTGCCCATGTCCTGCATTAGGAAGCCCATTTACTTGATTAAGCTATCCTATGCATGATGACAAATTCCCCAAGAAGCCACTGCATATTTCTGGGCGATGAGCTTCATGTGTTTTTTCACTCAAATTTTGCCGCAATTTCCATGAGTCATGGGACAATTGCAGAGACTTTGCACCATGTTTGGGGTGCGATTAAGAATGAATGGCACCCAAATCCATGATTTGGAATCCTGGGCAGAATCGCTCTATTGAAACAAGCAAGAAAAAAGCAACGCTCTCACCGGGATCCGATGTGGATGCTGAGAAGAAACGGTGCGCAGACTGGTAGTGTCTCCAGTGTCACATAGAACTAAATGCAAAAATGGGATACAGCTGGCGACTAAGTAACATCCAGTTGCAGTTACTGTATATTTAATTAGCTTGAAGGTGAGTGCAATCTAAGCAAGCTCACATGTTTTGGCCATGAGGCCTTAATCATAGCCTGCAATTCCAAGCTGCTCAGGTGTGAATAGGGCCTAACATTATCCTTCCCTTAAAGTGGATGTAAACCCGAATCATGAAACTTGACCTAAGCACATATATCTGTAGTATTTACTTATTTCTCTCCAAAGCCCTAAGTCCCGTGTTTTTCTGCTGCTCCATCCTTCTGTTATCAGCATGATAACTTCTGAATAGTTCCCCCACACAGGAGATAAAAGCAGAACTGGTCTATTCCCAGCACAGCTCTGCAAGTTTCTTTGTTCCTATGCCTATGTGGAGCGGGTGGGGGGTTGCCTTTCCCCCAACCGGCCTTCATACAGTGCATGCAAAGACTCCGCTCCCACTGCTGTTCACTTTCTAAAGAATATAGCAAGCTGACAACTGCAGATATACATGTAAAACTGGTGTATCATCTGAGGCTGTTCACTTCACTGGGTATATGTGAGGGTTTACATCCACTTTAAATAAACATCATCCCTTGCTTGTAAACTCAACTGTCCTGATCCGGGATCTTGTACACTGAACATCAACTCTACCTGCATCTAAAAGGTACCAACATAAAGTGCCAATGCTAGAACCTACAGCTTCATGATCAATATCACTGGTGTAAGATTTTTTTTTGTCTCTGTAGGGAGGGTTGGGTTCATATATTGAGAACCTTGAGGAAAAGCATCCCTAGAGCCTTAAGCTCCACTTGTCAACCATGAATCATATGCTGTAGTCTGATAACCATGAGAAGAAAATGCATTTCTTAAAATATAGGGACTTCCATTCAAAGTCTAGAGGCAAACAAACCATTTAACACACCATTGTAGTTTACTGGTTTTGTGTTTATTATCAGACAATAAGCTAGACCTTGAACACAATGCAAAGTCATTCAAAAGCAGTTGTTTCTTCCATTTACTCACCTTCTGGGAACTGGCAAAAAAGTTGAAGTGGGAATTTTTATTTTTGTTTATCTCATGTGCGTTGCTCTTCTATGTGTTCTTTGCTATGAAGGCCAGTTATAGGTGGGGGCAGAGGCCATTTTCTTTGTTGTTAATGTATACTGGTGAGGGGACATACTGGATGCCTTTGCTGTAATACCATTGGCTGGGCTTCCATGATGCCCCCAAGTACCTTTAGGAGGGATGGGCCACCTCCAGGCTCACCTGCCCCCTATCTATCCATTAGCTTGCATGTGCTTCCACTGTGAAGACTCTCATAAATTTATTAGAGTTAGGACTGCAGGTAACACAGGGAGCCGTGGAGTGGCCCTGCAGCTTTCACATGCGTTTGCAAATGTGTGCTAACTAAACCCCTGTTTTGACGCAAACTGTTAGACAGGTTAATTTGGTTGGTAAGCAAACTGGTTAGCAAATTGAACTGGGAATTTTTATTTTTGTTTGTCTCATGTGCGTTGCCCTTCCATGTGTTCTTTGCTATGAAGGCAAGTTATAGGTGGGGCAGAGGCCATTTTCTTTGTTGTTAACTGACAAAAAAGGGCCTATGTAGTAAGCATAGTGAAAAATAAATGATTGATCACAGGGCCAAGTTTTTAATTGATATTTTGACTGAGTATGATTGCTAGCTGTAAGAAAAAAAAGACTAATCCATTTTCATCCATCTAGGGTTTCTCCTTTAACCACTTGCCGACCGCCGCACGACTATCTACGGCGGCGGTCAGCCCCTCACAGGCAAAGTGACGTAGGTCTACGTCGCTCGCCTGTGAGGGTTTAGGGAGCGAGCGCGCGCCGCCGGAGGCGCGCTCCCGCTCCCGCGTGGTCACGGACCCCCCCGCACGCGTGACCGGCGGACCCGATCGCCGCCGGCCACTCTGCGATCGGCGGGGGAGAGGGAGAAAGTCAGGCAGCTTGTGTAAACAAGCTGCCTGTCATTCTCCTCTCTGTATGAGAGCTGATCACATGGATCTACTATGTAGATCCATTGATCACTCTGCATACAGTTGAAGCCACAGCCAATCACAGTTAGAATCACGCCCCTAGGGACACACACAGCCCCTCCCTCTCAAATAAAGTTAACCCCTTCACTACCAGTGCATTTTTACAGTAACAGTGCATATGTATAGCACTGATTACTGTAGAAATGTCACTGGTAACCCCAAAAGTGTCAAAAATGTCAGTCAAGGGTCCGATCTGTCCGCCGCAATGTCGCAGTACCGCAAAAAAAATCGCAGATCGCCGCCATTACGCGTTAAAAAAAAAAACAACAAAAATGACAAAAATCTTTCCCTTTGTTAGTAAACGCAATAACTTTTGCGCAAACCAATCAAAATACGCTTTTTGCGATTTTTTTTACCAAACATAGGTAGCATAAAACAAATTGGCCGAAAATATTAAAAAATTTTGATTTTTACATTTTTTTTTGGGGGAATTTCATATAAAAAAAAGGGAAAAATATTGCTATTTTTGCAAAATTTACGCTCTTTTTTTGTTTATAGCGCGTGATCAAAAAATCGCACAGGTGATCAAATACCACCAAAAGAAAGCTCTGTTTGTGGGAAAAAAAGGACGCCAAATTCGTTTCGGTACAGCGTCGCACGACCGCGCAATTGTCCGTTAAAGTCACGCAGTGCCGAATCGCAAAATGCCCTCTGGTCGTTTAGCAGCCAAATCCTCCGGGGCTTAAGTGGTTAAGGGACACATTGCTATTTTTTTTTTTTGTTTTTTTTTTTTTTTTGTTTTTAGCTTTTACTCAACTGTTTTTAACCAAACTGACTACTCTTCTTCAATTTCCAGATGAGTGCTATAATAGCTCTGAAAGGGTTACTTGGCCCTTGGGTATTCCTGAAACTGTTTGTAATACTGGACTTTCCAAATATTACTCTTTGCAAAGCCCTGCGATTACCAAGATTGTAAAATGATTTAAGCAAAGCACGAAGTAGCCAAGATTTTAATTAGTGTGTAATCCTGTGTGCAATGCTAAACTCTAAAATGATAAAAAGAGAGAGGACTTATCAAAGTAAACTAACTACTGCAGGCAGATTAAACCTTTTGCCCAGGCAGGCACGTAGGATAACATACATGGATACTTTTAACATCAGATGACATATCTTGTGAAACACCATCTTTCACCAGGGCAAAAAATATAAATTTGAAAGCCGCCCATTGAAAGAATTCTGCGGATGGCCTGGGTTTTTCTTTTTCTACCCCAGTGGTGCACACCATTGCCCAACACTAAATTGTTTTTGGTGGGTTTGGAGACATACTGACAACTTGCTCTATGGATACAATAAAGGAGCCTAGACATGGGAAGTTTGCTTTGTCCCATTTCTATCACATTGAAAAATTTAACTGCTCTCTGCTCAATCAGATGTTTTATCATCTGTGCTATAGATTTGCAATGGGCTGAAATACATTTTTAGTGTTAAAGCAGGGGTGTCCAACCTTTGGACCTTCCTGGGCCACATTGGAATAAGAAGAATTGTCTTGGGCCACACATAAATACACTAACAATAATAGGATAACTGATGTGCAGAGAAAGTAAGGCAGATCACAACTTAACAATCACTAATAGAGATAGTATACCTATCTAAGTGATACAACTTCATTTTTTTTTGTAATATTTTTCATTATAAAGCTAAATGAGGGAAACATAAAACTAGTATGATATTTGACACTGCTTTTGGTAAACAAATGCCTCAATATCTGGTTCAATGGATGGAGTAACAATTGTCAGTGAATTCTCAAGGTGCTCGTCAGATTCTAATTTTGCCCTTCATATGCTTCATCTTCGAAAATAGTTGCTCACAAATATAGGTTCTGCTGAAAACTGATGACATGAATAAGGCATGGCAATTATTAGCAGCCTAACAAAGCAGTGAATAGATAAAAAAGCCTTAAAGTTCATGAGTCCATAATATTCTCAGGGTGAAGACACACGAAAGGTTGGAAACTCGTTGTGTGATGAAACACAAGACTTCTTTATCGATCACTCAGCAACCATCATATCCTTCACCTCACCACTGTGCTCCCCCCCTTGAGAGTGGACACGTACCCTTAACGCTAGGGTTTAGCGCTTTATTCAATCAATAATCCTCCACTTCCGGATGGCGATCCCCTCAGGATTCCACTCCAACTAGTAGGGATATAGGCAGCACCTCCTCCTCTCCTCTCACATAAAGGGGGAACAGATACCTCCTCCTCTCGTCTGCACGCAGACCCGCCCCCCTCGCCTCCTGCCACACACCTATTGGCTATTTCCGGACATGCTCGGTGAGTTGATTGGTGGCGGGGATGACGCAGGCTGTTCAGTGACGCGCAGTGCGAGTGACGGAGCTGTTGGACTCGTGCTGTACTATCAGGCCTCCAGCCCCCGGCTATCCTGTACCTGCCACTCGGTATTCCGCTACAGACCCGGAGCCTCCGCCACCTCCGAGTCCAACAGCTCCGTCACTAGCGCTGCTAGTGTTTATTTGGGCTAAGGCTCTTATACGCACCTTTTTTATGTTATGATTTGAGTATAGCAGCTGCTTCGCTGGTTATATAGGCATATGAGTACATCTTGCTGCATTGCTAGATATACAAGGTTGATCCTAGGAGTATTGCATACACATGAGCGCTGAGTGGGTGGGATAAGGAATATTGTTTCTTTCTTGCTCCTTTTGTATATTATGAATAAGGCATGATTGTGAAAAGTGGGATATTTTTCTATGGGAACATAAACTTATAAACGTCCAGTAAAGAATTGGTGTCAATTTTTTCTTCATCTGCATGCGTTTGCTAAGTGTAAACACATTTTTACACAAAATTCTCCAAAAAATCAACATTTTTAAAGCGGAGTTCAGGCTTCAGGGGTGAAATTTAGATATAAATACCCCCGGGACAGTCAGGGCTAGTACATTCCATAATGGATAGCCTCTGAACTGTCCCGGGTCACACCTACCTTTTAGAAGAAATACTTACCTTGAAAATTTCTTCTCCAGCGCTGCCATCTCAGGTGTGGGCAGCTGAAGCCAGCGTGTCCTCTTCTGCGTCCTCTTCGTCCCAGAATGCCCTGCACCGGCCCCGCTCATCACTTTCAGGGCAGGCGTGTCATCCCTGCACAGCTTCTGTGCATGCCCAGAAGCTGTTTAGCAGGGAATAACGTGCCTGTACCGGAACTGAAGAGCGGGGCCGGTGCAGGGGCATTGACTCCTGGGAACGATGACTTTCAGCTCCCAGGAGTCAAACAGGAAGAGACGGCTCAGGCTGCGGCCGCAGAGGGAGGAAGTAGAAGGCAGGTAAGTATACTTTCTTCTATAACGAAAGTTTACTATATACTTTTCTTCTATAAAGAAAAGAACAATTTGGGAGCATCCATTTGTTTTTCAGGGCAATCTCAGCAAGCGGATGGGCCAAAGTTGTTTTTGAGCCCGGAACTCCGCTTTAAGTAAGTTTACAATTTTGTTTTGGGCAGCATTCATAGCCATCTTGGGCCGCATACGACCCATGGGTTGGACACCCCCGTGTTTAAGGATGGCTTTAAAATACCTTGTTTTCCATCAAAATGTCCAAGGGTATGACCACTAACAAATGTAAATAGGCATTAATGAAACTGTAAGTAGCTGAGAAGGAAAGAATGGAGTAAATGGTGTGATTTTCTATCATGATGGGTGGAAGACAGGTGACCATCCAAAAGCCTATAACCATGGCAGCAGATATGGCTTTTTGCAGTGCGGCCTTTATCCTCTATAGAGAATGAAACAATTAGTCCCTGCTTGCATAGAAGTTTTTTCAACAACAGGAAAATATTCAAATGCAAAAACTAACATTTAGATACACACACAAGTGATTACTGCTAGTTAGGGAAATTTACACATCTTGTTTTTCTGGCCCATCTGTTGTTATGATGCTTAAATCAATAGCATTGCTTGCAGAAATCCTTCTATGTATGACTAAATGTACCTAATGTCAATCATCAAGCTTTTCAATTTTTATGTCACTTGTACATATAAAGCAAAGTGTAACTGCTTTCAAGAAGGCCAGCAAAGTGTACTAATTGATGATCATGATGTGATGATGTTCTCACACACTACCCCATGTAACAGACCTTTCAGAAATGGGGAGCCTTTACAACGTATTGATTCCATATCATGGAGAAATGGGCCAGCGTTGAACTAGTCAAATATATAGCTGTTACTGTATGACAGAAAAGTACCTGACTCTTATCTGGGGTGCTATTAATACATCACTGACACAGAGGTTAAAGTATATCTACATCATCAACGTTTTATTTTGAAAATATAGAGAATGGTTAAACACCCTCTCTGTTTTTTTTTTTTTTTTACTATTTTTGTCCTATGTACATGGTTTCTGTTCACTTCCTGTCCTGCAAATACAACAGGAAGTAAGAGAAAATCTCCCAGAATTTAAGAAAATCCTGTCTTGGACTGCTGTCATCAAAATAAATCTCCTCATTAGAATATTTCTCTTCTATTCCTCTTCTCGTAACAGCTCAAAATTTTGGATTTTCTTTTATTTCAGTCACATTGACTGTGGTCACCAGGACAAATGTGCGTCATTCTAAAGGTGACAAAGGAAGCAATATAAACTTTACAGGGTGCTAATTTATCATCACTCTATCCAAAACTTGCTTTATATACGTTTAAACATTAAAATGCCAGTCTTTCTAAAATAGACCTGCCATGTAGGTATGGGCGCTACTGAATGTCCAATTGCTTCATAAATATGAAAGAGAAAAGGAGGCGCAAACACCCAGTGCATTACCCATGGACACCTTTAAAAAGTAAAAAAAAATGCCAAAGACATACTCACAGATATGAAGAGTAGAAATCCCACATAGAGAGTTCACCACATGTGGAAATGAACATGTCCCTGTATTTGGACAGCTGACGCGTTTCAGGAGTACCGCTCCCTTCCTCAGAGCTGGTCTTTCTTTCAGCAGACCCAAATATATACTGAATTCACCTACATAGGTTCCTCCCCTTTCCTGTGGGCAATGGGCGGGGCCAACTGGTATCTAAGCCAACCAGCAGCCTCCATAGATTCCAAATACTTCTACTGCCTTACATTGATATCATATAGTCCAATGCAAAAAATTAATGAATGAATTAAAAATGAATAAATTAGAAAAGAGTAATGTTAACTAATGATGCATGGAGAATCAAATCACTGGTGGATTCATGGTCCCACTTACCAAGCTGTGCATCCTATGTTCTTGAGGCTTCACCAGTACCCTAGCTCTGGGGGCCACACCCCCCCCCCACTGCGCCTACTTTTCTCTTTCATGTGCTTATGTTTGGAGTTCCCTGCCTGAGGAGAGCAGCACGCCTGTCATCCCCATTGGAGTGAGCACATGGTGATTCAGTTGTTTGGATTATTGCTTCATAAATATATTTGAGGATTCCCCATTAAGCTTTTACCTGCCAGATGTCTCATGCTACATGTGCCTAAGAGTCTCATTCAGTAGCAGTATTCAGCATTGGGAAGCACCTAGTAATGGAGTTAGTGTGGGGCTGAACACACAGAAACTGATGATATCAGATTTATCCTGTTGGCATACCCAAAACTAAGACTGGGTTCACATTTAGTTCGGATGCTGCTCACAGCAGGAATTTTTGCCTGAATCAGAGCCAAAGATGCACAGGACCCCTGTGCAATCCGCTCCACGGCCACCACGGAGATGTACAGTGCCTTGCGAAAGTATTCAGCCCCCTTGAACTTTGCGACCTTTTGCCACATTTCAGGCTTCAAACATAAAGATATAAAACTGTAATTTTTTTGTGAAGAATCAACAACAAGTGGGACACAATCATGAAGTGGAACGAAATTTATTGGATATTTCAAACTTTGTGAACAAATAAAAAACTGAAAAATTGGGCGTGCAAAATTATTCAGCCCCTTTACTTTCAGTGCAGCAAACTCTCTCCAGAAGTTCAGTGAGGATCTCTGAATGATCCAATGTTGACCTAAATGACTAATGATGATAAATAGAATCCACCTGTGTGTAATCAAGTCTCCGTATAAATGCACCTGCACTGTGATAGTCTCAGAGGTCCGTTTAAAGCGCAGAGAGTATCATGAAGAACAAGGAACACACCAGGCAGGTCCGAGATACTGTTGTGGAGAAGTTTAAAGCCAGGTTTGGATACAAAAAGATTTCCCAAGCTTTAAACATCCCAAGGAGCACTGTGCAAGCGATAATATTGAAATGGAAGGAGTATCAGACCACTGCAAATCTACGAAGACCTGGCCGTCCCTCTAAACTTTCAGCTCATACAAGGAGAAGACTGATCAGAGATGCAGCCAAGAGGCCCATGGTCACTCTGGATGAACTGCAGAGATCTACAGCTGAGGTGGGAGACTCTGTCCATAGGACAACAATCAGTCGTATACTGCACAAATCTGGCCTTTGTGGAAGAGTGCCAAGAAGAAAGCCATTTCTTAAAGATATCCATAAAAAGTGTAGTTTAAAGTTTGCCACAAGCCACCTGGGAGACACACCAAACATGTTGAAGAAGGTGCTCTGGTCAGATGAAACCAAAATCGAACTTTTTGGCAACAATGCAAAACGTTATGTTTGGCGTAAAAGCAACACAGCACATCACCCTGAACACACCATCCCCACTGTCAAACATGGTGGTGGCAGCATCATGGTTTGGGCCTGCTTTTTTTCAGCAGGGACAGGGAAGACGTCTAAAATTGATGGGAAGATGGATGGAGCCAAATACAGGACCATTCTGGAAGAAAACCTGATGGAGTCTGCAAAAGACCTGAGACTGGGACAGAGATTTGTCTTTCAACAAGACAATGATCCAAAATATAAAGCAAAATCTACAATGGAATGGTTCACAAATAAACATATCCAGGTGTTAGAATGGCCAAGTCAAAGTCCAGACCGGAATCCAATCAAGAATCTGTGGAAAGAACTGAAAACTGCTGTTCACAAACGCTCTCCATCCAACCTCACTGAGCTCGAGCTGCTTTGCAAGGAGGAATGGGAAAAAATTTCAGTCTCTCGATGTGCAAAACTGATAGAGACATACCCCAAGCCACTTACAGCTGTAATCGCAGCAAAAGGTGGCACTACAAAGTATTAGCTTAAGGGGGCTGAATAATTTTGCACGCCCAATTTTTCAGTTTTTTATTTGTTAAAAAAGTTTGAAATATCGAATACATTTCGTTCCACTTCATGATTGTGTCCCACTTGTTGTTGATTTTTCACAAAAAATTACAGTTTTATATCTTTATGTTTGAAGCCTGAAATGTGGCAAAAGGTCGCAAAGTTCAAGGGGGCCGAATACTTTCCCAAGGCACTGTATGAACCGACTCCATTGAGAGCCGGGCACGCTCTCCTGTCATGCAAATTGGATGCGGGGAAACCTGCATCAAATTCACACTAGTGTGAACCCAGTCAAAGTTTTGATTTGTATGTAATTCCTTGAGCCAAGAAATAGGAAAACTGCTATTGTAATTGTACTCTGAATGAAATTGCCAAATGTAGCCATTTTAATTTAATGTACTCTACATCTACTATCCTTAACTACATTGTGAGAGATAATTACACCAGATCTAGCATTTCTTTTTCACAGTGGCTGTACATCGCTACAATTGCCTGTGCTGCTGATAAGTACCGCACCTCTGTTAATTTAACATCTACTGTGACACACAACACAATTAGTAATGTTTCGTAAACTAGAAGAACAGCTAAATGCATAGTTAGCATATATATGCTTAAAATGTTTTATATCCTAAAGTATTCTTAACTCTCTTCAGTCAATCTTGAAGTTCCTTTATCCCTGCAAGACAGCAGACACAGGTCCCTGACCTCAGTTTTCTTCACCATAGTTAAAGCAATACAGCTTGGTCAAGGACTTGCCTCAAGATGTATTGGAAAATGAAGCAACAGTAGTACTCTGATGAGGTCACATCTGCACCCTCTCCCCCGTCAGAATATGCTTTGTGTTAGATTGGCATTCCTCTCCCTGTCTTGCTGTACAGGGGATTACGGGAGGCTAGAATAAAGAGAGATTGATGTACTATTTTAAAGTACATTTAAGGATTTTTTTCATGAATATATAACTGGATTGAATGTGGGTCTTTTATATCTGTCTACAGTTCTGCTTTAAAGTCAATCACTAGCCGCCCTGCAAAAAATGTCCCTGTGACTGTGAGCAAACATCATTGGTTTAAAGCTAGGACCCTAATTCTCATTATTTAATTAGAGAATTTCATAATGAGGTAGGTATGTTGATATTACTTAACTCACCAAAATTACTTAAATGTATCAAATTAGTTTAATACAAGCTTGCATACTTTCACTTTATGTTTAGTACATTAATGCTATTGATTATCTTTTTGAGACCTATAAGTTTTGCAGAGGTTGTAAAGGAAGCAGAATAGACAAGTGCAAGGCTCTTCTTAGAGGCCATTGTGTTCCAAATCCTCCTGGGACATATAATCCCTATAGCCTGTTCTGCCCTAGGATATCCTCCAAGCAGATGTGTTGAGAAAGTGCTTGGTGAGGACTTCCAAAGACATCCTTATCAATCGGTTATCCAAAACTGCCTCAGCTCATACCTCTTGAAGAAGCAGCATGTTTGGAGAACCCCCTCAGCATCCAAGTTGTGAACCCAGTTCCTGGAGCTACAGTTTGCCACTCTGTCAGTAGCTTTGCAAAGATGGTGGACTGAAACATTACCATGTCCCACCAGTTTTCAGCTCATTCACTTATCATTTACCAAGGTTCTGGAGCTCCACACTACTTTCAAAGGGTAAAATCAGCTTTATTATTAAGTACATGCACAAACACAGACAGTACAGTAAGCATCTTCCCTCTAGCATGTTTCGCCCCCTACTGGGGCTTAATCATAGAGCAAGAGGACATAAAGAAGGAATAGGTATATATACTCCCCACAACACATTGGCTTTATGGAGTGTTGTGGTCACACCTTCAAAGTGTAAAATCAGCTTAATTATTAAGTACATGCACAAACACAGACAGTACAGTCAGCATCTTCCCTCTAGCATGTTTCGCCCCCTACTGGGGCTTAATCATAGAACAAGAGGACATGAAGAAGGAAAAGGTATATATACTCCCCACAACACCCTGGCTTTATGGGGTGTTGTGGTCACATGCAGTGTATTGGGGTGCCATTTATTTAGAATGGCACTCCAATGCACTATACAGTAGTTCTTCCAATGGACAGATACTGCCCACAGTATTTGCTGAACTGTGTTAAATAAAATATAAAGATCTAGTTTTTGTTTCATTGTTCTTTATTGGTTCAAAATTAATTTCACACAATGCACATTAATAAAAATCATAAGTGCAGTAACGCACTGCCCCAGAATGGTTGGATGTCAAGAAGGCTTTTTTCAATTGTTTAAACATAAAGCAATTTGTAATTTAAATGTACTGACCCTTTAAAATACAGCTCTGCCAGTGAGAACTGGGATAACATGTTGACAGAGATGTTGCTTGGCTCATCTCTGTTTAAGAACTGCTGTTAAACTGTTTTCCAGGAAGCTCTGGCACTCACAGAGTAATCTGCCGCTGATAACATTATTCCCTCCCATGCCACTTCTTGTCAAATTCCAGGTGATAAGGATTTAAACTGCAATTAAAGTGTCCGACACAAGAGTACAAGTCCTGGAGATCCAGCTAATTGAGAAATGATGTTTTCTCACACACTAATGAAATTCAGATACTTCCCTCGTCCATCGATTCCCCAACACACAAAAGCTTCACAGCCCATCTCTACTCACTCGATATCTCTTAACCAATTAAGTCAAGCTGTTACCAGTCCAAACAGTGGATTAGTGGGAGAAAATACTTCCTTGCTCTGAAACCCTACAGTTTTTTTGCTTTTTTTTTGTTTTGGGCTGTGTTCTCTAAGAAATGCTTTTGGGCATTTTACCAAAAAGACAGAAGTGTTTATTAAAAAATATAAGAATTGCTCCTTTTCTAGATTTAGACTGCATGAAGAAATATGGACTACTGAGATAACAAATAGCCATCATAACACATAAGAAACAAGGTCTATTTTTTTTTTTTTTTTTTTTAATTTTCTATTAGGGGAATTTTAGTCTTTTTAGGCCCTTCCTAACCAATGACACCACAATGCTTCTAATTCACTCACTGGTCATCTCTCACCTCGACTTCTGCAACTCCCTCCTCATTGGCTTACCTTTACATACGTTATCTCCCCTTCATTCCATCACGAATGCTGCTACCGGACTCATCCACTTTACCAACCATTCAGTGTCTGCTACTCTTCTCTGTCAACCCCTTAGCTCACCCAACTAATTAAGTTCAAATCACTTACAACTCACAAAGCCATACACAACTCTGCCCCCAGCTACATCATTAACCTAGTCTCAAAGTACCAATCAAATTGTTTTCTTTGTTCCTCCTAAGATCTTCTGCTCTCTCACTCCCTCATCACCTCTACTCTTGCTTGCCTCCATGACTTTCCCTGAGTCTCCCCCATCCTATGGAACTGCCTACCCCAATCTGTCCGACTATCTCTTACTCTGTCTACTTTTATATGATCCCTGAAAACCAATGCAATTTAACAGACCTCTTATCATAAATACCTTTTCTATGCTATATGGGCTTGTCAGTAAGTATGAAGTTAGGATTTTATGGTATAGTTGATCCCGGCAGAAAAACACAGAGATTTACGTATACGGACCATTGTTGCAAATGGTAGTTTTGCATATGACAGGTTCAAAAGATTGTGTTTCCTCTTACCAACACATTTCTACTTTTTTTGTTATCGGGATGTGCACTATTTGGCCGTCTCAATGTTAGGAGCAAACAAAAGGACTATGAGAACATTTCGTTTTACCTAGGTACTGGATGTAGTAATGCCTCTTTTTTATTATTTTTATTTCAAGTTTGCTGCTACTAAGCATGAGTTTACAGTACTCTTTGCAGGTTTATTTAGCACATGCTCAGGCATTTGTAGCAGGAACAAGAAGATGTCATCTCTTACCATGATGGCACTTCCAATGCTCAAATCCATCACTAGAGCCCTAAGAAAAAAAAATGGTAGTTCTGTTGAGATGGACTATGTGACAAATGTGATGGCTGTGTTCGTTTTCATTTTCAGGCTTTCTTTCTTCTATTTTAATCTGGTGAGCTGACCAGTAAGTGTGTTTTTTTTCAAAAGAACACACTTTCTTGAAGATGCATCAGGTACAGGGATGAGACAAATCATTCAACCCTGCCAGGGGTGCTTACAATGATCAGTTTAATTTATTTATATAAAACTTTTATCCAAAAACTATTTTCTGTAACTGCTTTTAAAAGGTTAGCTGGAGTTTGGCTTACATTTTTTAGTGTATTTATATCTGCTAATACATCTAACATTCTCCTGCCTCGAGACTGATAATGTTGCTGTCCAAATGTGCCCCTGTGCGTCTTCATCCAGAGTGATGGCGCTCTAATACAGGGAGTGTGTTACTGACCAGATCACCAGACATAAACAGGGGACAAAAGGCTAAAAAAAAGTAAACTAATGTAGGCACCACATCTAATGATTGGTAAACTGCAATACATTACATTCTTGGTTTTGGGTTTTTTACCGCTTTAAGGTAAGTGAAAAGGGTACTTCAATTTTTTTCATGCTAATAATCATTTAGCGGGTGGTATGAGGGTCGTTAATTTTACCACTTGCCGACCGCCAGCAGTACGTGTACTGCGGCAGGTCAGCTCTGTCCTGCGAAACTATGTAACTGTATGTCGCTTCGCAGGACCACGAGTGGGTCCAGCGGTGCACGCCTGCCCATTCACCACAGGGGAAGCTGATCTGCAGGCCCAGCAGCTGCTGCCAGGCGCCTGCTGCCGGGCGCCTGCAATGCCCCCCCGTGGAGACAGAATGACGGCCTGCGTTGTAAACACGGCAGACCGCTGCTCTGTCAGCAATGAACACAGGGCTCCTGTATTCCTCCTATTTAGGAACACAGGTCTCTGTGTTCATTCCATAAGTCCATCCCCCACACAGTTAGAAAGCACCCCCCAGGGACACATTTAACCCTTTGATCGCCCCTGGTGTTATCCCATTCCCTGCCAGTGTCATTATTACAGTAACAGTGCATATTTGTAGCACTGATTACTGTAGTAATGTCACTGGTCCCCCCAAAAGTGTCAAAAATGTCAGTTAGGTGTCCGATCTGTCTGCCGCAATGTCGCAGTCCCACTAAAAATCGATAATCACCGCCATTGCTAGTAAAAATAAATAAACAAATAAAAATGACATAAATCTTTCCCCTAGTTTGTAGACGCGATAACTTTTGCGCAAATCAATCAATATATTTTTTATTGGGAATGTTTTATAACAGAAAGTGAAAAATATTGTTTTTTTTTTCAGAATTGACACTATTTTTTTTATTATATTTTTTTGTTTATAGCGCAAAAAATAAAAATCGCACAGATGATCAAATACCACCAAAAAAAAGCTCTATTTGGGGGGAAAAAAAATCACATCAATTTTATTTAAACACAGTGTTGCAATAATGTCCAATTGTCAGTTAAAGTAACACAGTGTCGAATGGCAAAAAAAAAAATGGCCTGGTCATTAAGGGGGAAAACCTTCCGGTCCAGAAGTGGTTAATGCTGGAGATGGGCTTTAAGACTTACTACAAATTTAGCAGATGATTTAGGGGGGAATGTTATGTGGGTGGCAATATGGGTACTTCAAGTGGTACGCAACTTACTATATTTTGTGAAGCCTTGGGCAAACATGATATGATATAATATAATCAATATTTATGGGGAAAATAGGTCAAAAAGACACAGTAACTGTTTTCTTTTTCAACCAAATTTTAGTTGTCCTTTAATTAAAGATTTAACGTAGCCTGAAACGCTTTAATTCAAGAAATACCTGTGAAAAATATATTTTAGGTTTATTAGGATATACCTTGAATATGTGTGGGCTTTAAAATATGTGCATTGTGCAGTTTCTATTTGATTTTCAGCCAACAAACATGACAGTACAGGATGATCTGTTGCTCACCTTTCATGATATGTTATCAGCCAGGGCTTTGAGTTCACACCGCACTTGTCCTGCTACTGTGTAGCCTAAGACAGAGCCAAGATCCCACAATTCTCCCGTTACATGAACTTACTTAACTGAAAATTCAAAACATTTACCAGGCACATTCGGAACAGCCAGTTACAGACTTTAAGGGACGTCACCCCTGACAAGGTGAGAATGAGGCCAGAACATCGTAAACTAGCTTTACAAAAAAACAATTTCTCCAGCATACAGATAGGCAGAGAGCCAAGACAACAGGAAATCAAGAAGAGATTAGTTCAGAGCCAACACCAAACTCCCACATATTCACATCAACATCAAATAAGGTATTTTCTTTTCTTCAGACCTTGTTAAATGAAAATCCAAACTTATGACCAAATGCATCAAAAACCACTTGGCAGATACTGCCAAACCTACTCCAGTGTTGCATAGTTGCCACATGATGACTATAATGTAATCCAGAGGTCAGGTACAGTGGGACCTGGGAGTGATCCAATGTTCAGCTCTTGGGCTACGATATTTCTAGACAATATATGAATGCCTGTAGCAGATCACTGAAAAAAACACTAAGCTTACATACTGTGTACACTGAAAACTATGTGACATCATGAGTGATGTCACAGCACTTCCTCCTAGTGCATGAAATGTTCCACTCTGTCCAGCCTCTCCCTGCAAGCCCCAGGTTGCAATAACTATATCAGAGCTCCTGCATGACATTTTCTTTTATTGTGCAAGCATTAAACGCTCATGTAAGTAATTGCGATGTCATTCGAATTTTCAGCAATCACAAACCTGTTAAAACTTTTCCATCATGCTACTTTGCACCCTCATTAACCTGGCTCAGTATTATCCTTAAGGAGAAGTACAGCCAAAGCTTGTTTGGTTGTACTTTACCTGTGGTTCACAGGAGTGCAGTTCATTCTGCACTCCTGTGACCCGTTTTCAGCAGACAGCTGAAGTCCGCAGTCAACTGATGTCACAAAACTGTTCTGGGGAAAGATCAGGACCATATGGGATCCACCGAGATGCCTGGACCAGCACCTGGCTCAGTATTATCTTAAAGGAGGAGTACAACCAAAACTGGCCGCTCCAGCAGACGTCCGATGACGAAGCGCGTAGGGTGGAGTCTAACATCTAACGTCACTTCCTGTTTTGGAGTTTGAGCCGTGGAACACGGAAGCTTCCCGGCTGTTACACTGATCGCAACCGGCCCATGCTGTGAGTCTATACTGCTTCTATCTGATCGCTTTGTATACTATTTCATGGGGGTTTCCTTCTGTTTTGAGCACGCAGACTGATTGAGGACTATCAGCCATTACATCAGCTCACTAAGAACGGAGGGGACCCCTGGATTCTTCAGCCTGTCCAATACCGCACATTAAAAGGTTGTATAGGAAGTGTGACACCTAGTGGATAAAACAGGTTTGACCACTTCCCTTCATACTTTTTCATTCATTGGAACATTGGTGGTGTATCACGGACACTGCACATAGCACCTTCAGGGAAGAACCTTTCCCTTTTCTAGAACTATTTATTTATTTGTTTTGCCCACCATTTATCAATATTTTCTTAAAGAAATACACTCAAGATTTATTTATTTGAATTTATTTGAATTTTTACCTCTATTTATTGCACCTTAATTTCATCACCCGCACTTTATAGTATATATAACCTTTAAAATAAAATTTTATTATCACATGTGCACTCTTGTTTCAATTTATTGCTTATTTGCACACTGGTTTCCTCACGGCATATCATTTATTGAGCACTTTATTGGGGGACTGTGCGACCAAACAACCCCCTTGTTTTTTATGATTTAGTGACACTAATGCACTTCACACCACTTTGCAATCCTGATATCTGTTTTTAGTATATTTAGTGACTTTATTTATTCAGCAACATTTTAGTATGTATTCATAGGTAGCGCCTTTTACCAACTTTTCTCTCTTTTTTATCTCATTTTAACCCTTGGTGTCCAGGGGTTGGTTGGTGGCAGCTAACACCTATTTATATTAATTTATCTGGAATTTCTATTTATTAGTTTTAGTACTTAATCCATAGCGCTGGTCACCCCTACCTTTATTACAACCAAAGCTTGTTTGGTTGTACTTCTCCTGTGATTCACGGTAGTGCAGTTCATTCTGCACTCCTGTGACCCGTTTTCAGCAGACAGCTGAAGTCCGCTGTCAACTGATGTCACAAAACTGTTCTGGGGAAAGGTCATGACCATATGGGATCCACCGAGATGCCTAGACCAGCACCCGGCTCAGCCTCTGTTGAGAGCCTGAGCTGAGAGCCTGAGCCAGCTGCTCCCATCCCCTCCACAGCACAGCACTCAAGTAAGCACGGATGGACAGAGCAGAGAGCTGGTGACTGACAGTCACCAGCTCTCTGCTCACAGAGCTATTAGAACTGAGCGATCAGTGACCTTTGATCACTTAGTTCTCAGCCACAAAGCTGGTCCGTTGCTGCATCCACCTAAGTAAGTATGATTTTAAAAAAAACAAAACAAAAAAAAAAACGAAACTTCTCTCTTACTGGCACAGTAACAATTTACGCAAACTCTTTTTTTTTTTCTCCCATGCATTGCAATGTATCATTGAAAGAGGAATAAAGCTCCCGTAAGGAAAAAAAAACATATGTTTGCTTTGAGCTTTACCATTCCACTATATATTATAAAAAAAGTTTACACTAATGTGACATCATTATAATCTGCAGACTTTATTATTAGATTTTGCTGTAAACAGAAATTACATAAATTCTATGTTGGGAAGAATCACAGGAAAATGCATTTTTTTAATTTTTATTCCTAAAAAAAAAACTAAGTAAATAAAAAAAATGTAACCAGATTTGCTACCAAATTACAGCCCCATCTGTCCTGAAAAAAGAAAAAAAAAAAAAAAAAACAATATGTTAGGGTAGACTAAAAAAAGCTAAAGTATAATATGTGGAACAGAGACACTGTTGAAATAAAAAATACACTTTGGGACTTAAAGGGATTTAGGGAGAAAAAGACAAAGGGACGCAAGTGGTTAAGAATATGTAAATACTTTACTGACTATATTCTGGGAACAGGTGCATTTCACCTTGAAACTAATCTATCTGCCACAGCTCCCCAATCCCATTTTTAATCCCAGCTTTTAACTGTTCCTTTTTTTTGGAGATACTCTTTTGGGACCAAATTCTTTTTTTCCTTTTTCCTTCTTAGGTGTCCCTCTTTTCTGGTCTGCTATAAAATCTATACTCTATAAAATTTTAATATTTAACTACCAAAATTATAATATTATAATTATAATAAATAATATTATACATGAATGGGATGGGACTATATGGATGCAACCTTACAACACCTAGGTTTGAGAGACAGACTGCTAAACTACATCAGGACCTTCTCTACTAATCTCAAAGCTAAGGTGCAGGTCAATAGCCATCTATCAGATGCTTTTTGTATAAGAAATGGCACTAAACAGAAATGTTCTATATCTGTTGAGGGCATTTTGAGATTTCTAAAGCATTTCCAAATTTAAAATAAACCATTCAGAGCCGTTCGCTCTCAACATTTTTCTTCCTTCTGAAAATTGTGGCTCTATGTAAAACACACTTTTCCTTTCAATGGACCTACAAATCAATCAAATATTTAGGAATCCACTTACTTACAAATCTAGCTGATCTTCACCCAGATATACCCTCTTCTAAAATCAGACTTGAAAACTTGTGTTAAATCACATTTTTCATGGTTAAGTACAGCAGCCATAGCTAAAATGAATATTCTTCCCAGACTTTGGTATTTATCCCAAAATATTTCTTTAGACTCTTCCCCATCAGTTTTTAACTCGCTCCAGTCATTGATTTTACCCTATTGTTGGAACAATAAAACCCCAAGAATAAAATACGGTGGAAACCATATACAATCTACAAAAAACTGACTACAAAGCCACAGCAGATGGTATCACACACCAGAACTACTAAATATAATTTCAAGGTCTGTCCCGACATCTACTGGAGATACTCTAATGAGAAAGGTATGATATTCCACATTTGGTTGATTTCCCTCAAATTCAGCCATTCTGGTCCCAAATACACTGCATAACTGGAAAGATATCAGGTCATTACTGTCCATTTCATCCAGCCTTATTCTTGGTACACCTCACAATCTTGTCCCCATCTACATACTGTATAGACACCCCCTCCCATTTCACCTAACTAACGCTGCAAAATGGTGCCAAGCGTGAGACAATAGCTCCGACGGGTCAAACAAGTGTCAGAGATGAAAAATGAATACACGTAGGCAAATACAATGTGACCCCTTATATCAAAACCTGGACTGGATGGATGCTTGGTAAATCAACTGATACATACAAACAACTCATGGATCCCCAAAGAACTACAGTCCCCCTCTCTTGAAAGACTGAGCTAGCTAAGCTGCTTCTCTCCTAGCCTATCTTAGACCAGAGTCATATCTTATCATAAAACATACATACTTGTACGTTAGTCAGACCACTCCCCTCAGGAAGCTCCTAAGACAGTGATGGCGAACCTTGGCACCCCAGATGTTTTGGAACTACATTCCCCATGATGCTCAACTACACTGCAGAGTGCATAAGCATCATAGGAAATGTAGTTCCAAAAAACATCTGGGGTGCCAATGTTCGCCATCTCTGTCCTAGGACATACTGCTCCTTCCCCTCCTTCTTTCTCTATGTCCACCTCCCCCTATCACCTTATTCCTACCCCTTCTACCCTCACCACTCCTTTTTAATTCTGATACTTATTGAACTACAACTAACAGACATGATAGTGACCCAATATTAGAACCTCATCTACCTAGATATATTCTATATCCAGGCTACTCTGTGCTCTTTGCAATGTATTCCCCTTTAGTCCCCAAATTTATCACTAGAGATGTGAACATCATCAAGACAAGTAGATGTGACTTAACTTATACCAGATATAGCTTTTATCCATTAGGAGATAACCATATAACTGCCTATATTTATCAGTACAAATTCAGGGCTTAATCTAACCTCTCATTTTTTGCATATTAATTATTTGTGGTCCACAATACTGGGGGGATGGGCAAGGGTGTGTCTTTGTGCTAAATAATGTCCCTCTTTCTCATGTCAGGAAGTCTCCCAGCAGGCTTTTACCATCAGATAAAGGTGAAAAAGTAGTCCTATTGGGCCAGACACCTGGTATTACCTGGTTACCCTCACAGCTCTGAAGGCAATGGTTGAATCATCAAAACTCTCGATACATCCTGTTGACACACCTCTTAGTAATCCTACTAAAACCTGGGTGTTCTTAATGGCTTGACCCTCTTTAATATTGTGGGCTTACACAGAGGCAATGTAAAAGAAGTCAAGCATTTTACTTGATTCGAAAACCTAACCTTATTAACAAAGAGAGTGACTCTAAGGGCAAAGGGATGCTTTAGAAATAGGGAGTAGAGATGCAACTTTTGCAACGTCTTTTCCTGCACCACTTCTTCCCTTGACACGAGATGGTGTCAAAATGAATTTACAGACAGTAAATAAACACATACTTTTTCTCTTACAGTGGAACTGAGCACAAAAAAGTGAAGGTTTGCTATGGTAAAGGTGAACATTTAGAAATGTCAATAGTACCAAAACAGTACCCTGAAAAGTATACCTTTCATCTGGAATTTCTCCTGAAAAATAGCAGAGTATTTCATGGAACCTTATTGCTGTACTGTATATCTGCAGCGTGCTATCTATGGTACTGCTGTATATGGCTGCTAAGCTGGCTATAATCAACTGAATTTAATTTGAGAATTATCATCTTCTAAATGTTTGTTTAATTATCTAATTAAATTGACTTTTATTTTTGACAGTAGCGACGAGAAAGTTTAAAGGAGCAGGTTGGGAAATTTTTCTCAAACAAAAGACATTTTAACTTTGAGAGTTCCGTTTCTCTTCAAAGTCAGTGATGACTGCTGCCACTTATTTTAATAAAGGCAAAATTCTCTATACACAAAGATTTACACTCATAACATTTATATGGATATGAATTGAATATAACCATTGATAGATCAGCATTACATTTTTCTCATTGATAATAATCTCATAAAAATTGCACAACCTGTTTCAGTCACAATCTCTTTGTGTGCTTTCACCTTCCCTGAATCCAGTGACCATCTGTCAATAAGAGTCAGATTTCAGTTTGTCCCTGCTCCCAGTATTCCTTTGGCAGCCCTTTCCCACAGTCGCTGTGCCTTTGCTTTTTTCATGACCCTTCAGAATTGCGGTCATTTTCTGTTTGCACACTATGATAGGCACTGCAGAGAATATTAAACAAAAGAACTTCTGTTACCAGTAAACAATCTGCTCATTTACATTTTCCCAACATTTTTTTCATCATAACATCCGATAGTGCAGTAATGTTAACGTGCCATTGTTGCAGCTATACTGTTATGTTCCACATTTAACCACAGGCATAGTTTGAAACTTTTGGGCCTTGATGCAAGATCCTAGCAACCCACTGACCTTCCTGAAGTCCATCTACTCAACCTTATGGCATTGTGGTGTGTGCAGAAAGTTGGCAACCCCAACATACATCTGAAATAACCAAACAAAATGGCAAACATGACAACAGGTGCTAGGGACAATTATTTATACATCTGTGACACAGTAGTTTGAATAACAATCTACTTAAAGTGGAACTACAAGGACAGATACAATACCTTATAACTAAAATACCTCCAAATGCTCTGCTCCTTACAACCCCCAGTATAGTGTGTGCATCAAACTGTAATGTCTGCCCACAATCAGGTACATTTATATCTGCTGCTTACCTAGGCTGTCTGGGAATAGGGAGGTTGAAATAGACAATGTGCTTACTCTGCATCAGTACATCTAGATCCAAGACTAGAAAAGAATGCTGCCATCCTACTCTGCTAACTGGACTCAGACTGGGGATACTATAAGACCATAGTACACTTTTCAAAAATATATGTAGCACTGCCCCCGTAGAAACTGCTGGACACTGTCTCTGTGGGGTCCCCTGGTTACCAGCATACGGCTATGACTAGACAAAGCTCTTGGATCCCTCTTTGCTCCTGTTGGCTCTTGACAGAAATAAACAGTCTAGGGTGTTGTTTTTTTGTTGTTTATTTTGTATTCGGGATAGGAGAAGGGAATAGTGGGATACTCCAATTGAACTATTCACATAGATGAGGACTTCTATCTTCAGAACTTCTTTAGTACTTAGGAACAGCCAAGCTGTTAATCCACACTGCCACAAGTGTAGAAAGAGTTAGGTTTCTTGCTCTCTTTAACAAGGAGACTTGATGGACAATCACTTATCTTCAGGACACTCTCCCTAGCACCCTCTTCCTGTTGACACCCGTCCACTGACTATCTTTTGAGCAGGGGTGGCCCCCCTCAGGTATTGCCCCTTAATACAAGCTCACGATACTGCAGGAACAGGACCTCCAGTGTCTCCCCTCTCAGTCAGCTTCCCTGGACCTCTGGGTTCATCTCCTACTGACCACTTCTCCAGCCCTCAGAACGACCTCCTGAGGCCGCATGGCACCTCTACAGAGGAGGAGGCAGTCGCTCCCTCCCTCCGGCTTTTTTACAGTATCCCAAAATGCACCGAGGCAGCCTGCTTTCTGCCAATCATCAGGACTGTATCAAAAGCCTATGCACCCATTCGTCAGGTTTCCTTCCACTGTCCAATATGCCTCCCTATTGGACCAACATGAAACACTCTCTAGACTGAATGAATCGCATACTGAGCACAATGAGCAGACCTCACTAACAGATCCTGCTCTCTGGTAGGCAGTGAACAATATTGATTTACCCCTTCTGGTAAGCAGACCGAACTAAAAACTATACATTATCACTAGCACCTACCTAGGAGGGTGCTACATATACAAACTGTGCAGGGACAGCCAAAATGAAGACCAAACCATATAGCATTGGCCCATTGTACTTTTCACAGTAAAAGGAAGTCACCTGGCCAATAGGAGAGAAAGATGCTACTTAAGGCTGCAATAACAACGATCAAAACCACACCTGACCTGAGGCCTGTATCTACAAAGATTTAAGTGATAGGGAGATCTCTAACCCTGATCTATAGTGTTATCCTTTGAAGGAAATATTACCCCCAGATATCAGTTGATTTTTTTTACCATCATTTTGTAGCCAAGAGCCCCCAAAATTACCAAAACTGGAATGCCTACAATATACAACTTCTAAGTTTTGGAAATGTTGGTTCTAATAAGTGCTACTAAAGTATACAACAAAACACTACAAAAAGCATCTAAATATGTTTCTCTCCTGCATTTCATTGTAGGCTGTGATAAAGCCGTTTTTCAATGAAGTCAGAATTTATGTACAGAGAGTGCCTTAGTTTCAGGGACTGTCAAAGGACCATGCAGCAATAGTTTAGCAAATGACTATGTCTTCTCCCTTTAAAGATTAGCTATGGTGTGCAGCAACCCAGTTTAGCATATCCAAAATTAGTTTTTTTTATTGGCTTCGTATTTTCATCCTGGTACCATCTGATTTTTAGCGGTTATAGGTTATAAGTAAATCAGCTTAAAAACCAGACAAATTTGCAAAACATGAATACATTAATGTTTTTATTCTCCTAAATCACAGGTGTCAAACACAAGGCCCTAGGGCCAAATGCGGCCCCCCAGGCTATTCCATGTGGCCCTTGCACCTCTCCTGCAGCTGCGGCACCCCCCTTGTCTCTGCCCTCACCTTGTCTCAGTAGTTAGCAGCAGAGAGGACAGAACTCCTTTGCCAGATCCTGCACTCCTCTGTGCAGCTGCAGAAAGGCTTGCCTTTGCCCCCCCTTCTCAGAAGTCTGCAGTAGAGAGGAGGGCAGAACTCCTGCACCTTTCTGTGCAGCCAAAACACCACCTTGCCTCTGCCTCCCATGGTCTCAGCATTCAGCAGACTCTGGAAGCTGACTCCAGCCCTCCACTGGTTCTCCTCCAGACCCTGCACTTTCTTCTTCCCAGATCCATCCACATCCTCTTCCTGGCAGCAGCACAAGGTAAGGGGGTGCATTGTGGTGTAAGCAATGGTGGGTGACTCTTGACTTCTGATGGTGGGGGTAGGGATGCACCGATACGATATTAGAATTAGATATTGGACAAATTAGACATTAGATACTGCCAAAATAGCTGGATCGGTAAAATTAACCGATCCATGGGCCGATCCAGTTTTGCTGAGTCCCGGCTCAGCTGTCACTTACTTGCAGGGAGCCGCTGCTTCCTGTTTAGGTCCGGCTCACAGGCGGAGTGATATCAGAGGCACTCTGCCTGTGAATTGAGGAGTCATACACAGGAAGCAGCGGCTTTACTCTGTACTGCATATTGTGTATGTGTGTAGTTCCGGATCGGTATCGGCAGATACACAAAGCCAGGGTATCGGTATCGGGAATAGAAAAGTCGGATCGGTGCATCCCTAGTGGGGGGGGGGGGCTCTTGACTTCTGATGGTGGGGGGGGGGGGGTTGACATCTCATTTAAGGGGGCTTGGGGTGCTCTTGACATTTATTTTTACAGTATAACCGGCCCTTTGAGGGCAACCATAATGCTGATGCGGCCCACAATGAAATTGAGTTTGACACCCCTGTCCTAAATATACGTAAATGCTTTCAACGTGAAAAAAATCAAACAATCCATGAAGTGTGATCTTCTGGTTTTCTAAACTGCCTGTTTATTCACAGATCAACAGATCTTCATGGAAACAATCAGAATAAACCACAAAGTGATAAATCGGCAGTTCTCCTTATTAGATTATCACTACCTATATCATGGCATTCTTAAACAAATAAAACCAATTCTCATGATATTCTCTTGGTAAATCCTTATGTTTTTTCTTTTTCTTAGAGAAGCTGAAGTCAGCAGCGGATGATTTACTAAAAGCTCACCAGCCCAACACATTTATATTTACCCAATCAGATTACGGTGACATTACAAAATAGAAATGTCTCCTTGAACTGATTGGGTGTGATTTCTTGGTAAACAATAATATGTCATCATTTTTAATCCACTGTATGGATAAGATTACTTGATCATTGCACATATAGCACTAGAATAAGTAACCCTGTGTTAGTTTATGCAATTTAATCTACCATCAGCTATCCCTAGTTATGTCTGTAAAAAAATATTTGTAGCATTTTATGTTCTTTATTTTTTTTTTTTACAAACATTTTAGTATGTTAATTTGCACTTCTGTTAACTCTCCTTTCCATTTCATGTATTGGTCCATAGGGAGGTGCAGGGGGAATGAGGGGGGGACCAGCGATTGACCTGACTTTTGTTCATAATTGACATATCAGAGTTTCTTGGTAGTGCCTGTTAGAGTCCAGGTGGAACTTCAATGTAAAGCCTAGTACACACGCAACGATTATCGGCCGACCGACCGTCCGTCTTTTGTCCAGAGTGGTGTTTTGTTAGTTGGAATGTGCCTAGACTGCACACGAATTTTCTCGCCCGACAAAATTCTACTTCAGAAGTGATGTCATGTGTTGGTTTGCTTTCTTTGTGTTCTTTCTTCTCTGAGCATGCCCAGACTTGCTCATTAGATTTTTCTTTGCCGAAATCTGTACTAACTGCACAAAAATCGTCCGTGTTTTGACGGCGGACAAAAATTTTATAGTCTGCACACCAGATTTTTTTCGGCCGAAAACTCGGAGTCGGTTGTCGGAAGCATCATACTAACAAGCCAAAAATCGGCAGATCGGTCGTCGGACGAAAATTCCCTGCCGAATTTCGACGCGTGTGTACGAGGCTTTAGTTTAGTTACTACAATTTGCTTTAAAGTGGTTATAACCCTTGCTAAAAATACCACTGTGTGACTACTGGTAACACAGAGCTTTACTGCACTGCACTGGGAGTTTTGTTTGTGTAAAAATCTTGCCTCTGCCATGTTGTGCAGCTTCAAAAGGCAGGTCTCATGATTGCTGTCAACTCCGCAGACCTGCCACTGGGCGTGTCCAGTGTTGGGGTCATTACAACAGAACCATTAAAGAAGTTGCCACGAGTTTCTGTGTTTCCATGGCAATGAATTACAATCTGACCCGGCAGCAAATGTCACCCCCCCCCCCTTCCCCATCCAAGAGCAGGGATGGTGGAGTTTTACACTGACCACAGAAGATACAAGCTTGCTGTGGCCTTGCGCAGCACACCTGTATCTTTGGCATGATGACACAAGACATAAACTGACCACAGTAGCATGGTTAAACTGCCATACTACCATTGTCCATTTACTAGTAGGAGGAGCGGCACAGGCAGGATCAACCAGTTTTATTACAGCATCAGCAGCAGGAAATAAAATGCAAATGTGAGAAAGGGCATTTATCTAATTATCTAATATTTAAATTTTTTTAATTTACAAACACTTTAAGCATTACTCTCCAGATTTCATAAAGGAATTCATATGACAACAAAACTCATTGAGTCTTAACTGGTTTCTATAAGTGCAGTGCTTTTGCTATAGTTTCAGGAATGAGCGCTCCAGGTAAGAACAATGGTGAAAATGGGCATAAATGGCTCAAAAGACAAAAAACTATATCATAAATGTGTTATTAGTTGGGCTACAAAGAAAGAGGCTATTTATTTTTTTTTCTTTCGTTATCAGTGGAACCTTAGTTTATTGAAGAACTCCAGTTTCACCCAAAAGAGCAATACATATTTCATGAAAGCAAAGAAGGAGGTGCAAACACCTAGTGCATTACCCGTGATCACCTTAAAAATGTTTGAATAAAATGCCAAAAACATACTCACAGACATGAAGAGTCAAATCGCATTACAAGAGTCCACCACATCTACAGGGACATGTTCCATTCCACATGTGGTGGACTCTTGTAATGCGATTTGACTCTTCATGTCTGTGAGTATGTTTTTGGCATTTTATTAAAACATTTTTAAGGTGATCACGGGTAATGCACTAGGTGTTTGCGCCTCCTTCTTTTCTTTCATGTGCTACATTGGAGTTCCCTACCTGAGAAGAGCAGCAAGCCGGTCATCCCCATTAGAGGGAGCACTTGGCTTAATTGTTTGTGTGAGCAATACATATTTGCATGACCTTTTGCAAGCAGTTGTACCAACATATCTTTTTCCCTTCAATATGCAAATATATTTGGCAAACTTAACAACCACAGGAGTTAGCTGTCAATAAACGATTATGATGATTAATCAAAGCTGGGGGGTATGTAAACTGTGGTATCCTCAGCATCTTTGTTTGAAGGTCTTCTGCTATTGGTGCTGCTTCTGACATTCATTCTGTATACACAGCATATCTAGTCATTCAAGGGGAGAAACACAACCAATTCATGATGGAAGGGTTTGTAGGAATGCCAGGTTTAATCTTTATTTGTATGGGTCAAACCTGTTAGGATTAAAGTACAAAGGAGGTGAAGAAGCAACAAAGGAATGTTGGATTTTTATTGAATTTTTATTTATATCTATCTTACCAACCAAAATCCTTCACCACCACCACATTAGGGGACCAATCAAAAAATAAATGAGTTCTTGGACTAGTTCTTTTAACTATATATGAAACCTAAAGCTATCCAATTGCACACATATGGGCCTGCAAATTTAACGTATTGTTTAGGTAGGCCATCCCATTATATTTTTATAAATATAAAGGACATTTTACAGTGATTGTACAATCATATTAAGTATGTATGGCCAGTTTATCATTAATTGTGATTACATTAATTTCCTATTTATGTAAAAGTACTTTAAAACATATTTTGCTAATTAAAGATAAATTGTTTGTGTAGGTCATTTTGCAATAAAAATCTAAGGTTGAAAAGCTAATTAATATGCCTTGTGGAATCAAAGAGCAGTTGCTATACATGATTGATCTGTAAAACTCACACTGAACACGCTACTTAGGATTCTGGTCTTGTCTGTGTGTCCCTCGATGACCTGTGATGACTTGTAAACAAACTGGAACTGATCCTAAGATATCTATTAAACTTACCAGAGATGAAGGCTGAGGGTTATTTTTACTCTGCCCGTGACATGCATTGAGCTCAACCTCCCGTGGACATCTAGGTTTGTAGCTAATCTGATAGAAAACATCAAGGCCCCTGATAATTGGCAAGGCCTCACACCCACTGCTTAACTACATAGAAGATTTCACACATACAAACATACTGAAACATGAAGTAATAATGGATTAGATAATCCCTTCAACCATACAACACCCCACATATCTATTTTATCTTGTCCATATCATATGTCCCCAGATAATACAAGCCAGATTTCAAATATGGTCATAAGATAAAGAAAAATACCAAAATGCATTACTCATACTTACAAAGAATAATGATGTCAATGTGATTAGGACCCATTCACACCTATCAGTTACTGCAACACACATCAAAGTACATGCATTCTATGAATTTGTTTAGGGCACTCGCAGCTCTAATGCGATGCATCTCTGATGCACATGCCTTGTAGCACACCACAATGCACAGTAATGCATGGCCATGTGTTGTGGTGTGCAGCGTCAGAAAAAAAGGTGCTTTTCCCATTTATGGTCAGTTCTGGTACCTTGGCAGACCAATCAAATGCACGCTCAACATTACACATGTTGATACATGTGGGCCCTTAACCACTTTAGCCCTCACACCTGTACAGTACATTGCCTATGGATCAGAGCAATTTTTACATTTCTGCTATGGGCCTATTTACTTAGCAATAACTTTGTCAATACTTAAAGCGGATCTTCACCTCCCCCCCCCTTTTTTTACTCCAGCTTACCTTGTTGCATGTTCTCCACACTTAAGATACTCACCTACCCAGCAGATCCAGCATTGTCCTGCCAAGATCCTCTTCTCAGCAGGTGCCATGTTGCGTGTGACCTCATCAGGAGGCTGCTGCTCTGCTGGGTTCAGTTATCAGGCATCCCAAATGCCTTTTTTTTTATGTACAACGCATTTTTAAAATTATTTAAAATGTAATGAATGCTTTTTCATCAATGTTGTGCTTTCTTTATGCATTACTAAATAAATCATCAAAACTATGATCAATGAATAAAAGTTTAAATATTAATCATTGGAAAAAATAGAAAAATAAAATCAGAAGGAAAATAAAATATTAGGGTTGAAGTTATTTACAGCTAATTTGGACAAACTAATAAGGGGTTGAATAGGAATACATTTTCCTAATGGTGACATGCCAGCTGTCGAGATGTCAGAGGGAACCACAGCTCTCATTGGGGAACATGCTATTTGGCACACCGGAAGTGTTGGACAGCAGTGACACCCATAGCTGTGGAAAACAATGATAAAATAGAAAGATTTAACCCACCTCCAACCAGACAGGTAAATAATCAACTTCTTCTTTCACAGAGGGTTTAGGACCATTCATACAACAGAATTATTTTACAGTAAAGTGTATGTCACCAGCGCAACAAAAAATATATTATAAATTAATCATAAATCATCAGCCGCAGCTAAAGAAATTCTGACTGGAATGTAAAAAATGACAAATGCTATATATAGTGATAGCCGTGCTAATTAATGTCAAACACATGAACTTAAAAAAATATATGTAAAGTAAATTAGTGTAACATAGAAAGTGACTGTGATAATTCCCATGTGACTTCAAAGTCCAATTCGGTGATGTGCACACTAATCCACACCTCTGTGACAATATCCACCACCGACTATTATGCTCACTCACCAGAGCTCCTCCAATATAAAGCATTATTATCCACTCCTCAGACGCGTCCTGATGACGTATCTTTATGGGAAACATGTTGAGGCATAGTGACGCAATACACACATGATCCCATTGGTTTGTGTAAAACAGAGCTGAGAATTGTAATGCCCGCTGGCCCCAGTATACGGAGCGGTGGCATATTTTCAGATATGGGTTGCTGGAAAGACTTAGTGCTGGTCGGAGGGCTCTAGTAAATGTGAGTTGGCATTTTTAACATTTTTTAATAGTACATTTTTATGGAATAAACATGTTGGGCAATGAAAGCATCTTCTTTATTGTATGAGTATTCGTTAGAGGAGTGGAAAAGAATATAATATACACTAGCTCTGGATGAGAAATTAGGGATACGTTAAGCAAAACTAGTGGATCTAATATTCCAGAGGAGTGGATAATAACGCCCTATATTGGAGGAGCTCTGGTGAGTGAGCATAATAGTCGGTGGTGGATATTGTCACAGAGGTGTGGATTAGTGTGCACAGCACCAAATTAGATTTTGAAGTCACGGAGATATTATCACAGTCACTTTATATGCTACACTAATAGGTTTTACATATATTTTTTAAGTTTATGTGTTTGATATTAATTAGCAAGGCTATCGCTATTTTAGCACTGTCCCCATAGGGCTTGCTGTATGATGACTTTGTGGGCCTCCTCTGATTACCAGCATACATTCACTTAGGGTACAGTTCACACATTCATCCTTTCTCCCAATGGCTCATTGGTCAAAAAACAGTCCAGGGGTATTGGTTTTTAGTATTTATTGTGGAACTTGGATGGGAGAAGGGAATAGTGGGATACTTCAACTGGAACTAAATACATTGGATAAGGACAACTCTCACTTGGCATCACCAGGTTGCTTGTGGAAACAGTCTCACTGCCTAAACCATACTGCCACATGTATGGAAAGGGTTAAGTCTCAATGCTCTTTCTCCAGCAATAGACTTGGTGATCTACTTTACCTTCAGGATACTCTCTAGCATTCCCTTTACTGACACCCGTCCACTGACTCTTCTAGCTTCAGGGGCGGCCCCCCTCAGGTCAGGCCCCTTGACACAGATCTGTACCCACTGCACTGCAGACTCAGATCCTTCCAGTGTCTCCCCTCCTAGTCATCTTTACAGGACCTCCGGGTTCAGTTCCTCTCTAGCTCTTTAGGCCCTCAGGTCAACCACCTGAGACCGCATGGCACTTCTGCAGAGGAGGAGGCAGCTGCCCCCTCCCTTCGGGACTCAGCTCTCCAGCTGACAGACCCCGAGCACATGTGCTCCTGGCATTTATACAGTATCCCAGCATGCACTGAGGCATTCTCCTCTGCCAAATCACCAGGGCTGTACCAAATGCCTGTGCACTCATTTGTCAGGTTTCTTCCCACTGTCCAATATGCCTCCCTATTGGACCAGTGTGAAACACTCTTCAAACAGACTGAGTTGCACCTGAGCACATTGAGCAGACCTCACTAGCAGATCCTGCTCTTTAGTAGGCAGAGAACAATATAGATTTACCTGAAATCCCTCTGGCAAGCAGAAAGGATTAAAAACTATACTCTCTCTCTATAGCACCTACCTAGGAGGGTGCTACAACTATATATAGAATTATTTTACAGGAAATCTGTCACGTATCTAGGCAATACAATACAATTAGTATTATTATTACTATTTTTATTATTACTGTACTATTGCATTAATATTTTTCATCAGAGATGGGCTTTGAGTTCGTTCAAATCATTATCAGCAAATTGCAATTAAGGATCAGAAGCAAAAAGTTATTCCAAAAAATGCACAGTTTTTAGAAAAGTTTTGTGTATTGTCAGGCAGCGTTTCCAGTGTTGAATCCTAAATTGTGTGTAACAGCGCTGCAAATATCTAAAATACATATGTGGGGTTCTGATTTGAGGGAAGTGCATTCAGATATGCCTTTTGGTTTTATGTATTAGTACTAACCACAGGTTTGGATTCAACACTGGAAGTGATCGCAGGCCAAGGATGCTCACCGCAAATATTACACGACATGGGCTCCCTGGATACACTTCACAACTCTTCCCGACTTTCAGAATCTGACCACTACTTCCTAGATGCTGGATACGGCATACCGGACATTAAGAGCTTCAGATATCTCTCCCCATACACCCGTTATTAAGATCTCAGCTGTGTCCCTCACACCGCCACAGCGGGCCTCACACCCCCTTTTTTGAGCTTCCTCACCCTCCTCCCTCCTTTTCTCTATCCTTCTCTCTCAGCTCATTCCCTCTTGTCCTTCCCTCTATCCTCCCCCCCTCTTTCCTTCTCCCACCCCCCTCCCCTCCTACTCAGGCGTTTCCCCCCTCCTCCCCAAGCCACAGACCCGACCCCCCCATGGGCCCGCACACTTACCTCCATTGCTTCCCTCTGTGGGTTTCTCCGGAATTGCCCACCTCCAGACAGACCGCACACATTTGGTGGTTGCCCCCTATGTCCGGATACAGTGAGTTCCCCCTTGGGGGTGTCCGGTCATGGGGGGCGCCACCACTGCCCCTGATTGTGCCTTATCCGTAACACACCCCACCACAATGGAGGTCAACACAGTTTCTGACTGTATGTTCTCCCTACAGCCCTACACCAGAGTATAGGAAACAGGACTGTCCCCGCCCTGCTTATGGTTTATATTACCTGACCTGTGCCGGTCTTGTACACCCCTGTGCTCCACTGTATGAATATGTTGTGGTTTGATCATCCACTCCTACATTGTGTTCTTGTTGTTACTGTTACCGTTTTTTCTACACTTTGTACCACCCAAAGTGATGTTCACTTGTTCTCTCATTCTATTTTATTTCAATAAAATGTTTTGGACAACACTAGAAGTGATGCTTTATAATATACTGAAGGGTGAGCTGCACTGCTTATAAAATGACTTGAAAAACTGCAGAACTTCTGCTGTGAATTTGAGGATGAATCGCTTCATGCTGCCTGCATGAAGGTCAGTGATGGCTTGTTTTGGTCAATTCTCAAATGTCTACCTGTTTTAAAATATTTACCACTTAATTTTTACTTTTGTTCATTTATGATACCATTGTTTTGCAGTATTTGAGGCTTCACTGTGGGTGGAGGTGGTTATATGGCAGAAAGTAGGTGAAGACTGTAATAATAAGATCAGCTACTCCTTCAATCTCCTTATAAATATGTCCAGCCATAACTCTAAGCCATGCTTGCACCTCCTTTTGCTTCCTTTCTGTGTTCTCATGAATACATTCACAAAAAAAAAAAAAAACAAAGACAATAAAGGGGTGATTTACTAAAAGAGCAATATTAATGCTTGTCCAAGGACATCCTGATCATATCAATCGTCCTACCAGGCAAGACGTAATATGTTTGAACAATTCTCTTTAATGTGACTGGATGTTTAAAGTGAAGGCATGTTTGTAGGGTCATTTTAGTATATCACTCATAAATTTTGCTACATATCCACCATAAAAGACTTTTGTTAACCTGCTGTGCACATAAAGTATAACAAGCAGTTAACATTGTGAAATGTTTTGGTACAATATATCCAATAAAATCCTTTGGTGCCATCAGTTGCTGGCTGTCAAATCCTACTGCAGGTCCCACTGAGCATTATTACATGAAAAAGTAAAAATGCTTCAGGTATCGGTCAATTTCCAGAATATCAAATATCAATGTAAAGTGTATTGCAATCCATGTGCCAATATAAGAACTGAAGGACAAATCTATACTGGCCATTGAGTTTTTGTGTGCTGGTAGCTGTAGCTATGAGACTCTAATTGTTGAAGTGAGTTAAAAGGTACTGTTTAAGTGCCATTTCCCTTCCCCTTTTCTGCTGTCACAGAATGTTTGCTCGGATCATTTATAAAATTAATTTCGTTTGCAAAATACAGCTGCTTAAAACGTGGACTGTCAATGCAGAAAGAGAGTAATTTTCTGTCCTGTAACCATTAAAGGACAAAGAAAGTCTAAAATCTCATAAATCATTATATGCAGAAGAGCCGTTAATACTATTCACAAATAAGCATACAAAAGCTCCCATTTTTTAACACAAATTGGGATATTTGATGTTTAATTTAAAGATGACATCCAGATAGATATAAAAGAAACACTAAAAAATGTACCAGTACTTGTTTAAAAAAAAAATCACTTAAATCACCTTTAACCACTTACAGTTTTACGTCGCGACTTTGAAGTTAAATACCGGGATTATGGCAGCAGATAGCTGCCATAATCCCGGTATTTTTTTTAAACAGCACTTTAACATAAGGGTGGTCCCAGCAGCGGATTCGCCTCGGGATCACCCTTATAGGCGGCAGGAGAGGTGCCCCCCTCCCGCTGCTTTCCAGTTGTTTTCCCTACTTACTGGACCCATCGGTAGAGGGTAAAACGATCTGGTCTGCTGTCCCCTCAGGCAGGAAGCCGAGTGAGGGCAAGATGGCCCCGACTCGACTCTATGGCCTTGGAGGACCGGAGCGACGTCATACGTCGCTTCCTAGCAAGGGATTTTAAGAGCCCATTTTATTTTCATCATAAAAAAAATACTTTTTTTTTTTCTCTTTTAGTGTAGCTGTGAAATCTGAGGTCTTTTTGACACCAGATCTCACATTAAAGAGGTCCTGTCATGCTTAGGGATGTTTACATTCCTTGTAATAGGAATAAATGTGATAAAAAATATAAAAAAATCAGTGTAAAACAATGTAAAAATAAAATAAAAATAAAGTGCCCCATCTCCGTTAGCTCGTGCGCAGAAGCAAACGCATACGCAAGTCGTGCCCACATATGTAAACGGTGTTCAAACCACACATGTGGTGAGCAAGTGCAATAATTCTAGCTTTAGACCTCCTCTGTAACTCTAAACTGGTAACCTGTAGACATTTTTAAAATGTCACCTGTGGGGATTTTCAAGTATCAATGTTTGTCACCATTCCACTAGCGTGCGCAATTTTGAGGCATGACATGTTGGGTATCTATTTACTCTGCGTAATATTATCTTTCACATTATAGAAAAAAATTGGGCTAACTTTACTGTTTTCTTTTTTTTTTTTTTTACTTCAAAAAGTGTATTTTTTTCCAAAAAAAATTGCTTTTGTAAGACCGCTGAGCAAATACAGTGTGATAAGAAATATTGCAATGATCTCCATTTTATTCTCTAGGATCTCTGATAAAAAAAAAAAAAAAATATATATATATATATATATATATATATATATATATATATATATATATATATATATATATATATATATATATATAATGTTTGCGGGTTCTAAATAATTTACTAGCAAAAAAATATATTTTAATACAAGTATCAGAAAAAGGCCCGGTCCAGAAGTGGTTAAACCAGTGGGTTTGCTACCACACATATAACATTGTACAATATTTTGTTCACTAATGTAAGTAATCAGGTTTAGCATGTGGGCACTGTGAACAGAACCTCAAGGAGAGAGGTCAGAATTATAGGGTTACATAGTAGGTGAGGTTGAATAAAGACAATAGTCCATCCAGTTCAACCTGTGTAGGTGTGTGTGACTGTAATCATCTAACATAGCCCTCAATCTCCTGATCCTTGAGATGTAAGTCTAAGAGTCTTTTGAAAGTCACCATACTACCCGCAGAAACCACCTCATGTGGTAGACAATTCCACAATCTTGTAGCCCTAACAGTAAAGAACCCCCCACGTTGCCTGAGGTTAAAACGCTTCTCCTCTAATCGCATTGTATGTCCTCGAGTCCTCATGCAATTCCTTCGAATGAACAGCTTTTCTTCTAAGCTGAGATCCCCATTAAGATATTTATAAATTGCTATCATGTCCCCTCTCAGACGTCTTTTCTCCAGGGAAAATAAATCGAGCGATTGCAGCCGCTCTTCATAGGTAAGGTCCTCCAACCCCCTAATCAGTTTAGTTGCCCTTCTCTGGACTTTCTCCAGCTCCAACACATCCCTCCTGAGGACTGGCGACCAGAACTGGACAGAATACTCCAGATGCGGTCGGACCAGAGTTTTATAAAGTGGAAGGATTATAGTCTTATCTCTGGAATACATCCCTTTCTTTATGCATGCTAATATTCTGTTGGCTTTGGAAGCTGCCGCTTGGCATTGCATGCTGTTGCCTAATCTATCATCAACTAAGACTCCCAGATCTTTCTCCATTTTTGATTCCCCCAAGGGTTCCCCTCCTAACGTGTATTGTGTTTTTATGTTTTTGGTCCCCAAGTGCAAAACCTTACACTTCTCCACATTAAACCTCATTTGCCATGTCGTTGCCCACTCCGTAATTTTGTCCAGGTCATTCTGTAGGATATCTGCTTCATGCTGTGCAGTTATTGCCCTGGCCAATTTTGTGTCATCTGCAAAAACTGATAACGAACTACTGATCCCTTCCTCAATGCTGTTTATGAATAAATTGAACAAGGTTGGTCCCAGGACTGAGCCCTGGGGCACCCCGCTTACTACCTCAGACCAGTCTGAGTATGCGCTGTTTATTACTACCCTTTATTACTACCCTTTACTAAAGGCAGCTAGACTGTGCACTCTGCAAGTGCAGTTGATCCAGATTCAGTAAATGAGCAGAAGCGATGCTGGCTTTCATTGTCCAATCACGTGCAAGCAAATATTCTGTTTTTTTTTTTTCCTTGCATGTGATCGGCTATTCTTTGCAAAGTGAAGAATTACCTTGTTTACTAAGCTCTTGAGCAACTGCATTTGCAGGGTGCACAGTCTATTTGCCTTTAGTAAACCAACCCCTATGAGTTAGACTATTTCTTCTGCACCGCATTTGAGAACACATTTGGGTGGATTTACTAAAGGCAAATAAATGGTGCACTGTGCAAGTGCAGTTGCTCCAGAGCTTAGTAAATGAGGTAAAGCTTCACTGTGCAAAGAATACCCAATCACACGTAGGTTAAAAAAAAACAGCATCTTACACCTGATTGGATGATGGATATCAGCAGAGCTTCTCTTTATTTACTAAGCTCTCTACAGCATCTGCACTTGCAAAGGACACAGTTTTTTGCCTTTAGTAAATCAACCCTACTGACAGGAGGGGGGAGTAAAGTAAGCATTGTGATGACTCATTACTATGCTGCTGCTCATTCACTGTCCAATCAGTAGACTGGAGATGTGTCTTTGACCAAGCTACACTGTCTGGTTAGGGGTGTCTGAATCACTGCACTGTCTGGACAGAATTACAAATTCCTTAGTGGGTAAAACAGTCCCATTTGTATATTTCCATATATGCATTGGGTTAATTGTGTGGAGTCTATCTTTGATTTTAAGATACAACTTTGTGTCTTTATGTTATCCACCATTTTAAACATAAGAGAACTGCTCTCAGAAAAGAATATTTTTGCAATATATTTTAGTTTTAAAAATATAATAATTTTAGTTTTGCAAAGCACTGCAAATCAAACAGAATCACACATTTTTATTGTTAAAAAAGAACAGTTTTACCGTGGTTTTTACCCTGACATTTGTCCCCCTGCACTATACACATCCCATTGACACTTCATGCAACACAACACACTGTTGCACAAGGCACAGCGACCTGTTAAGGGTGCTGCTAAAAACGCAAGCTGCATCATTTTTTTGCAGCCATTTAATTTTGAATTTGTAGTCTAATGCAGCATGCCACAACATGCTTCAATGCACAAATGTACATGATGTAAATGGGCTCAGGGTAACATTTGCAATGCAAGTTTGTGTTCATTTTCTGTGTTCTTTTTTTTTTATATATTTCATTTGAACCAATAAATGTTACATTTCTTACTTTTAAACCCAACTTTAAAATAAATATCCTTATAAAATGCACCAATTTTGCTGAAATAAATTAACTTTGAAATGACATTTAAAAAGGTTATGCTGTGTACTAATACATAGAAAATATTACATCATATTATACATCATATTACTAAAACAAAGCTGGTCACTGGGATCCTAGAGAAATACATTTTTATAAAATTCAACCCCTGCTTATTTGCATTAGGACTTTTAAATGCTTATAAAAGTAATCTAAAGTACCATACATTGCTCTTTAAATGAGCAATGCAGCCATTTAATAATGACTTTGCTGCTGGCCTGTGGACATTGTACCAAGTCACACCATTAGCAAAGTTCTCAATAACCAGCTTAGGTGTACTTAAACAGCGCCTTACTAATGCGAGGCCACCAGGTTTACTAACATACAGAATATGGGATGCAGTTCAAGCAGGATGTTCCATGACTGGGGTATTGCCCATTCCGCTGCTGCCATGGTGCCCCCTTTGAAAACCCAACACCTCCCTTATATACTTTACCCCCCAAAGCAATAAATAAACCCCACCCCTTTGTTTGGGTTTAAAATGGTCATAGCAGTCTTTTATTAAACAACAACCGTAATTAACAATCATTTTCAGTTTTTATAACATAACATTCACATAACATAACCTAACAGCCTGATGTAACTATCTGCCTTCCACCAGGTCTTAGGATTTTGAAGGCACCCCTTGAATATTCAACCGGCTGTATCTGACACCCACTCACATTTCCACGTCCCCAGCTGCAACTAAACCGACTTGGGGACAATTGTTAATCAATACTCCAGCTGATACAGCCAACCAATCCAAAACACATCACTTCTGACACTTAACAGGGCAGGTACACCCATACTGAAGATGGGACCAACCCATCGTTCTCCAAAGAACGTAACCATCCCCTGCCTTCAAAACTCTGCCTGCTGCTATGACAACCAATTACCCATTCCCTAATACTAACCGAGCCCCCAATACCAACTGGGCTGCACTTAGGGCGGGCGGGAGGGAGAATCCTTCTCCTGCGCTGACCTTCTGCAACTGATGCCAGAAGCACCACCTACCCCCCAAAGAGGCCACCGGGACCACTCCCTGTCCCACCCTGCCCCACCCAACCCTGCACCAATAAGGTACGCCCTAAAACATAAAAATTAAGGTAATTCCTTATATGCTCTGGCCTAACTTGCCAAACCCAGTCATGTAAGCCCTCCGCCTAGGCTACGCCTGCGTCTACAGGCCTTAGCTTTATTAAACAGAAATGATCAAGCTGGTAAGACAGTTTAACTTTCATAACATGAAATCTGCCTTTTCTTAAAAAATAAAAATGGAAAGAATGTATAATCTTTTCAATGTTTTTTAGATGTAAAACATATCTGCTTGATGTAAATATAGGTACAGTATATGGGTTTAAAATCTTGATTCTTTATAAAGTTTCTTAGGGCTTACTCCTAGAAAATAGTGTACTCTTTTCTCAATGGTTTTTAAGTTAATCTAATGTCAAAACCTTTTTCAAAATGTTGGGGTGGCGAAGGATTAGAACCCCTGTCAGATTTGTATTGCCACCTCTGGAGAAATTCACACTCTCTCTTTTTGTCTTGATGACAATTGTCAACCGGACTGAAAATGTCAAAAAGGAGATTTTACTTCCTCTGATTCCCTTTCAACTTCCTGTTGTGTCCTGAGGCAGGAAGGGAAATCTCCGGCACTGGATACAGATGGAAATTAAACTGATATGTTCTTTTAATCACTCAACCCAAAATTTAAAAAAAATTGGATTTAGCATTTTGGAACTTGTGTATTTTCATTTTAGAAGTCAATTTGAGAAACCCCATCATATATTTGTGATGTGTTCTCAATCACACAGCATACCTAAAAATATATTTTCTTACCTTTTAGTTGTTTATTTGGAACACTAATATACACAGGATTGTAAACTATTCTGAACCATATCAGAGGGACAAAGGAGGGCAGTTTCCCCTCAAAAATCAACAATGCAGAATCCAAACCTCAAGATCTTTAATACTTTGTTAGGACAGAAAGTTGAAATCTAGTTTACAACTGATAATGAGATCTGAAAACACAGTACAGACTGTGTTAATTATGGTACATGTAACTCCACAGTCTCCTACTTAATATTCCATGGCGGAAACTAGGTAGCTCAAGATACAACACTGGATATCTAAGCAGCCAATTGCTTTGTCAAGTAGGGGGCAGAGGAAGAGTCCATAGCACCCTTTAAAATTGGACCAGAAAAAATTGGTGGATTCATCTGACTTCTACTCCTCACTCTCTATAGCAAATGGAGAAGCAGTGGAGCCAAGCCTAGGTACGTATAAGCCGTACATAGGTCCATTGTTTAAGTTAAATTGACACTAAACCACCCCAAAAATATATATAAACCTTCCTGATTACATGTATTACCTATCTGTGCAATTCATTTTTAATATAAATGCTTCCTCTAATAAAAAGTACCTAGTGTTCCTGCCATTACTGGGGCCTCCTCCTTCCTGGTGGCAGCAATCCGCTGGCTCATACAGCCTCTGCAGTTTTGTTACCACAGAGTGCATTCTCCCACTTACTAAAAAAAGTAAACTATTTATTACTACTGTATCCTCTTGAAGATCACCTTTTCTGGCACCTTTTGTTTGCACATTTAAATCAGAATTTTATTGCTAGAAAATTACTTATAACCCCCCAAACATTATATATATATATATATATATATATATATATATATATATATATATATATATATATGGTATTTTTTTATAGACTTTAATGAATTAAAAACAAAACAAAGCACAATATATATCCAATTCTTTTTTTTTTTTTTAGGGGGGGGGGTAAAATATGAAAGGTAATGTTACATCAAATAAATGGATACCTAACATGTCATGCTTTAACCACTTGCCGACCGCCGCACGACTATATACTGCGGTGGTCAGCCCCTCACCGGCAGAGTGACGTATCGGTACGTCACTAGCCTGGGAGGGTCTGGGGAGCGAGCGCGCGCCGCCTGGTCACGCATCCCCCCGCGCGTGTGACCAGCGGACCCGATGTCCGCCGGTCACTCTGCGATCGTCGGGGGAGAGGGAGAAAGGCAGGCAGCTTGTGTAAACAAGCTGCCTGTCAGTTCTCCCTGTGTAGAGACACTGATCATACGGATCTACTATGTAGAACCGTTGATCAGTGTAACTACACCTCAAGCCACAGCCAATCACAGTTAGAATCACGCCCCTAGGGACACACACAGCCCCTCCCTCTCAAATAAAGTTAATCCCTTCACTGCCAGTGTATTTTTACAGTAACAGTGCATATATATAGCACTGATTACTGTAGAAATGTCACTGGTAACCCCAAAAGTGTCAAAAATATCAGTCAAGGGTCCGATCTGTCCGCCACAATGTCGCAGTACCGCAAAAAAGATCGCAGATCGCCGCCATTACGCGTAAAAAAAAAAAAACAACAAAAATGACAAAAATCTTTCCCTTTGTTAGTAAACGTGATAACTTTTGCGCAAACCAATCAAAATACGCTTTTTGCGAATTTTTTTACCAAACATATGTAGCATAAAACAAATTGGCCGAAAATGTTAAAAAATTTTGATTTTAAATATTTTTTTTTTGGGAATTTCATATAAAAAAAAATGTGAAAAATATTGTTATTTTTGCAAAATTGACGCTCTTTTTTTGTTTATAGCGCGTGATCAAAAAATCGCACAGGTGATCAAATACCACCAAAAGAAAGCTCTGTTTGTGAGAAAAAAAGGACGTCAAATTCGTTTAGGTACAGCGTCGCACGACCGCGCAATTGTCCGTTAAAGTCACGCAGTGCCGAATCACAAAATACCCCCTGGTCAGGAAGGGGGTAAAATCTTCCGGGGCTTAAGTGGTTAAAACTGTGCACACTTGTGGAATGGCGCCAAACTACAGTACTTAAAAATCTCCATAGGTGACACTTTAAATGTTTTTATAGGTTATCTGTTTAAAGTTACAAAGGAGGTCTAGCACTAGAATTATCTCTCGCTAACATTTGCGGTGATACCTCACATGCTTGGTGCGAACACCATTTACACTGTTTTTTTTTTCTTATTTATTTTATTTTGTATTTTTACACTGTCCCTTTCATTTTTTTTTTTATCACTTTTATTCCTTTTACAAGGAATGTAAACATTTCTTGCAATAGAAATAAGAATTATAGGTCCTCTTTAGGGTCAAAAAGATACCAAATCTGTCCTTTACCTTTAAAAGCAAAAGATAAAAAAAAAAAGAATATGTTGTTCTTTAGCTTTAACAAAAATGTTTACTTCCACCCTGGACTGGTTGCTCTGGTCCTCCAAGGAAATTTATTGTATCTATGACACACCCAGCCACGCCGTTTGATCGTTTCTTGGGTGCGCTGATGAAAACAGTGGGCCCGAGAAACATCAACGAGCGGCAGAAGGGGGGGGGGGGGATGAAAGCATTACAGGGGCTCAAGAGCCTCATCCTCCCAGCACAACCTGAGTTGGCGGCAGAGTTAAAACACAGCGAATGACGTCACGTGCCATCACTTTAGATAATCCAAGCCCTGCTGCATTCCAGGCCATTCAGAATGGAGCAAACTGCCAGTAAGGCAGGTATGGTAAGGTAAGGTAAGGTAAGGTATGTGCTTTACCCACTAGGCAGATCAGATGCTTGACTTGAAAAAGAAAAAAAATGTACAGACGCCCTGTGCATATACACATGTGGCTGTTTGAGCGTCTTACCTACCTATACCAGGGCAGAAATCTGGGTTAGGTGTCAAATTAAAGTGGCTCTAAAGGCAGAAAGCTTCTATTTCAAATCATTATATGCATTAAGATAAAAAAAACCTTGTGTGTGTAGCAGCCCCCCCCCCCCCCCAATACTTACCTAGAACCAATCTCCATCCAGAGATGTTGCACGAGAGCCTCGGTTGTCCAGGACTCTCCCTCCTGATTGGCTGAGACACAGCAGCAGGCGCCATTGGCTCCCACTCTAAGTCAGTGAGCCAATCGGGAGAGAGAGGGGCCGGGGCAGAGCAGAGCGCGGCTCCATATTTGAATGGACAAACAGAGCAGCAGCTTGGCTCATGTGGCCCCATAGAAAATTGCTTGCTGTAAGTGGCACTCGGCAGGAGGGAGGGGCCAGGAGGGCCGGCGAGGGACCCAAGAAGAGGAGGATCGGGGCTGCTCTGTGCAAAACATTACACAGAGCAGGAAAGTAGAACATTTTTGTTATTTTGAGACTGTAATGTCACTTTAAGTTAAACTTTGCAAAAATTACTCTAATAATGTGATCACAGCAAATCCACTATATTTTTCCTTTAACAGAATAATTCAAAACATACTTTGAGGACTTCCAATGCTATCTATAGTATGTACCAATAGTAACATTTTAGGGCTTATTTTACAACACAAGCTATGCACTGCACCATACAGCAACCAATAGCTTTTAATAGTACGCAGTATTATTAATCAGCATGCTTTAGGCATAAATCCAACAGCCCCAGAGTACTAAAGGACGATGGGACACGCAATTCTATTTTAAAACAAAACTATTGGATTGATGGCTTCAGTCTCTGTGGAAACTCCCATTAGACTCTGATGTTGAAAAATGTAGACCAGAACAGAAGCATGCACAGTTTGTCGATAGACATTGCTTTAATCCTTAAATATATATAGTATGCCTGAGGGGATGTTAAAGATAGCTGAAGTTTTGCTTTCAATTAGCATCACCACTAAAAGAAAACAGTCGCAATGAAAATATGGAAACCCAGGAGTGTAAATTGGTAAACTATATTATTTAAACTATACACAGTATGGGCAAATAAAAACATATATAGTACAAAACATTTTTTATTAAAGTGCATCTAAATCCACACTTTAGGTTTTGGATAGAGCAGAGAACAATTAAAACCTCTCTCTTGGGTTTATTATTGTTGTATGTGTCCCAATAAGGGGATTTTCCTTAAAGTGGAGTCCCACCCATTTTAGTAACTTTAGATGTATGTAATCCCCTTTAAAACTACTTTTACCAATGGAAACTTTTTTTTTTTTGCTAGGTAATACCTTTTTTTTCTTCTTTATTCATCCTCTCCTCACTTCCGGGTCCAGCCGCCGATCGGCGATTACGTAATTCGGCGATTCGCAAGGGCTGCTGGGATGTATCTCATGGGATGAAATCTCGCATTATTACAGAGGTGTCCTGAGCTGTATTGTATGTATTGGATTGAGTCTGTGCTCTGCCCTGCCTCTGCCCTGCCTCTGCCCTGCCTCCGCCCCGCCTCCTCTCAGTGACTTCTACAGGATATAATGCTTTCAGTCCTTGCTCACTGAGTGGAGGCGCGGCGAAGCACGGACTCAATCCAATACATCCGAGTACAGCTCACAGAGAGGAGGCGGGGCGGAGGCAGGGCGGAGGCGGGGCGAAGCACGGCCTCAATCCAATACATACAGTACAGCTCAGGACTCCTGTGTAATAATGCGAGATTTCATCCCATGAGATACATCCCAGCAGCCCTTGCGAATCGCCGAATGACGTAATTGCCGATCGGCGGCCGGACCCGGAAGTGAGGAGAGGATGAATAAATAAGAAAAAAAGGTATTTCCTAGCAAAAAAAAAGTTTCCATTGGTAAAAGTAGTTTTAAAGGGGATTACATACATCTATGTACTCCAAGTTATTAAAATGGGTGGAACTCCACTTTAACTTCCTGTCCTGCAGACATAACAAGAAGTAAGAAAGTGAGAGGAATTCTGTCAGAAGTTAGGGGACTCCTTTTTTAGTTGTCACCACAACAAGCATCCCAAAGGGAATATTTACCCTTTTTGCCTATTTCAGTAAAAATTAAAAAGTATAGCTTCCCCCCACACACACACTTTTACTGAACTTTTTGGGTTCAGGTCAAACATGAGTTCAATTAAAACCCAGCCTGTGTACAGTTCAACAAACGACTGAATAAACTAGCCATATTTGTGCATCCAAACTCCTGGCTGATGTTTGTAGATGGAAATGTGTCAATTTGCAGCGTTAGCACTATTGCCTCAAAATGACAGATCCCCAAGCCGGCTGATGGTTGCAATCAGGCTGTGTTCTTGGATGCTGTCATTACCTAAATATGGGCTAGACCATATTTAGTCAATGACATTACCCAGGATCCCCAGCTGGTTTGTTGCAATACAACAGGTTACCAGGGATCTGTCATTTGGCGGCGGGAATGTGACAGGCAAACATCATCAGGTGGCTGATTATACTACAATGCTGGATGACGTGATTGACATCAGATTTACATCACAAGACATTATTTCCTTTTTTTCTTAAATAAAGAACTTTTTCTACTGAAGTTTACAGTTCAGTGTATTATCAAACAGTGCTACCAGCATTGAATTTCAACTTATGTAATAGTGCTGCAAAATCTAAAAGGCATTCCTTAAAAGCAGAATCTCACACACCAAAAATAATGATTTCTTTTGTACAAGGTAAGTCAAACAGTATTTAAAAAGAAGGAAAAAATCAAAGATAAAACCACATGCATAACATTCAGGCTTTTGCTTCACTTAGAGTTGCCACTTCATCGCTTTAAACCCGAAAACATATTAATTACACAGGTTCTGTTGCCGATCATGTTGGTAAATAAACTCACATAGTGCCTTATCTGCATTAAATTAGCCTTAGAACCTGTGTAATTAATATGTGTTCAGATTTAAAGGGATGAGGTGGCAACCCTGGCTTTACTCCACCCAATGGGATGGTGGCGTTGATTTACTAAAACTAGAGAGCGCAAAATCTGGTGTGGCTGTACATGATAGCCAGTCAGCACCTAACTTCACCTTGTTTACTTAAGCTTCGACAGAATAACCTGGAAGGTGATTGGTTTTTATGCAGAGTTGCACCAGATTTATGCACTCTTCAGTTTTAGTAAATCAACCCCGGTGACATTTACAAGCAGAGCGTGAACTCTCAGTTACAAAATGGTCATAATGCACCTTAGTTCTAAAGGTGTCTTTCAGTACTTGATTTATGTAATGTTTCTTCCAATAAGTAGGGAGGAAAGTCCAGCAAGAAGACAAAACACTCCAAATAGTAATACATCTCAGATGCAAATTGAAAGTAAAAGTAAAAAAACAAAAACAAATTTTGAGTTGCCCCAGAAAAGTAATCTTCAAACGGGGACACTGGGGGCCTGGGGGTCCCCAAGTAAATCCCCTATTATGCAGGGATTTCCTCTCCCTTCTTTTTGGCTATAGAACAGAAAGTGAAGGGAAATCTAAGTAATGGGACACAGATGGAAAAAATATGACAGGGGGTTATAACTCTCCCCTGTTCTATCCCAAATGATTAAAAAAAAAATCCTATAATTCTACTTTAATCAATGACCAATTCCGCCAAATTGAAAGTGACTAATAGTCCCCAAACTTTATGAATAAAGCCGGCACACGAAAAGGCTTCTGCCAAGTAAAATTCTTTATTCAGGCATGGATAGCCGTGACAACATCACAAATACTGACGCGTTTCGGCTTTACGCCTTCCTCATAGCATGTACATGTACAATAAAATCTTATATAATGTGAAAATAGCCCCCAAACTACCTAGTTTGAACATAGCTATGTCCCAAGTGAGTCAGGTTGGAAGACTGTAGGCCTGTGTAACCTTTAAGCCTGCATGTAATAATAGCAAGAGAGTCTAAGGGAGGGGTATTAATGTCTGGGGCCATAAGATGCAGACACTGGGGGACTTCAGCAGTGCACCAGTGTAAAATATGGGATGTCCGTAAGGCTAAGTAGTCTAAACTGAAGCCTAGTAGGCCCAAGCCTCCAAATAGCTATATGAGTATTTGACCTGGATTTTTTAGCAATGATTTAAAATGACTTGTTCAAATTAGCTTTGAAAAAAAGAAAAACTGGAAGCTGATTTTTATGCAGAGCTGCACCAAATTTTGCACTCTCCAGTTTTAGTAAATCAACCCCACTGTTATATATACTATTATCTAGTCTGGTTGTAACCGAGGTATCAGAAATTTGCCTCTGAGCATGGTTACAGAATAACTAACACAAATCAAGTGTTTCAAATCTTGCAAATTTCATGATGATAACAAGTATTAACCAGTGCATGTTGTGCTGAAAGTCTCAAATATTTTATTTTATGCATAAAGAATACAAGCAACTTACCTGTCAAGTTTCTCAGTCCAAGCTCACGAAGTCCATATTTCCCATCCTTTAAGTAGTTCAGGAAGATGAACAGTGCATAACGATCCTCATATAGCTTGGTTCCCCGAATGATGCGCAGGTTTTCAAGTGGGAGATATTCAAACTGGTTAAGAGCCACAAGGACATATCCTGTCACTTCACGGATGGACTGCAAGAACAAAAGAAATGTGAGTGAACTGACTGTCCTGCACTCCACTTTTTCACAGCTCTAAATGTTTTTTTTTTTCTTATAGAAAACTGTGGAACTGTAAATAAATGAATACTTAAGTTTATTAAAATCCTTAGGTACTCCTAAGATGCCAGAATATGTAGACAGGACCCCATTAACACCTACACTATATTGTCAAGGTATTGGGACACCTGCCTTTACACGCACATGAACTTTAAGGGCATCCCAGTTTTAGTCCGTAGGGTTCAATATTGGGTTTGCCCACCCAATATTGAGTGTGTTTATGGGAATGTTTGGCCATCCTTTCAGAAGCGCAATTTTTTGAGGTCAGTCACTAATGTGGATGAGACGGCCTAGCTCGCAGTCTCCACTCTAATTCATCCCGAAGGTTGAGGTCAGGACTTTGTGCAGGCTAGTCAAGTTCCTTCACCCCAAATTCACTCATCCATGTCTTTATGGATCTTGCTTTGTGCACTGGTGCACAGTCACGTTGGAACAGGAAGGGGTCATCCCCAAACTGTTACCACAAAGTGTAGAGCAGGAAATTGTCCAAAATGTTGTGGTATGCTGACGTCTTAAGAGTTCCCTTCACTGGAACTAAGGGGCCAAGACCAACCCCTAAAAAACAACCTCACACCATAATCCTCCCTCCACCTAATGATTTGGACCAGTGCACAAAGCAAGGTCCATAAAGACAAGGATGAGCAAGTCTGGGGTGGAGGAACTTGATACTTGATGCCAATACTTTTGACAATATAATGTAAGGACACCCAAGACTCACATGCCATTAAACTACTTTCTGTGTTCCAGTTGAGATGTCATAGGATTTCAGTATACAGAATGAAAGAATGCAATTTTAAGCTCTTCTCGGGTTATCTTCTTCAAACTTTTACATCTATTATATGATCTTAATTTGATGCTCTTCAGAACGTCAAAATGTGAGGACATCACAAGCTTAAAAATACACTTTGACAGGCCTGAAATCTTGTTTTGCAACAGTGTCAGGATAATCCATTCAATCTAGATATCAGTTATGTGTTATTACGTCTTTGGTTTAACCACTTAAGGACCAGACCTATTTCTGACACTTGTTGTTTACAAGTTAAAATCTGTATTTTTTGCTAGAAAATTACTTAGATCCCCCAAACATTATTTATATATATATATATATATATATATATATATATATATATATATATAGATATATATATATTTTTTTTAGCAGAGACCCTAGAGAATAAATTAGAGATTGTTGCAATACTTTGTCACATCGTATTTGCGCAGCGGTCTTATAAACACAATTTTTTGGGAAATACACTTTTTTGAATTAAAAAATAAGAAAGCAGTAAAGTTAGCCCAATGTATTATTTTCTATAATATGAAAGATAATGTAACGCTGAGTAAATAAATACCCAACATGTCATGTCAAAATTGTGCATGCTCATGGAATGGCGACAAACATTGGTACTTAAAAATCTCCATTGGTGATGCTTTAAAAATGTCTACAGGTTACCAGTTTAGAGGTACAGAGAAGGTCTAGTGATAGAATTATTGCTCTTGCTCTAACGATCGCAGCGATACCTCGCATGTGTGATTTGAACACAGTTTACATATGTGGGCGTGACTTGCGTATTCATTCTCTTCTGCGCGCCAGCTCGAAGGGACGGGGCACTATAAATTTTTATTTTCATATTTCTTATTTATTTTACCTTTTATTTTGTATTTTTTCATTGTCCCTTTAATTTTTTTTTTTTTTTGATCACTTTTATTCTTATTACAAGGAATGTAAACATCCCTTGTACTAGAAATAAGCATGACAGGACCTCTTTAATGTGAGATCTGATGTCCAAAAGACCTCAGATCTCACATCTACACTAAAAAGAAAAAAAAAAGTAATTTTTTCTTCATAATGAAAAAAATGGGCCCTTTAAGGCCGTTGGGAGGAAGTGACGTATGACGCTCCAGTCCTCCAAGGCCAAAGAGTCGAGTAGGTGTCAGCTTGCCCTCACTCGACTTCTTGCCTAGGAGGGGAAAGGACCAGATCGTATTCCCCGCTACCGACGGCTCCGGTAAGTGGGAAAAATGACCGGGAAGCAGCGGTGGGGGGGTGCCCTCTCCCGCCGCCCATAAAAGTGAACCTGTGGCGAATCTGCTACTGGAGCCACTTTTATGTGAAATACGACCGCCTGTCCTGTAAAAACATATCGGGGTTATGGCAGCTATCTGCTGCCATAACCCCGGTATTTTATGTGAAAGTAGTGACGTATAACTGCGGCGGGCAGTCCGTAAGCGGTAAAGTGGTTCTAAAGCCTAAACATTTTTTACCTTAATGCATTGCTTCTTGCATTAACATAAAATAGTTTTGGCAGCAGTATCGCTCTCTTACCCCTCTCCCCCCCATATTTACCTGAGTCCTTACTTGATCCAGCACTGTGCCTGTCTGTAGTGGCTCTGTCTTCTCTTCCTGCTCTCTCTGGCTTTACTGATACAGCAAGAGCCACTGGCTCTCATTGCAACCAAATCCTGTGACAAGGAAGCAGGGGACTGGGCTTGGCTAGGCTGAGCTGTACAAACGCAGGTGGCGCAGCTCTGGATCGAGCCCACAGGTGTGCCACAATAGGAATTAGCTCTGAGAAGAGGAGGTGCCAGGAGCACTGGCGAAGGACCCAAGAAGAAGAGGTTTGGAGCTAATCTTTGTAATTCCATTACACAGAGCAGAAATACAGTTTCCAAACACTTTAAAGTGGTAGTAAAGCCTGATTTGTGATTTTTACCTACAGGTAAGCCAACAAGGCATACCTGTAGGCAAAATAAATATGAACCGTTTAGGAGATATTCACCCTGGATGCAGCCAGTGACATCACCGGCGCATGCGCTCTGAAGGTCCGGCATTCCGCGCCAAAACAGAAAGGCTCCCGTGTGAGTGATGTCATCGCGGCTCCAGCCACTCACACCACTGGAGCCCACAAACCCGGAAGAAAGACCGGGGGAAGATGTCAGGTCTCTCAGCGGTGACAGCGCGCCACTGGAGGACTTCGTTCTAAGGTAAGTATTTCATAATGTGCTAGTATGAGATGTCTAGTTGCCTACTAGCACATTATGCAATTGCCTGACAGGTGTTTACTACCGCTTTAAGCTGAAATCCAGAGCTGGTTTGCCTCACAAAACATTTGTGCTTTTTTGTCTACTCAAGCCTGACATTTACAAAACCCCACCACACAGCACATGCCTAATTTGGACAATAAAAGAGAAATGACAGACTGAGGTATTGCAGATGTTACCTTTTTAAAACCAACCTAAGACTTGCCAACCTTAATAAATTACACAAATACTTTTTTGGATTTTGAAAGGCCATAGCAGCCATTTTATTAAACAAATTAAAACAAATTACCATTATTACCATACTGTTCTTTTAACTTCTTGAACTGTAATGACGTAAAATCAGTACAGTGACTAAACATTGCTTGTCACCATCTAGGGCAGTGATGGCAAACCTTGGCACCCCAGATGTTTTGGAACTACATTTTCCATTATGCTCATGCACTCTGCAGTGTAGTTGAGCATCATGGGACATGTAGTTCCAAAACATCTGGGGTTGTCAAGGTTCACCATCACTGGTCTAGGGTCTTGGAAGGCAACTTGTTTTACAACTGGCTGTAGCTCCGATCAAAATAGACTTCCAGGCCCTCAGCCGCAACGACACCAGCTCGAGGACAATTACTATTAAGATACCCTCAATACAGCCAAATGATTCTTAACCATTACTGACTTCACTTGTTACCAGGGTAGGTACATCCATACCTGAGATGGGCTTCACCCCTCCATTTTCACCTTTTTAAACCGTCACAGCCTTCCACGACCCTGCGACCCCTGCTAACTGCTTCAATTACAAAGAAATCCAACACCCACCCCGAATGAATATAGCCAAGTAGAACCAAAATTCACATCAATAAATTAGGGAGGGAGGACGGGAGAAGTTATTCCCATGCTGTTCTGGCTCCGACTGGCTTCCAGAACCCTAGTACCACCCCTTAAACTAACCCAGTGACTCCACCTTGCCCCACCCTTCCTAACTCCAATCAAATAACCTGAACTTATACCAAATTTTATTAACCCTGAGATTGTTCCCATCCTATCCTGCTAACCCAGTCATGTCCGGCCTTCCGCCTAATGCTGCCCACCTGTCTCCAGGCCTCTCTCTGACTAATGAGCTCATCTCTACTACTCCACCAACAATCAAACCTGGAATTGTCAAAAGCCAACAAAAATGCTAATTCCTAAAATTTGATTTCTTCATTCCAATGATCAGAAGATCTTATATAACACATCTAGGTGTGTGTGATTGGAGGTTTAGATCATAGTGTTTCAGATACTACACTGGCGAGTTTTCTGAATTTGATTCCACAGTACTAAACAAATACTGTATCCACTGCAGGGCATCCTATTCTAAAAATGTTATATTTATTTTATACTATGGAAACTACAATAAAACAAGCCCGATTCAAAAAAAAAAAAAATGTTGGGACACTGTACAAATTGTGAATAAAAACAGAATGAAATGATGTGGAAGTTTCAAATTTCAATATTTTATTCAGAATACAACATAGATGACATATCAAATGTTTAAACATAGAAAATGTATAATTTTAAGGGAAAAATACGTTGATTTTAAATTTCATGGCATCAACACTAGGGATGATCGAACGGTTCGGGTCCACCATTGGTTCGTTCCGAACATTGGGTGTTCGAGGTTCGGCCGAATTTAGAACTTTTTGCCCAAAAAGTTTGGAATTCGGCAACCAGAACCGACCAAAATGCAATGCGTCAGGAAATGGGCTTTAAAAGCCCGTGATTGGACCAGAACCATTAGCAAAAGCCAATTGAGGGGGCAGGAGAATGCTAGGAATGTGATTGGAGTGACTAGGGGGTCCCTAGACCAATCATTAGTGAATACGCCCCCCAGTATATAAGATCGCCCCCGCCATATCCCTAGCATTGTTATACTGGACATGGAAGAGAGTGGAAGCAGTTCTGTTAATTTTACTTTAAAAGTGTCATTTAGCATTTATTAGTGTGAGGAAAGGGATATCTAGTGTAGTTAGAGTGCTCCTTTACACTTAAGTTAGCTTCAAAAATTGAGTTTCTGTAGGGAAAGTGTTAAGTGTAAGGGGACCGTAGTGTAGTGTAGGGTTAACTGACAGTGACTGCTATGGAAGGGTGACAAAACCCTTCCATAGCAGGGTGACCGCTATAGAGAAATGATCATTTCTCTGAATTGCTTCGGGACAGGAATATGGCTTCTCACCAGCCAAGCATTTTTCATGCTGCAGGGGCTGCCACTGCCAGTGCTTTTTTGAGGACATGTTTGATGTCAGACATGACATCTGAACATGGGTATAGGGGGTATATATACATATATATGTCTGTATATATACCCCTAGACATATATAGGTGTGATAGTAGCAGAAATATATGCTTGCGCTAATGAAATCATTTACAGTAATATATTTCTGCTACTATCACACCTATATATGGCTAGGTGTCTATATACATATAATTATGTGTGTATATATACCACTATACACAAGTTCAGATGTTTTGCCTGCCTCAAAAGAACCCCAAAAAATGCCAAAAAAAAGCTAGCGTCAAAAAAAAAAATGCCCAGGTGTGTTTTTGCTGGCATTTTTTGGGAGTTTTTGGAGGCAGGCAAAACATCAGAACTTGTGCACAGTACCACTATACACAAGTTCAGATGTTTTTCCTGACTGCAAAGAACCCAAAAAAATGCCTTCTATTAAACCGGCAAGGTGTTACAGCAGCGAAGCCATACTCCTGTGCTGAAAGTTTTCTAATACAAACAATCTTTTTTTTTTATGGTTCTGGACATGCTACAGAGCTGAAACTTCACATGTACACTTTTTAGACCCCCCAGATCTGAAAATCTCTTTTTTTTTTTTCAATAATTGGCTTTTTTTATCAAAAATGACAATTTTTAAGAACTTTTTGTTTGTGTGATTTTGTGTCTGGGGGGTCTAAAAGGTGTAGTTTCAGCTCTGTAGCATGTCCAGAACCAGAAAAAAAGGATTGTTTGTATTAGAAAACTTATAGCTCAGGGGGTTAGCTTCTCTCCTCGGTTTTCACACCTTGCCGGTTTCAAAGCAGGCATTTTTTTGGGTTCTTTGCAGTCAGGAAAAACATTTGAACTTGTGTATAGTGGTACTGTGCACAAGTTCTGATGTTTTGCCTGCCTCCAAAAACTCCCAAAAAATGCCAGCAAAAACACACCTGGGCATTTTTTTTTGACGCTAGTGTTTTTTTGGCATTTTTTTGGGTTCTTTTGAGGCAGGCAAAACATCTGAACTTGTGTATAGTGGTATATATACACACATAATTATATGTATATAGACACCTAGCCATATATAGGTGTGATAGTAGCAGAAATATATTACTGTAAATGATTTCATTAGCGCAAGCATATATTTCTGCTACTATCACACCTATATATGTCTAGGTGTGTATATAAATATATGGATGTGTGTATATAAATATATGTATGTGTGCCAAAAAAACGCTAGCGTCAAAAAAAAATGCCCAGGTGTGTTTTTGTTGGCATTTTTTGGGGGTTTTTGGAGGCAGGCAAAACATCAGAACTTGTGTACAGTACCACTATACACAAGTTCAGATGTTTTTCCTGACTGCGAAGAACCCAAAAAAATGCCTGCTATTAAACCGGCAAGGTGTTACAGCAGCGAAGCCAACCTCCTGTGCTGAAAGTTTTCTAATACAAACAATCTTTTTTTTATGGTTCTGGACATGCTACAGAGCTGAAACTTCACATGTACACTTTTTAGACCCCACAGATACTAAATCCAAAAAATCTCTCTTTTTTTTTCAATAATTGGCTTTTTTATCAAAAATGACAATTTTTAAGAACTTTTTTTGTGTGATTAATAGTTAATGGGGCATGACCCAGAACCCTAGGCACTTTTTAGGGGCATTTATTGGGTTTTAGGGCTTAAAAATTGTGTTTTTTGATTACCGAAGTTCGGGTCCCATTGATTTCAATGGGGTTCTGAAATCCGGGCCGAACTTTCGGGAAGTTCGGATGTTCTGGCCGAACCGAACTTTTCAAAAGTTCGATCATCCCTAATCAACACATCTCAAAAAAGTTGGGACAAGGCCATGTTTACCACTGTGTGGCATCCCCTCTTCTTTTTATAACAGTTTGCAAACGTCTGGGGACTAAGGAGACAAGTTGCTCAAGTTTAGGAATAGGAATGTTGTTCCATTCTTGTCTAATACAGGCTTCTAGTTGCTCAACTGTCTTAGGTCTTCTTTGTCGCATCTTCCTCTTTATGATGCGCCAAATGTTTTCTATGGGTTAAAGATCTGGACTGCAGGCCAGTACCCGGATCCTTCTTCTACGCAGCCATGAAGTTGTAATTGATGCAGTATGTGATCTGGCATTGTCGTGTTGGAAAATGCAAGGTCTTCCTTGAAAGAGACGACATCTGGATGGGAGCATATGTTGTTCTAGAACTTGGATATACCTTTCAGCATTGATGGTGCCTTTCCAGATGTGTAAGCTGCCCATGCCACACGCACTAATGCAACCCCATACCATCAGAGATGCAGGCTTCTGAACTGGGTTATCCTTGTCCTGTTTGGTTCCAGTTTCCCAAAAAGAACTTCAAATTTTGATTCGTATGACCACAGAACAGTTTTCCACTTTGCCACAGTCCATTTTAAATGAGCCTTGGCCCAGAGAAACCGCCTGCGCTTCTGAATTATGTTTAGATATGGCTTCTTTTTTGGCCTAATGCCGATTATAGCACAGAGCACAGTGACAGAGACATGAGCTTATCAGTTTGTTGCTTCTACTTTCACTGTCCAGCCACATGCTGAGGTAGGGACAAGACCCGCAATATGTTACTTACCTACAGCAGAGAAAAATCAGGTCTTCTGCCATACCAGACAGGGCTGTGAAAATCTCTGAACTGAAAAGACAGAAATCAGCTCTGGTCGAAAAAATGACTCTGAGAAATGTATTTTTATCTGGATGTTTAGCTGTCTGCTTGAAGTTCAAGGCAATCATTATTTAATCCATACATTATTAGGTGGATTGAACACCAATCTAATGTCAAGGGCAGCGGCAGACTACCCCCCTCCAATGGTGACCACTTCTGGGAGTGTAAATTTATATTACAGTGGGTCAATAGACTTCTCACGAGGAATGTGGCTGCACATCCAACAATTTTATAAGGGGATAAATCACAAAATATGTTGATTAGTAAATCCATATATATTCAATTGATTTATGGATGCAAAGGTTTAGGATGTCCTGTATTCTTCTACAGCATAATATATCAGAGATATACATTACACATGTCATCAATATTACTCCCGATCCCTGTATATCATCATCATTGTATCTGTTGGTACAATCTAATATCTTCTATGTCATGGAGAAGGAACATCTTACCCAAGCTGTCACCTGCATAGTGGGAGGAGGATTATGATGGTCATTTATCACCCGTTACAAATAATATGTAGAAAAGAAAATCAATGTGCCCTCAAGAATGACATACAGATTACCCAGGAGCACCTCACGTCTGCATTTATTTTTTGTGTTCATAAATCAGGTAGGACACTACAAAATATGCTGGAGCTTTCTATTTACACATTGTTTAAATGATTAATGGGCACAATTTTAAGATTACACTTCATTATTATGATATTTGTTATAGTGTAGATGTAGCTGCCAACTCAGTGAGCATATGGTCTAGAACAGGGTTCTCCAAACTATGGCCCTCCAGATGTTCAGGAACTACAACTCCCATCATGCCTAGTCATGTTTGTGAAGGTTAGAGTTTTACAATGCCTCATGGGATGTGTAGTTCCGCAACAACTGGAGTTTTGAGATTCCTGGTCTAGAAGGTGATAATGGATTCAGTGGTATTAGCTAATAAAGCATTATATTTGAAGGTGCATATCATTGTTACATGTCTCCAGTTTTAGTAAATCAACCCCACTGTTTCACAAGGACTGTGGCATGACTGTACAGTGAATATAGTGAATATGCACACGTTCTGTTTATTCATTTCCTTTTTAACCGCTTCCCGGGAATCGACGTACCTGTACGTCAGCTGGGAGAAGTGGTTGTACCTGGAAGATGCCTGCAGTTGCAGGCATGAACCCAGTACCGTTCTTTAGAGCTGGCGGTCGGCTTTCAGAAGATAACAGCCAATGCGGCGAGGGAGCCGCTCGGCCGTTATCCCAGCGAGCGGGAGTGGACGTCCCCCCTCCCACTGCCTTCTACGGCTCTGCCTGGGTCTCCCGTCCCACCGGGAGACCCGAGCAACCAGCCGGCACTTACAACGGCTGGTTGGAGTCCCGAACATTCAGCTTTGATGAGGTCTCTAATGTATTAACCTGGAAGCGGCGTCATGACGCCACTTCTGGTTTACTCGGCGGCTAACAGCCCCGAATTTAAAAACTGTCAGTATTTAAAAATGCCGATTTCGGCATTTTGAATACTTTGAAGTGCAATGGAGGGGTCTGGGGTCTTTTAGACCCCCGATCCCTCCATAAAGAGTACCAGTCACTGCCTATTACTGTCACAAGGAATGTTTACATTCCTTGTGACAGCAATAAAAGTGATCAGATTTTTTTTTAAAAAACATTGCTAAAAATAAAAAATTAAAATAAAAAAACATTTTTTAAAGCGACCCTGTCGCCGTGAGCTCGCAAACAAAATAAAACGGAGTTCAAACCGCACATGTGAGGTATTACCGCGATTGTCAGAGTGAGAGCAATAGTTCTAAAAGAAGACCTACGCTGTAACTCTAAACTGATAACCGTTACCATTTTTTAAAGCGCCGCCTATGGAGATTTTTAAGTACCGTAGTTTGTCGCCATTCCGTGAGTGTGCGCAATTTGAAACCCGTAATATGTTAGGTATCTATTTACTCAGCGTGACATCATCTTTCAAAATATACAAAAATGTGGGCTAACTTTACTGTTTAGTTTTTTTTTTAACCTCCCTGGCGGTATGATTCTTTTGGATTTTAGGTGCTGAAAGCGGTACCATTATTTTGCATGTAATTCTTGTGAATGAGCAGCCCAAACCAACTGTATACATTTATTATATATATTATATATATATATATATATATGTATGTATGTATACATATATGTATGTATACATATATTATATATATATATATATATATATATATATATATATATATATATATATATATATATACGTATATATATATATATATATATATATATATATATATATATATATATATATATATATATATATATATATATATATATATATATATATATATATATATATATAATGTATACAGTTGGTTTGGGCTGCTCATTCACAAGAATTACGTATATATATATATATATATATATATATATATATATATATATATATATATATATATATATATATATATATATACACGTATATATACAGTGGGTACGGAAAGTATTCAGACCCCCTTAAATTTTTCACTCTTTGTTATATTGCACCCATTTGCTAAAATCATTTAGGTTCATTCTTCTTCCTCATGAATGTACACATAGCACCCCATACTGACAGAAAAACACAGAATTGTTGACATTGTTGCAGATTTATTAAAAAAGAAAAACTGAAATATCACATGGTCCTAAGTATTCAGACCCTTTGCTGTGACACTCATATATTTAACTCAGGTGCTTTCCATTTCTTCTGATCATCCTTGAGATGGTTCTACACCTTCATTTGAGTCCAGCTGTGTTTGATTATACTGATTGGACTTGATTAGGAAAGCCACACACCTGTCTATATAAGACCTTCCAGATCACAATGCATGTCAGAGCAAATGAGAATCATGAGGTCAAAGGAACTGCCTGAAGAGCTCAGAGACAGAATTGTGGCAAGGCACAGATCTGGCCAAGGTTACAAAAAGATTTCTGCTGCACTTAAGGTTCCTAAGAGCACAGTGGCCTCCATAATCCTCAAATGGAAGACGTTTGGGACGACCAGAACCCTTCCTAGAGCTGGCCGTCCGGCCAAACTGAGCTATCGGGGGAGAAGAGCCTTGGTGAGAGAGGTAAAGAAGAACCCAAAGATCACTGTGGCTGAGCTCCAGAGATGCAGTCAGGAGATGGGAGAAAGTTGTAGAAAATCAACCATCACTGCAGACCTCCACCAGTCGGGGCTTTATGGCAGAGTGGCCCGACGGAAGCCTCTCCTCAGTGTAAGACACATGAAAGCCCGCATGGAGTTTGCTAAAAAACACCCGAAGGACTCCAAGATGGTGAGAAATAAGATTCTCTGGTCTGATGAGATCAAAATAGAACTGTTTGGCCTTAATTCTAAGCGGTATGTGTGGAGAAAACCAGGCACTGCTCATCACCTGTCCAATACAGTCCCAACAGTGAAGCATGGTGGTGGCAGCATCATGCTGTGGGGGTGTTTTTCAGCTGCAGGGACAGGACGACTGGTTGCAATCGAGGGAAAGATGAATGCGGCCAAGTACAGGGATATCCTGGACAAAAACCTTCTCCAGAGTGCTCTGGACCTCAGACTGGGCCGAAGGTTTTCCTTCCAACAAGACAATGACCCTAAGCACACAGCTAAAATAACGAAGGAGTGGCTTCACAACAACTCCCGTGACTTTCTTGAATGGCCCAGCCAGAGCCCTGACTTAAACCCAATTGAGCATCTCTGGAGAGACCTAAAAATGGCTGTCCACCAACGTTTACCATCCAACCTGACAGAACTGGAGAGGATCTGCAAGGAGGAATGGCAGAGGATCCCCAAATCCAGCTGTGAAAGACTTGGTGCATCTTTCCCAAAAAGACTCCTGGCTGTATTAGATCAAAAGGGGGCTTCTACTAAATACTGAGCAAAGGGTCTGAATACTTAGGACCATGTGATATTTCAGTTTTTATTTTTTAATAAATCTGCAACAATGTCAACAATTCTGTGTTTTTCTGTCAGTATGGGGTGCTATGTGTACATTCATGAGGAAGAAGAATGAACTTAAATGATTTTAGCAAATGGCTGCAATATAACAAAGAGTGAAAAATTTAAGGGGGTCTGAATACTTTCCGTACCCACTGTATATATATATATATATATATATATATATATATATATATATATATATATATATATATATATATATATACATATATATATATGTATATATGTATATATACACACACACATTATATATATATATATATATATATATATATATTTTTTTTTTTTTTTTTACATAAAAAGTACAGTAAAACTGCAGGAAAGGGCACTGGGGGGCAATGTAATGTGAATTTTTTTATTTTGAATGGTATCAGTGTGTTTGGTGTGTTTTACATTTGAATTTGCTGCCGGTTCCACCCCCCGGCGGACGTCACGTCGCCGGAGACAGATGCCAGGGCTCGCAGACGATCGGGAGGAAGCTCCGCCGCCGCACACAGCCCGCATTCTTCGCTGGATCCCGGAGAAAAAGTAAGTAAAACTTCTACCAGGATCCAGAGATCTTCCTAGCGCTACCCCGAGTGTGGCTCGGGGTTACCGCTTTTGGCTCTAAAATCTAACCCATTTTTTTTTTGCAATGATCGCCATTTTATTCTCCAGTCTTTGCTAAAAAATATAATATAAATATATATAATGTTTGGGGGTTCTAAGTAATTTTCTAGCTAAAAATACTGATTTTAACTTGTAAAGAACATGTGTCAGAAATAGGCCTGGTCCTTAAGTGGTTAAACTACTACTACCAGTATGTGCAACCCAGCCACACCCACTATTTGCTGCGGCATTGCAGAACTATTTATCCTTATGTGCCCCATAGTGCCACCATTCTTTCACAATCCCAGGAAAGCCCTTGACTTTTGTTATACTTTTTTTTCCAATACCAAAAGAAACGCCTGGAATTATTCTTTAAGTCTTTTTCCACTGCTCACATACGTATGTATACTCTTGCCAGTTTCGTTAGCCTTACCAATAATCCTTGCATTGTATTTATCACAAGGGAATAAGTCAAACCTATGAACGCAGCCAACAAACAAAAAATATTTAAATATAGTAAGTTTGCTGTTGGATATTTATGAAGCAGTTTAACAGAATGCTATTTAGTAATGAATCTGCACGTACCTGCAGATGTCAGCACATTAAGAGGAGCTGCCACTTTATATTTTATACAAGTATTGCCTAATTTCATTTTCAGCACTCATTCATTCTAACAATGCCCTTCTGTCCCTTTTGTAAAGGTATTTAAAGAAGAGCAAAGACTGATATTCTTTGTGTTTTGCGGTGACATGCAAATGTTTAAATGATGGGTGTTGTCAAAGAGGTAGTCAGGGACTCAGGAAGGCATCAATCATTACTCAAGGGTCTAGGTTCTGAATTGATAAAAGAGCCCTGTGACCAAATGAGGTTGTCATCCCACACTACAATGACAAAAAGAAAGGTAATGGGCCATGGAGCTTTTATGTCTCTATGTGATGACTCAAGCTAACTCAGACTGGAAAAGTAGCCTGCCAAGTGCATGGGGATCGTGGAGCTGGCTCTTGACTAGCATGCACAGTCTACAGAATTCATTCCCTCCTCACCCCCACTATGTCCTATGTCCTGCCACATCACCACGAGTCAACAGCGCAGAATCCATCACTTTTCTTTTTTCTTAATGTAAAACAAATGTTTGCATATAAAAATATAGATTTCCTATACAGACCTGCAACATGCTGAAGAGATTCCTACTAGGGATAAGCAAAACTTAGAGTTTTTATTCCCCCCGTATTCTAGCAAAACTCAGGAGATTGGTGTCAGTGGTGAAGGTAATATTAGAGTGTTATGTATAACCCAAACTTTATTTTTTATTAGTTTTAGAAAGAGTAGGGAAGAGTTAAAACCTCGTGTCAGGTTTCTTTTTTTTTCTTGTTCAGGAGATTTCCCATTACTTTCTGTCCTGGAGACGCAACAGAAAGTTAAAGAGGTTATTCCATTCTTAGACAGTAGTTACAGTAACAAGCGTCTACTTGGAAGATTGCTTCTTACCTGCTTTTCTGGTAACAGCCCACACATTTTGGATTTTCCATCACTTTCTGTTCTGGTGATAATGGTCACCATTACAAACAGAGAGGGTGAATCTTCCCAATTGGGACACAGGCAGCAATAAAAACTTGAGAGAGGGGCTAACCTTTCTATACTCCCAAGTTTTGCCTTTATATTTCAAGGCTGTTTTGGTAGTTTTCAAGAGGCCAATGGACTTGAAATGACCGGGTTATGGAAGTTTCCTTCAACTATCCAGATCCAGTTCTTAGCCTCATTATTTTATGTTTTAGAGAAATAATGAAAACAAGAATACATTTTAGTTTTCTAGGTGAAATCTGTCATTTCATGACAAAATTAGCACATTCAAAATCACCCCAGCCCATCCCAAATCACTTCCTATGGGCTTTGGACAAGTTAGGATGGGAGTTCAGAATTCCATATTATCAGTCTGATGATTCTACCAACTGTTAACTATGACGTTTATCTTTTTTATGGCAGCATATGGCAATTTTCATTAAAACCTATAGATCTATTTAGTAAAGTACAGGCAGCATGGTGTAAGCATGTGCTTATCGGTGCTGTGTAAGCAGGAAATAAAGTCCTCTATGCAAACCTTTTCAAACCCCAGCAGACGTCAATACATCCCTATGTGGTCACTTCCCTAAACCTTCCAATCTTTTACTCTACAGGACAAATACAGTCCATATTCTTCAACGTTGCCTTTAGCTTAGTTTACAGCACTGTATGTGTGCTACCAGAAAATGGTTATTATACTTTTGGACAAGTTCAAGGTAAGCTGATCATAACACTCATCCATTATCACTTTACATGGGACATAACATAACAATGCTACCCTGTACATTATCCATAATGATCAGCAAAACATCTTCATTATCACACATCAAAATAAAATGCCACAAAAGATAAAGCAATTACATTGTCTTAGAGTGTACATGTGGGGCTGATCATGAATCTTGAACACCAAAAAGTGGTCTTTGGAGGATATTAAAAATGACTACAGCCACACTATAGAATGCCATAGTACCTTGTCAAGCCAAGTACTCTCTTAGCAATAGCCACTCTTTTTTTTTTCATAATGTTGTTTCCTGCTCTCCCCAGCTCTCTGTTAACCATCAGAGCTACTTATGACACTTTGGGACCAATATGAAGCCAAGATCCAGAAATAAGTCATAACACTTGGGTGCTGTTAACTTACTAGAATTACTTTTTCAGGATGCCCTGGAAATAAAAATGTTAAAGGTGCATGCAATTTCCTCTGACCTATGATTTCTGATCCCTATCCTGCCTACATGTTTGCTTTAAAGAAAATCCTTTTCAGGAAAAAAAAAAATATGCTGAGTTTTGGATGGCATAAATTCTCAGTGAAGAAAAAGAAAATCTTAAGAAGTTTAGAAACAAAATAGATTTCCTGAAGTATTTTTACATTATTTGAAAAACAGCAAAAAAAAAAAAAAAAGTGTAGAAAGTGCCCAGAGCCTCTTTATAAATAAACACTGCTTTTAAAGTTGATACTTCTAAAAAAAAAAAAAGTAAAAAAAATTGATTTCAGCCTTTTTATAAACAGGCTACCTAGCCTTAGATGGCTCATGTTGTAACTTTAATGTAACAACAGGTAAATCACATAATCACACTGAAGCACAATAGAGAAATGGCATGAATTCTTGCTGGATCTATTATGCCTGCAGGGATGATGGGAATGGCATTGGCATCATGACTGTCAAAGGAAGAGCAACATCTGGCTCTGTGGTGAAAGGCTGAGGATGTTGTTTGAGGCATTTCTCGATCAATATCTCATGGATGATCCAGGCTTTAGGGCACTGGTCCTTTGGATTGATCATGTTTATGTTAAGTTTCTGTTTCATGCTGCTCTAGCTTAATGTAGACACACACTGAGAGTAGCACGGCAAGGTTTCATTGACAGATGTAAATAATATCAGGCCCTGCGGTCAAGACGGGAATAAAGAAATACTGTTTATAGTAAGCGCTCAAGCTGTGAAGGACTGCCCTAGCACTGATGGCCAAAAAACTCAGTGTTGTCTGGCAAAGTATTGACATTCATTGGAATGTAGCAGGCTGCTGACTGTTACAAGGGCTGTATTGTTATACGTTCAGGCTTTAATGTATATCTAAAGGCATTTTTTATAGTATGGAACAGAGTGTAAAATGATTAGAAACACTGTCAGGTTTGGGGGTTCACTCTCTTTACTTGTCCTGGTGACTGATGTTACAAGGACTGAATGTAAGGAAAATTGTAAAACTTTGAGTTGTCAACTGAAATAGAGGGGGATCACCCAATAGGAACACCTATTCCAGTGACAACTGTCTAAAGGCCGATACACACTGACAGTTTTTTTCCATTCAACCCAGTAGGCTAACCAAAAAACAAAAATAGTATTGTGTCCATCTTGGGGATGTCAATAGTATTGTGTCCACTTCACCTCATGACCAACTATTGTGGGATGTGTATGTGTTTATGTTTATGTTACCTGTTCATTAGATGTATGGTTGGATGTACTGATGATATTACTGTTTAAAATTTGCATTGTTAAGGAAAATGTGATCAAGCTCTTACCTGATTTTGTGTAGTTTATATTCTGTGTGAGTTTACAATAAAGTCAGTTGCAGTTTGCACCTAAGCTAGTGCCGTCTAGTTCTTGGGTGCAATGCTTAGCTATAATACCTGCTTCCTGATCCCAGAGTTGAGAAAGCTGTATCTTGGTGGAGGCACCCAAGCGGGGGAGCCAGGCAGTCCATCACACTTGGTGGCAGCAGCGGGATCTGCTTCCTTCCTACGAAGCAGTTCCAAACAACCCCAGGACACATCTTTGGGAAACCTCTGCAGAGTGGTGCTGTTCCCCACAGCGATGGAAACTGAGTTTCAGCGATGGATGCAATGAGAGCTCATCCAGTTTGGCAGATCTGGTTCTGTACGGGAGACACTGTTGTGAAGGGATGCCATGCGCTGGAGGTTATGGAGAGAAGCCCTACAGTTGGAGCAAGAATATTGCAGAAAGGATCTTGCTACCCCGGAGGAGCGATACTGTCTCCAGCGGGACTTACAGATTACCTTCCTCGGTGAGCAGCCCCAGCAGGAATGGGTGACCCGATTGGAACATCTGGTCTGCATTGAGATGATGTTGGATGAATGATACTGAGTGCTTCATTAGTACATTACCTAAGTTTGTCCATGGCTGAACAATGATACGCTCATGGATGGCTTTCATTTTTATAGACTCAACTGGGACAGGAGCTTTTGGAGGGGACTGCTGGGTAGCCTCTTGCCTAATAGATATGGGCCCTAGCTTTTGAGGGGGCTCTATTCTTTGAAAGGTGTGTACCTGGAGACCTTTGGAGGTTTTTTATGGTCCATGCCTCCCCTATACACACAGACTCTGAGAACTGAAGGGCCCAAACTAGCATTGACTACTCCAACCCCCCCCCCCTTCCGACTTAGAGTCTCAGAGCAGAAGTTAACTAACTAAATCACATCAAAACAACCTGATGCTAAGGTCTCCTGCTATAATCTGTTTATTGAGGTGTCTTTTTCTCATGGTATAATTTCCCCATTGTCTGTCTCCTAGGTGTGGATTTCCATTGCTAATTGAGTCACCTATTGTTTCTGTCTGCCTGCTAATCCTCTTGGAGATGTGACTAGTATTGTGTCTACTTCACCTCGTTACCAAACTATTGTGGGATGTTTAAGTGTTTATGTTTATGTTAGCTGTTCATTAGATGTAGGGTTAGATGTACTTATGATATTACTGTTTAAAGTTTGCAACGTTTAGGATAATGTGATCAAGCTCTTACCTGATTTTGTGTGGTATATATTCTGTGTGAGTTTACAATAAAGTCAGTTCCAGTTTGCACCTAAGCTAATGTCATCTAGTTCTTGGGTGCAATGCTCAGCTATAATACCTGCTTTCTAGTTCCAGAGTGGAGGAAGCTGTATCAAGTGAGGTGCCAGGCGGTCCGTCACAAAAACTAGGTGCATGTCCTTTGTATGAAACTTATTTTCAATAAAATGTTTTTGGAAAAAAAATAATATATAGTGTAGGAAAGGTTTTGAGAAAGATTTAGAAAAACTGAAATAAAAGATAAGAGGTGTCATTTAAAATTGATATCCTTTAAAATTCAGCTATGTTTAGGTCATGCCATAAATACTGTAGCTGCTATATTTCTGCTACATTAAAAGGAACTTGGAAATCGCCAGCTCCTGTAAGCAGGTTTGGCATTCATTACATTTGTTGGGATGTTTTTAATTTGTCTAACAACTGTATGATGAAAACAACTAACAAGCATTTAAAGGTTCCATGCTTATTTTAGATGAAAAATTAAAAAAAAAAAAAAAAAACAAGGTGTGTTATAACCTCCAAAATAATGTTAATGTCCACATGGTGTCCCATATGAAGTATAATGAAAGCAGGAAGGACAGCAGTTATAGATTGGACTGCACTACCTGCCAGCTAAAGGAGAACTCTGGGCAAGCTGCTAAATACACAAGTAAAAATAATATAAAGGAGCTTAACATAAAGGCATGGCCTTGGGAATGAGCCAACAAACAGAAGAACAACACATGATTGGCAGGATCTGCATTTCCCAAATCAAATGTTGTATACCATCCCCTGACTGCTTTTTACAGAGTTTTTACAGTTTCATGTAGTTTCAGTAAAGTGGAACTTCACCTCCCACCCTTGTACTATATATTTTTTTTAATCCCTTCACATATTCACACACCCTGTCCTTTAAGGTATTAAAAAAATTAAAAGTAATTTGACTTCAAGTGGTTCAACCAGAGTAATGCTTACAGCTGCAGGCATCACCCCGGGAACCGTTTTTTAGAGCCGACTGTTGGCTCTCTTATAATAACAAGTAAAACAGCTAAGCAGCTACTCAGCTTTTATTACAAGCAGTGAAAGGAAACCCCCCCCCTCCACCTTCCGCGCTCGCCCCGGCTCTACCGTCCCACCAGGAGACCCAAGCAACCAGCTGGTATGTCCGCCTACTGGCCAGAGACCTGAGAAAAGTCAGGTCATAAAAATTTCCAAATTGGGCCCAGTTAGCCATTTTCCCTCCCCGGTATCATGTGACTCAATAGTGTTATAAGGTCTCAGGTGTGAATGGGAAACAGGTGAGTTAAATTTAGTGTTATCACTCTCACTCTCTCATACTGGTCATTGGAAGTTCAACATGGCACCTCATGGCTAAATAACTCTCTGAGGATCTGAAAAAAGAATTGTTGCGCTACTTAAAGATGGCCTAGGCTATAAGAAGATTGTCAAGACCCTAAAACTGAGCTGCAGCACAGTGGCCAAGACCATACAGCGGTTTAATAGGACAGGTTCCACTCAGAACAGTCCTCACCAAGGTTGACCAAAGAAATTGAGTGCATGTGCTCAGCTTCATATCCAAAGGTTGTCTTTGGGAAATAGACGTATGAGTGCTGTCAACATTGCTGTAGAGGTTGAAGGGGTGGGGGGGTCAGCCTGTCAGTGCTCAGAACATACACCGCACACTGCATCAAATTAGTCTGCATGGCTGTCATCCCTGAAGACAAGTAGACTAAGGACATGGACTACTTGAACCATGTCCTGTGGTCTGATGAGACCAATATAAACTTACGTATATGGATCAGATGGTGTAAAGCATGTGTGGCAGCAACCAGGTGAGGAGTACAAAGAAAAGTGTGTCTTGCCTACAGTCAAGCTTGGTGGTGGGAATGTCATGGTCTGGGGCTGCATGAGTGCTGCCGGCACTGGGGAGCTACAAATACACCTCCAAGACGACCACTGCCTTGCTAAAGAAGCTGAGGGTAAAGGTGATGGACTGGCCAAGCATGTCCCCAGACCTAAACCCTATTGAGCATCTGTGGGGCATCCTCAAACAGAAGGTGGAGGAGTGCAAGGTCTCTAACATCCACCAGCTCTGTGATGTCGTCATGGAGGAGTGGAAAAGCACTCCAGTGGCAACCTGTGAAGCTCTGGTGAACTCCATGCCCAAGAGGGTTAAGGCAGTGCTGGAAAATAATGGTGGCCACACAAAATATTGGCTCTTTGGACCCAATTTGGACATATTCACTTAGGGGTGTTGCCAGCGGTTTAGACATTAATGGCTGCGTGTTGAGTTATTTTGAGGGGACAGCAAATTTACACTGTTATACAAGCTGTACATTCATTACATTACAATGTAGCAAAGTGTCATTTCTTCAGTGATGTCACATGAAAAGATATAATAAAATATTTACAAAAATGTGAGGGGTGTATTTACTTTTTTGAGATACTGTATATATATTAATAATTAAAAAAAAATGTTTAAGCACCCTCGTCCACCTGTGCTAGCGCACAAAGTTGAACGCATGCACCCGTCCCGAAACATGATTGTCCCACACATGAGAAATATCACTGCAAACGTCAAATTATGGGCAATAAGTCTAGCACTAGACCTCCTCTGTACATCTAAAGTGGTAACCTGTAAAGGCTTTTAAAGCGTCACCTATAAATAGTAAAATGTATGTCCTTTGTCACCGTCACAGGCGTGCACAATTTTAAAGCGTGACATGTCTGGTATCTATATTTTATATTATACAAAAAAATTGGGTTATATATTGTTTTTTTGCATTAAAATTTAAAAAAGGGTATTTTTCCCCAAAAACTGCATTTAAAAAAGTGCTGGGCAAATACCATGTGACATAAAAAATTGCAAAACCCACCAATTTATTCTCTAGGTCCTCTGCTTTAAAAAAAAAAATAAAAAAAAAAATATATATATATATATATATATATATATATATATATATATATATATATAATGATTGGGGGGGGGGGTTCTAACTAATTTTCTAGCAAAAAAATAAAAAAAATTCACATGTTAAAACATAAAGTGCCAGAAAATGCCCGGTCTTTAAATTGTTAAGGCAAATAGTCATAGGAGCCAAGAATAGTTTATCCTCCCCAAATATAAAACAATACGTCCTCATAGATACAGTGTAGTCATCTAAATATTCACTGATTCATTTTTTCCCAAGGTCAATGTGAGCCAAGTATAAAATCAAATAATTAAAATGAATACCCAGCCCTTTTCAATATTTTTCCTTCTTTCAATTGTTTTTCCACCTGGTGCCTGATAAATCACCTTCTCCGAATGTGTTTTGCTAACATATCTTTATGATTCACGTTCTCCGCACACATCCCATTATAAATAACACTGCACCTCAGGAGTTCCTCCCAATGCAGGATATCTCCCTTCACCTGAAACCAAGGCACAAATAATTGCCATGCACTTCAGTCTGGGGGAGAGATGTGTTTTGACATTGATGATAATGTAACAGATTTGTTTCCAAGAATGTTTTCTTTCAACTCCCAGGAAACGCACTGAGAAAAAAATAAAGAGTCTGAAAACATGTATTACTTCATCCCTTTTTAAGATAATGCTGTGACACAAAAAAGGGAAAAGTTAACACTTTTCCTTCACAATCTAAAGTGAAATGTTGGCTATGCTAGAAAAAAAAGAAAGGAATCTGCTTCAGGACAACTATATACAGTGCAAGGGTTTGAGTAACCTCTATTTCAGATCTACCCACCTATCTCTTCTATTCTTTAGAGATAAGCCATTCCAGTGCACTGGAAGATCAGATTATGAGTCTCTGAAAGCCTAGTACACACGCAACGAATTTCCGCCAACCGGTCGCCCATCTTTTGTCCAGAGTTGTGTTTTGTTGTTTGGAATGTGCTCTAGACTGCACACAAATTTTCCCGCACGACAGAATTCTACTTCAGAAGTTATGTCATGTGTTGGTTTGCTTTCTTTGTCTTCTTTCTTCTCTGAGCATGCCCAGTCTTGCTCATAAGATTTTTCCCTGTCGCAATCTGTACTGACTGCACGGAAATCAGACGTGTTTTGACGGAGGACAAAAATTTTATAGCCTGCACACCAGGATTTTTTCAGCCGAAAAGTCGGAGTCGGTTGTCGGAAGCATCATACTAACAAGCCGAAAATCGGCAGATCGGTCGTCGGACGAAAATACCCGGCCGAATTTCGACTCGTGTGGACGGGGCTTAAGGGCCTTCTCACATGAGCATTCACTCTGGATCCATCTGTCAGTTTTTCAGACTGAACCACAATGTATGTCTATGAGCGGGTAAAATAAATAAACAATAAATAAATGAATGTACGAAAGACCTCCTGGAATATCACCACATCTAAGGTGCCCACTCGTTCCTTCATTCTCTGGCTGGCAAGGTGAAAAGCCAAGGAAAGGGAAGGGGTAGGAGAGGCACCAAGCTGCCAGTAGTGTAGCAATATTTATTTTAAAAAGGGTAAAATTACAGCAGTATTACACTCAAACAGTGATCCAGTGGTGACAGGCATAAAACTAGCTCCGTAGGTAGCCAGCTACCAGTCCAAAGTCCAATCCCCACTGGAACCACTGGAGGAAGTGATGTGAAGCAGGAGCTGGGATCCAGGCTAGCCACCGGAGAGCTGCAGCGGGAGACTCAATCTGTCAAGGAGCCGTCAGTACGTGTTTTGGAGGCCAAGCCACACCGCCTTCGTAGCTAAGGAAGAAGGCATGGCTTGGCCTCCGAAACACGTTCTGGTTGGCCACAGCATCCTGGACATCTGACAGCTTTCTGACAGCTCCTTTAGGCAAGAAACAGTTTTTGTTTATACCTTCGTCCACCCCATGACTTTTTTCTTCAACAACTTAGAAAAACAGACATGTGGAAAAAGGATGCATAATGATGTAAACTGAACAGAACCAAACTGAAGATGGATGTATAAACTTATTTAAAGGACTTTGTACGTTTTTTTGTGATTAAACTAATATGAAAAGACCTTATTTATGTTGTAATAAATTATGTGTAGTCCACTAAAGAAGAGAAGCCTTTAAGGTCTTGTTCACACATTTGAGATTATTTCTAAAGGCAAATAGACTCTCCTCTTCTTTTTGCATTTTCCCCAGAGCTTAGTGAATGAGGTGAAGTTCTGCCAACTGCTGCCATCTAGGTATGTAAAAGCAAAATTATGTTTTTTTTTTTTTTTTCGTCCTTGCACTTGATTGTGAATTCTTTGCAAAGTGAAATTTCACAACATTTAATAAGCTCTGGGGAAAATTCCCTTGCAAAGGCAACAGCCTATTTAGCTTTAGTAAATCAACCCAATGGTGCAGTGAACAATTAAGGAACAAGTTGGTTCAGAAAAAGAAATTCTGGTCTGCATATTAATTTGGGTTCAGGGCTCAGAAAGACCTAAAACCAATAGATCAACAGATAAGGAGGTTGTATTTCAAAAGTCATCAATGGCAATCATGTTTCTTGCCTTGAATTTACATCTCATTTGTTCTTCAGATTTCAACCTCTTTCACAAGCTTGCTTATTTGCAAGTATTTTTTTTTATTACTGGTATTTATATAGGGAGGAATAATTTATGTACCACTTTATATACTGTACATCTATATCAGTCTCTGCCCTTTAGGAGTTCAATCTCAATGTACTTTTATACAAATTATTCTAATTGGGAAGCATTGGTGGTTGTTATTTATTTTATGTTGCTAGCATTTACCTTTTTTTTTTTTTTTTTTGATAAATGTCTTTTCTTAGTTGTACTACAATTTCCACCTCTCTGTCTTTTCATCCTCACTTTAAATGCCATGTCATTTAGCTCTGTTCTGCAAATAACAGGTAGTAATGATGTCACTAATTAACTGAAAAGGCAGTCTATAGAACAGTTGCTTAGCCCATACTAATTGAGTGAGAGGAGCTGTTAACAATGAGCTCTGATTGGACAGTATTTCCAAATCCATAAAAGAATCAAATAAATAACCCGTCTCTCCTGCCTATAACACTGAATTCATTGACAAGTTGCTTGATGTAAAACATAAAAGTCTATGATGATGTCTCTTTAAGTTCTTTACTCAATCAATGATGGAGAAGTGATATCAAATTTGAGCCTGGCATCTTCAAATATTGAAGCAGCTCTGAAAAGCAGCAGGTGAAAAGCATTGTCCAAAAATCTCCAACTCAGATGGGATTTGAAAGCATGACATACAGCTAATCAGTGGCATTTGCAAACTGTGGGCGTGAAGCTGTTGTGGATCCTCATCAGTGCTATTTATTAGCAAACAGAGAAAAGTGAGACAGACAGGAGACTGAAGGAAAGACGTAAACACATAAAAAAGCATAGCATTATTAAAACAGGTTCACATATAGTATATATGAATATTCTGTAAGACAAATATTATTTGTTAAAAAAAAAAAAAAAAAATCAGTCACTTCTGAATAAACCATTAAAAAGCACAATGCCTAGTGAGGACTTAATTTACCATTTAGGGACTCATGGGCCGTGCCTAGTGCAGAGGGGTAAGTGAGGGCATAAATGGTGATAGCTTTATATCTTTTTTTATATTATTCTCTGTCCACTTCTGGACATTTATGGTTAAATTTAGCCAGAGAATTATAAGGGAAAGTTGGTGCAGGGGACGTTGAGAATATTTCAGAAAACATTAAGTGCCGGTTCACACTGAAGCGGCACGACTTCAGGGGGCGACCTGTGAAGTCGCGTGCACCGCGATTTCGGCGCAACTTGCACGGACTTCATATAATGAATGTCTATGCAATTCGCTCCAAGGTCGCCCCGAAGTAGTACAAGACCCTTTTTCTAAGTCTGAGCGACTTGTGTCGCTCCTATTAGAACAGGTCCTGTAGCAGTCAATGGACCGCGACGGACCGCGACTTGTCAGGCTGACGAGTTGCGGCAGTGCGAATGGGCTCTTAGTGGTCCAGTTAAAAAGTATTTGAGCCTATATTGAAGACCCCATGCCACCTCCAGTGTCACATCCTTGCAGTAGTTTTTAATAATATAATTAGAGGACACAAGTGAGGGACCTTTTACAAAAGTGTCCTCGTGTATATGTTCCTAAGGTAGCATGATGTCTAAATACTGACTTGTGCCCAGAGTGCAGTTTATTAGAATGTTCAGCATCAATCCCCATCGGCATTTATATGATGCCACCATCCCAAATCCAGCATAAGGTTGAAGTTGAGGCCTTTGCATGGTGAATTCTGGGATTTTAGACTTCTGTCCCAGTTAGATAAAATTATAACCCTGCAAATTATGTTAACAGAGTACACAGTGTACTAGGAATGGTATCAACGTTTAATTTTTGTCCAATTATGCCCATCTGGCAACCCAAGAACCACACACAGTACTTCTACATTCCCTTGGCAGTAATCTTTCCCTGGGCAAAATATCCAAATATCAACATGTTCTTTTTTTTTCTGCTCTCAAAAAGTTTTACATGGGTGATGATGATAAGATGATGCAATATAACTATCTGGTGCTACCATTTTATCATAGGGCATTACTACTGCTTCTCCTCTATCATTATGGGAAGTCCCTAATGGCATAATAACAGACATTACTATTATTGCTCTCTCTGTACTTGAGCATTACAGCTAGAGCACTCTGAACTTTTGTTCACTTTTATATTCTTAAAAAAATATAAAGTTCCAATGAGCAGCCCTTCAAAGGAGTCACATGCTCTGTGTAAGGCTTGAAAAGACTAAATTACTAAAGCAGTATATTGAGAAATGATGAAATGAACAGGTCTGTTGCTAGAATGAGCAAATAATGAAAAATCATCTCCATCTGCTGTTCACTTGATTTGCTTCTGAGATCCACTTTTTAGGGGGTTTAGATCTGCCAATCTGTTTCTGTGGGGTTTATGGGTTTGATTATATAATGAATATATGGTTCCCCCAAAAATGTCTTAGTAGACATCACACCAAAAGAAGGATATAAGTGTGTGAATCCCTTGCCTTATTGAACCCAGCTATTATTTCTCATAGCGTCGTACAGTTATTTTAATGTGGTCGGGTAGAAATAAAATATGAGCGTCCTTCTCAATACCCTGGCTTGATACTCATGGGTTAAATTTATAAAGAATAAATAAAACTAGAATAAACTAAATGTACTTACTGTTAATTGACTAGCAACCTCTGCTGGATCTCCATCGGTCTATCAGTAAAATAATACTTTCCAAACATTACTCTTGGACTTTCCTTCTTCTCGTTTAAAGTCATGCCTTGGTGCTCCTAAATTTAGCTGCATGTTGAAAATACTGTCCTTGTGAACTTTATTCCCATCATGTATTTAAAGGTTTCAATCATACCCCTTCCTCTTCATTACTTGTGGCTGTATATATATATTAAAGCCCAACCACAAAATTAATACTTTTCCCATCGTTCCCTACTCCTCCCTCTAACCCATGCTGCCAGATAATAACTTTAACCACTTCTGGACCGGAAAGGTTCTACCCACTTAATAACCAGGCTATTTTTTTGCGATACGGAACTGCATTATTTTAACTGACAATTGCAACGCTGTACCTAAATAAAATTTATGTCCTATTTTTCCCTCATAAATAGAGCTTTCTTTTGGTGGTCTTTGATCACCTCTGCGGGTTTCATTTTTTGAACTAGAAACAAAAAAAAAAAAACAATTTTGAAAAAAAAATATATATATTTTTTTACTTTTACTATATAACATATCCAATAGAAAAATGTAAAACATCAAAATTGCTTCATCAATTTAGGCCAATATTCTGCTACATATTTTTGGTAAAAAAAAATCCCAATAAGCGTATATTTATTTATCGCACAATTTATCGCGTCTACAAACTAGGGGATAGATTTATGGCATTTTTTTTTTCTACTAGTAATGGCAGCGATCAGCAATTTTTAGCAGGACTGCGACATTGTGGCAGGTAAGACCGGACACCTAACTGACATGTTTGACACTTTTGAGGGAACCAGTGACATTACTACAGTAATCAGTGCTAAAATATGCACTGTTACTGTACTAATGACACTGGCAGGGAAGGGGTTAACACCAGGGTCGATCAAAGGGTTAAGTGTGTCCCTAGGGGATGCTTTCTAACTGTGTGGGGGATGGACTCACTAGATGAACACAGAGATCTGTGTTCCTAAATAGCAGGAACAGAAGATCACTGTGTTCTTCTCTGACAAAACGGCGGTCTGTCTTGTTTACATCGACAAACCGCCGTTCTGTCTCTCTAGGGAGCGATCGTGGGTGGCCAGCAGACATCATATCTGCCAGGCTATTGCGGTTGACCAGCGGACATCGCCTCCCCCCCGCTGACTATTGCACAAAACATCGCACAGGTACGTCGTTTCGCGCAACAGAGCCAACTTGCCGCAGTATATGTACTGTTGGCAGTTGGTAATTGGTTAAAATGGCCTGCAGCAGTTTCAGAAAAGCCCTGTCGCCAGTTGTGGTAGCTTTACCCAAATGTGGAACAGATTTAGGTTGTTCGTAAAAGTATCTATTCAAAGTGGTGTTATACCACTACCAAATTCTAAAATAATTTTCTCCAGTTCATAGGCTTTCTTTCAGGCTCTTGCAATCTACTGCACTGCAGAGTTTAGACTGGGGGAGGGAGAAGCAGCACAAAGAGCCAATCAGTTGTGCTGCAGTGCTCATGTGCTACTGCTAACATGTACAGTAGATAAGAGGACAGTGCAGAGTAGCAGAGCGACCAGTATGCTGCTACTTCTCTAGAGTTGGATGCCAGATAGGGTTGTTTGGTGTGGCAAAGCTGTGAAAATGTCAATACTGGATGGACAAAAATACAAATTCTTTAGTGGGTTACATAGCTCCCATATATACATATATGTGGCATCCTCGTGCACATATATCACATGAACTTTAATGACATCCCAGTCTTAGTCCGTATGGTTCAATTTTGAGTTGGCCCACTCTTTGCAGTTATAACAACTTCATCTCTTCTGGGAAGGCTGTCCACCAGGTTTAGGAGTTTGTCTAAGGAAATGTTTGACTATTCTTACAGAAGTGCATTTGTGAGATCAGGCACTGATGTTGAAAAGAAGGTCTGGCTCGCAGTCTGCGCTCTAATTCGTCCCAAAGGTGTTCTATCGGGTGCAGGCCAGTCAAGTTCCTCTACCCCAAACTCACTCATCCATGTCTTTATGAATCTTGCTTTGTGCACTGGTCCAAATACTTTGGTGGAGGGGGGATTATGGTGTGGGGTTGTTTGTCAGGGGTTGGTCATGGCCCCTTAGTTCCAGTCAAGGGAGCTCCTAAGGCATCAGCATATTAATACATTTTGGACAATTTAATGCTCCCCACTTTCTGGGAACAGTTTAGGGCTGGCCCTTCCTGTTCCAACATGATTGCGCACCAGTGCACAAAGTAAGGTCCATAAAGACCTGGATGAGCAAGTTTGAGGTGGAGAAACATGACTGGCCTGCACACAGTCCTGACCTCAACCCAATAGAACACTTTTGGGATGAATTAGAGCAGAGAATGGGGGCCAGGCCCTATCGTCTACTTCAGTGCCTGACTTCATTACTGCACTTCTGGAAGAATGGTCAAATGTTCCCATAAACACACTCCTAAACTTTGTGGACAGTCTTCCCTGAAGGGTTGAAGCTGTTATAGTTGCAAATAGTGGGCCAACTCAATATTGAACCCTATGGACTATGACTGGGATGCCATTAAAGTTCATGAGCGTGTAAAGGCAGGTGTCCCAATACTTTTGGTAACATAGCGTAGATTTCATCTGTTTATTTAGCTGTTTGTTTAAAGCTCAGTTTAAATTGTTGGCTTTCTTAAATGTTACAAAGAAATGAAGAAGGTGCTGCCCATTGCAGCTAGTCAGATTCCAGACACCAGTCTCACATTGCAGCTTAAAAATAAAAAAGTGCCTTAGATGGATTTGCTGTTTGCAACACCAGAATTCAGCACACAAGTAACAAAGGAAAAAAAGGGGAACTGGAAGATTCATATTCCCGGGATGTAAAGACATCACACATACATCTTGGCCTTGGTCGGAATGTCTGAAGCACATATGGTTTTTTAAGTTGCAGTTCAGGTAGGGGGTAAATAATGTGAGAGGCAATGGATGGAAGAAGAAAAGGAGGGCGACAGCTGAAGGAAAATGTGATTTTTATACGGCCTAACAAAATAATAAAACACAGCGACAAGACAGATTATTTACTCTAATCAATTTATTCCCTGTGTGGAGGGAGGGTTATGAAGGAGTATGTGGCCGGCAGTTGGCTCTGAGTGGATATCAGTCCATGTCTCTCACATTAAAATATTACTTTCTCAACGACTGCATTGCCAGGGATGCAGAGCACTGATAATGTCCTACTATAGAGGATGAATGTCTGTATCAGGCTATGCGCCTCTCTGACAGCAAAGATACTGAGCACACACAGACAGGCTGTTTCTCATGTACATAGACAAACAAGCATCATCATCGTCAAATCCTCCAACTCATCATACACTGTAATCTATCACTCACCACTGAATGTGCCTGCCGTGGCAGCCCAGCTCTTTCTTTCCAGCCAAGCTGATAATGCTATCATACAACTTCATTATTGAATATCAATACCTAGTAGATTTAAAGCCTGTCACATCATGCACCAAAAACCACTTAAATATTGACTCCAATGACCTATAACCTTAGAGCCATATATTATCTCCTGAAATTTAGTACTATCAGAGCGGATCATAGGTAGAGCCTAGTGTATTGTTGTCCAAATGACTATCTGCTACATCCCAAAGATATAGGACACAGAAAAAAAGAGGGGGACACCCGAAAGGGACTTTCAAATATCAGTTTCAAAAGTATAAAAAAAAAAATATTTCACATAGTTAAAGTGACAAATTCACATATCAGAATATAAAACATAGGACCATCTGTACGAGTACATGTGTACCATCCGTTCAATCAGAGAAAACAGAAGAGTCATAGGATGTGAATGTCCAACCCATTATGTTCACACTGGCAAATCCAACATATTTCGGAACATAAAAAAAATTAAAACAAGGAACTTGGGTACCAATACAGGTAGATCCAGAAATTGCAAAAGGTTATGCTTTTGATCCTAGATGCATGTCTCAAAAGGAATATAATGCAGGTTATAGCTCCTGATATGAGGTCATATAAATATAGGCCACGACATGTAGTGGGGGGGGGGGGGGCACTATGTATGAGCAAATGCTCAAGTACTTCTACCACTTAGAACACCCTTGAGGATCTCCATAAATACAGACCGGTCATGTGCCGTGTAGAGCAAGGTGATAGTATCCCGGATAAGGCTTTTAGTACTAGGTTACCAAACACAGTTCTGTAGCACGAGGATGCCACAAAAACTTACAATAGCTATTTATTATTACTGTTTGTATTATACAGTGCCAACAGTTTCCAGGGTGCTTTAAAACATGAGGGCAATATTACATTTTATAAAGAATTTTCAAAAAGGACAAGTCAGATTTTAAGGTATCTGTAGAGTGTGCAGGGCCAAGTACATTGAGTGTACCACCCCCTATAGTGAGAGAGGGGTCTATATCTGGTGAGGTTCCATAAACTGATTAGTACTGTGTAAAAAAAAAGAAAAATGAAACTTTGTATATCCAGTTCGGCCCAAGAACAAATTTTTTAATTTGTCGCATATATGTAAAAATCTTAATTTTTTTGCAATTAAAATGAATCCCCAGAACTTTATATATTTCCTGAAAGCGGATCTCTGTAGAATAAAAAGGTGATAGTTGCAAATTTTTTGCAACTGTTTATTAAACGCAAATTTTTAAGATAAAATATAATAAAATACATTTTAGTGCAAAACAACACCATGCAATACCAATTTTTGGTTAAATTATAAAAGATGAGGTTGCATGCAGTACATAGATACCGAGCATTCCGTGACTAAAAATTGCATGCATTTTAAAGCCAGGAGACACTTTGAAGCAAATAGACGGCGGAACAAAACCCACACAAGGTGATGGCTGCTGCTACAGCCATCAGTTATGATTAAAGGTTCACTCATTGGATGTATGTAGTACGTCCAAAGAGCTGAACTGGATATACATGTATTTTATGTTGTATGTTTTGTCCACTGCAGCTAACCTACTTGGCTTTATATAAACTCTTTTGCCACATACTCACATTCCTAAGACACTGATAAGAAACTAGCTTGACTAGAATTGTAATTGTAATGTGATATCTACATAAGCATATTTATTTAAAAAAAAAAACTCAAATATGCCGAATAAAAGAACAGTTATTTGGAAAGAGTCTTTCCAAGAGATTTCCTCTCCTCACACTGACAGAGTATGAGGAGAGGAGAGGAGAGCCGGACAGAGGCATTTCTTCACAGGGGAGACCTGTACAGGAAATCAGGGTACTGATCATCAGTGCCCAAATTATCTATGCAGCCCCAACAGTGCACTGAAGTGATGCCAATAAGTGCCTATCAGTGATGCCAAGCAGTGCTGCCTTTCAGTGCCCATCGGTGTCTGTTCATCAGTGCCGCCTATTAGTGCCCATCTGTGCCACCCATTAGTGCCCATCAGTGCCACCCATCAATGCCCATCAGTGCCACCAATCAGTGTCGCCTACCCATGCCCATAAGTGCTGCCTATCAGTGCCTATCAGTGGCACCTATCATTATTATTATTATTATTATTATTATTATTATTATTATACAGGACTTATATAGCGCCAACAGTTTGCGCAGCGCTTTACAATGTGAGGGAAGACAATACAGTTGCAATACAATTCAAAACAGGAGGAACTAGAGGGCCCTGCTCATTAGAGCTTACAATCTAGAAGGGAGGGTCAAGTGAAACAAAAGGCAATAACCGTGGGGGATGGGTTGATGGAGAAAATGGAGGTATATTTGTTAGATGTGGGTAGGATAGGCTTCTCTGAAAAGGAGGGTTTTCAGAGATCGCCTAAAAGCTAATAGAGTAGGAGATAATCGGACAGATAAGGGTAAGGAGTTCCATAGGATTGGAGAGGCTCTGGCAAAGTCCTGGAGGCAAGCATGGGAGGAGGTGACGAGGGAGCTAGAGAGCAGGAGGTTATGAGAGGAACGAAGGACATCATAGGACAGTATTGAAGTTGTTATAGTGATAATAAAGACTCTTCTTGCTTCTTGTTTTTTTAAATAACCAATACATTATACATACCTGCCCTGTGCAATAGTTTTGCATAGAGCAGTCCTGATCTCAGGTCCCTTGAGGCGCTCCGAGCCCTTCCCCCTTGCTGAGTGCCCCCATAGCAAGCCTCTTGATATGAGGACACTCATGTGGGCTCGCTCCTGAGCTGCCTCTGTGTGTTCATAAGACGCTTGGCCCCACCCCCTCCTCACTAGCTGTGATTGACAGCAGCAGGATGGCTCCTCAGACTCTCAGCCAATAAAGAGAGAGAGATCAGGGAGAGCTGCTGCTCTCTTGCACAATGCTGTATCGAGATTGGGCTCAGGTAAGTATTAGGGGGGAGCTGAGAGGGGATATTGCACCAAAGGATTTTTACCTTCATGCATAGAATAGGTAAAAAATAAAACTTTCAACCTCTACAACCACTTTAAAATGATATACCTATTGATTGCACCCCCTTGGAAAGTGGGCTTCTTGTTTAGGGGGTCCTGCTACCACTCTGGGATGTTTGACTTGAACAATAAATTGGTTCTTTAGACCACTTTACCCATTCACTTTAAAATTTGGTTTGCGAATACTTTCTGCCATACCCCAGCTTGGAGTAAGCCAGACAGATTCGCTGTGATTTTTGACCCAAGCAAATCATTTCAATCATCCCTATCCAGTACACTGAACAAAATATGTGTTTTTCTTGTTGTTATTAATGTTTACTTAAAGAGGAAGTAAATGCTGCCTCCTTTTTTTTTTTTTTGCAATGCATACTAGCACATCATGTGAAACTTACCTGCAAACGAAGCTCTGCTTGTCACCGCATGCATGCGTAAGCCGCCATTTATGGCACAGGGCTCTAAGAAACAGCATGCATGGCCATTCCTTCATAACGCATGCATCAATGATGTCATCGGCAGCATATACAGTAAATATCTCCTAACGGTGCATGTTTAGGAGATATTTACAGTACCTATAGGGGAGCCTTATTATAGGGTTACCTATAGATACAAACAATCCATGGAAGTTTACTTTCTCTTTAAAGGCCTGTACAGAGATAAAGCAAAAATACGCACAACATTTTTTTGTTCAATGTCTAGCCTAATATTAGTCAGATAAGAAGAAAAAGATTGAGTAACTTGTTTTACAATGTGTTCTCCAAATATTCTGGTATAAAAGAGGGTTAATTGGATAGCATTGTGCTTTCTTTTGCCATTTTATTTATTGTATTAGTATCAAATTAATTATCTCAGTTTGTAATATCCTCTCTAAGTTCTCATATTCGTAACACATTAATTGTTATCTTATTGTTGATGCGCGTCTAATTATTTCAACAGAAAATATTGATAATAATGTAACAGAGGGTTTAAAGGGTTTAAGAACCAAATCTTGTAAGTATTTAAAATGGATGTTCCCTAATATTAGAATGAGCCACCCATGTAGCTTTGTACTAAAAAGCCTCAGTCATCAGTACAAATAAGCGTAGAACATCCCAGACGTTGTATAATGGTGTTGCAAAGAGGATGAAAATAGAAGTGAAGAAAAAGATGAGGAGGTGGGTATCCTGTTGTCATGTAATTTTGTACTGTGTAAACTCCTTCCTTCGTCTTTACACTTCCCAGCACACAATACTTCCAGGAGATTACATAAATGATGCCAATAATTTATGTCTGAATAATAAAGGCTCTGCCTTATTAGATTAGGACAGTTGTGAGGCATGTGCAATTAGGATATACTATTCAATGAAGAGATGTTAATCTTGAATGGTAATTCCTAAAGAGATACATTCACTTTGCCTATTTAAAGGGTAACTCCACTTTTGTAGGGGAAAAAATAGCAAATAAAGAAAAAATAATATAGGGTATACAATTGCGACACAATTTATATTGTAATTTAATATTATTAAAAATTACCTTTCTTTTTTAATCTGCAGCCGCTGTAATCTTCTGAAAATACAATGCAATATGGCTACCTGGAGTTGTTCTCTACACAGAATGTGTACTGACCACACCCCAGAAACATCATTTCATGCTTATGTGATTGATCTCACCATAAGATACAAATCATATTTCAGGCATCCCCTGCTACAAAAATTTCATTTTGGTGAGATATTCCCAATAGGAACACGTCTAAAGGGATGCAGGCCCAGCAGATTTCCTCATTAGTGCTCTGCAGCTGCACAGCTGGTTGATAGTTATGAAACCACTCCCATTAGACCCACTCAGCACAGAGCAAACAATGATTTCTTCAGAATAACAAAAGGTAGAAATCTGCAACAAAAGTTTGTAAAATCCTTGCAATGTACATAGATCACCGAGATGGGGAATGTTTTTTTTCTAAACAAAAGTGGAGTTACGCTTTAAATTACAGCACTGTCTAATAGCAATTCAGCAATATAATCATTTACAATACAATACAATAATTCAGCAATTCTGTCTAATAACTAATTCAGCAATAAAAAAGTGAACTGAAATTTAAACCGCTAAAAAAAAATAAGGGAAAATGTGAAGGAGTAAATAAAAATAGGGGTTAATTAAATTGTTAACCATAAACTTTAGGGTAAAAAATTAGTTAGTGTTAGCTACAGTTTTATAATGTGACTTGTGCCTTTTGTAAAGAATAAATGTAATTTGTAAAGTTTACATACAAACAATTGAAAAAAGAAAATCATCAAAAATATGAAAGAATTAATAAAAATAAATTAGGGTTAATGGGGATTTTTTTTTTGTTCACATAACAGTAATATTAGAGCAAAAACACCACAAGTAGCTTCCATTCATAAATGAATGCAGATTAGACCCTACGATCCAAAACAGGACACAAAGCTTCTGGTACAAGGTGAGTGGTCGAGTGTTGCTAGTTACACAGGGAGAACTGTGATTTCCCACTGTAATCTGTTATCTGTAGGACTCTACATAGGGACTAAGTTGCATGTGGTCTTTAAAGGAAACAAAAGAGAAGAAGTTGTGACAGGGCTGAGGACTCACTAATCAAGAACATGTGACAGCACTCGGTGCCTACGGTGGAAATCACCAAGCATCAGCATTGTCAGGTGGGAGGAAGGTGAGTCACGTGCTCCACATTACCTATACCACAAACAAACAGCAGTAGTTGAACAAGAGAAGATAAGTACAGCTGTGGAGACTGCCATTACAATTAAACGAATACTAATACAGCTGATCACGGATCAGGGTACAGAGCCAATCACAGCGGCTCTTTACTATGTGATCAGCTGTGTCCAATCACAGCTGATCACAGTGTAAACAGGATTTGCCAGTTGTCGGCATTCCTCTCCTCGCGCTGACAGTGCATGAGGAGAGGAAAGTGCATAACCGGCAAATCCACACAGGGGACATCTACACTAATAATCAGGCTACTGATCATCAGTGCCCGGATTATCAGTGCAGCCCCAACAATGCCCACTAGTGCTGCCAATCAGTGTCTACCAGTGCTGTCAATCATTGTCCACCAGTGCTGCCATTCAGTGCCCACCAGTACTGCCAATCGGTGCTGCCTATCGGTGTCGCCTATCATTGCCACCTATCAGTGCCCATCAGTGCCGTTTTCAGTGCCCATCAGTGCCGTTTATCAGTGCCCATCAGTGCCACCTATCAGTGTCCATCAGTGCTGCCTATCAGTGCCCATCAGTGCCGCCTATCAGTGGTGTCCATCAGTGCCACATATCAGTGCAGCCTTATCAGTGCCACATATCAGTGCAGCCTTATCAGTGCCTCCTCATCAGTGCTGCCTCATCAGTGCCCATTAGTACAGCACTCATTAGTGCCCATCAGTGTAGCCTCATCAGCGCACAGCAGTGAAGGAAAAAAATTACCTATTTACCAAACTTTATAACAGAAACTAAGAAAAAAACTTTTTTTCAACATTTTCAGCCTTTTTTAAATAATAATAATAAAAAAAAAAACAGTGGTGATTAAATACCACCAAAAGAAAGCTCTATCTGTCTTAAAAAAAAAAAAAAAAAAAAAACATTTTGTTTGGGTACAGTGTTGCATGACAGCAAATGTCATTCAAACTGCAACAGCGCTGAAAGCTGAAAATTGGCTGGGGCAGGAAGGAGATGAAAGTGCCCAATAGACAAGTGGTTAAGCACAAAAGAAGGCAGACCAGTTCAAAAAACAATTATACTAATTAATAGAAAAATTTATGTTCATAACTTTTCTTTGTCCTCTGCACATTACCTTAAAAAATGATATTTTTAACTTAAGCACCATAAATGGCAAGTTGCGACTAGGCCTTTGTTATGCCTGCAGTGACAAAGCTGAAACTTGTGTTTACTAAAGTGGGAGTTTTGGGTATGTGTTCTGAATTCCAACGTGGGCACTCTTCTTCCTTCCATGATATGACAGATGCCTTGTGTCTCAAAGCACATGGTCACAATGAGAAGCATACTTGAGACTGTAGGAGGGTCTTACTCGGTGCAGGACATTGTGATCTTTTTGCTTATTCTCCGGTTGTTGTTACTTGTATTTAGTCAACCTATTAACGTTTTGCAAACCAGTCAAAGCACATCTATAACAGCAAACATTAAAAAAAAAAAAAGGATTACAACAGCTGGAGAAAAGTTATATTGCTGCATAGAATGACTTCCACAAATAGCTTGGATTAGGAGGTCACTGATAGTTGGCGGTTGAAGATCATAAAGATACCCAGTGAATGGGTTCTTATAGGGTCAAATATGTATATATTCAGATGTAGTTATATATGTACTGTATGTGTGTGTGTGCATGGTTTAAAATACAAACATTACCTAGAACACATTGCAGCTAGTCAGAATAAAAAAAAAACCTGTTTTAATATCTCAGATTAAAACTACAATTTTTTGTTGCATTCATGTGACGACCTCTGTACTCAAGAAGAGTATGTCCACGATACAAGATCCCTTAGACCACCCAGTCACTTGTGGAGACATCAGTGTAGGGTGGTAGGAAGCATAAGACAGGCACAAAGAGATATACACTCTGGGACAATCCCCCCTCCCCTTTGGCAGCTAATCCACATACACATATACATCCTATAATAGGTTGATCCCAAGGCAGACAGAAACAATAGAAACAATGGGATACAGGCACTTAACAATAGCAAACCCCTTCATTCTTTAAAACAAACCACACATATAGAACCCAAGATAGCTGGGGTAACACGAAATGCTGAGCCCGGTGTGGTTGTATTGTGAGTCTGGTTAGTGCAGACCCGACTGGGGTTCAATGGTGACCCTGTGCCCCCGAATAGACACAGGGTGACTTACACACAGGAAAGGCTGGGGAAGCTGGACAAGGAGTTTCCTGACCTCTCTAAGGTAATCTGGGTTTCACAAGCCCCCCGCCCAAAGTGATTCCCGTCACAATACATTTGCAAATATATGCAAACCAAAGTACTTTGCAAAGTGTGGTCCCTAACTCAAAACCACTAGTGTTCACACTAGTACTCCTATTACTCTTCCCCCTCTGTCTACAGTATATACTGTACCTTGTTTCTAAAAATGCAGATTAGTTTGTCCTAACAAGAGGGCGGTGATCAGAAGCTGAAGATTCAGGCTGGGTTCACACTGATGCGAATTGGATGCGGGTTTCCACCTGAGCGGAGCTGCCACTCTGTGTGTCCATTCAGGCATGGAGTGGCAGCTCAGCCCTGCCCCCTCTCTCTCCTCATTGGCTCACTGACATTGATTGACAGCAGTGGGAGCCAATGGCACCCACTCTGTGTCACAGCCAATCAGGGAGAGTCCCGGATTTGTGAGGCTTTGTGCAACAATGCTGGATTGAAATGGGGCTCATGTAGGTACTAGAGGGGATAAGGGGGCTGCTGCACTTGGAAGGTTTTTTTTTTTTTTTTTTATCTTATTGCAGCATAGAATGCAATAAGATAAAAACCTTCTTTCCCCCTGGTGGAGGAACATTTCTTAATTTATATCTGAAATCACCCAAGTCTCATATGTGTTAACCCCGCAAATGACTCTCTTTGGTTAGATCCCTTTTCTTGGCCAACTAAATTCATCCCCACCGTAACACACATTCTAAATGCTACACGCCTTTCCATAGCTTGCACTTGGAAAAATTAACACTCTCCTCTGTCATCTCTTCTCTTAACCACTTAAGCCCCGGAAGATTTTACCCCCATTCCGACCAGGGGGTATTTTGCGATTCGGCACTGCGTGACTTTAACGGACAATTGCGCGGTCGTGCGACGCTGTACCTAAACGAATTTGGCGTCCTTTTTTTCCCACAAACAGAGCTTTCTTTTGGTGGTATTTGATCACCTGTGCGATTTTTTGATCACGCGCTATAAACAAAAAAAGAGCGTCAATTTTGCAAAAATAGCAATATTTTTCACATTTTTTTATATGAAATTCCCCAAAAAAAATTAAAAAATCAAAATTTTTTTACTTTTTCGGCCAATTTGTTTTATGCTACCTATGTTTGGTAAAAAAAATCGCAAAAAGCGTATTTTGATTGGTTTGCGCAAAAGTTATCGCGTTTACTAACAAAGGGAAAGATTTCTGTCATTTTTGTTGTTTTTTTTTTTAACGTGTAATGGCGGCGATCTGCGATTTTTTTTGCGGTACTGCGACATTGGGGCGGACAGATCGGACCCTTGACTGACATTTTTGACACTTTTGGGGTTACCAGTGACATTTCTACAGTAATCAGTGCTATATATATGCACTGTTACTGTAAAAATACACTGGTAGTGAAGGGGTTAACTTTATTTGGGAGGGAGGGGCTGTGTGTATCCCTAGGGGCGTGCTTTCTACTGTGATTGGCTGGGGCTTGAGCTGTATGGACACTGATCAACGGATCTACATACTAGATCCGAGTGATCAGTATCCTAACAGCAAGGAGAATGACAGGCAGCTTGTTTACACAGGCTGCCTGACATTCTCCCTCTCCCCCGCCGATCGCCGAGTGACCGGCGGACATCGGGTCCGCCGGTCACACGCCCGGGGGGGTCCGTGACCACGCGGGAGCGTGCCTCCGGGGGCGCGCGCTCGCTCCCTAGACCCTCACAAGCTAGTGACGTAGCCCTACGTCACTTTGCCTGTGAGGGGCTGACTGCCGACGTAGATCGGTGTTAGGCAGTCGGCAAGTGGTTAATGATCAATGCTGTATGTAATTCATTCTACCTAAAGCAAATATGGTAGAAGATAAATTCATGAAAAACTGGTCCTCCTGGTTATCATATCTCTAAAGTATTTCGCTACTATGATTAAAATCATCCCTCCATTGGATTAAAAAAATTACATCTGAGATGTATATCAACCCAGATCTTGGACCAAACAGAGCCTGTTCAACCTTTTTTTTTAAATGCAGATCAGAACTCCTTGTAAGTTTATTCAGTGTTAGGACTCACCTACCACCCTCCTAACACTGTTTGCCTTCCTCTCCTCTCTCCCTTTCCATATCCTCCTCCATCTCTTCTTCTCCGTCTCTGCCACCCTTCTTTCTGCCCTGCCCTTACCCCAAATCAAGGGTAACATCGTGGCAGGCTATTTGCTTAAAATTCTGCATACAGCCATAATTGTTACAATATTTACAAGTCCCTCAAAATACTATGTGTTTGTTTCTATGTACAGTCGAGGAGCTTTTCCATTCAGTTTGGACTATTGCACTGTATCCTTTTGTTCAATAAAAATCTATTGGAAAAAAAAGATAAAAAACATTCTGCCTTTACAACCACTTTAAATAAAAAATGATGTGTTCTAAAAAAAAAAAAAAAAAAGACATAGCATCCTTTTAAAAATATATCAATCGTACTGTATCTGGATATCTGGTGGGATTGTCCTGGTATTCGCCCGTTTTGGTCTCAAATCTTTCAAATATATACGGAAGTGTATGGTGTACCCTTTACTCCCTCCCCCATATTGCTTTACTATCTATTCTCCCAGGCTCTATAGAATTCCAAAAAAAACAGCTTATTAAGATTTTTTCTATCTGCAGCTTGACAATTAATCTCCAAATGCTGAAAAAAAAACATCAGCTCCATCCCTTGCGTCTTGGGTAAGTGAAAGAAATTATATCATGCTTATGGAAGAATTACGGACTAGAGAACTAGATAAATGGGAACATTTCACTGAGCTTTGGGGGTATGGCTGCAATACTCCTCTTCAGATACTTTGAGTAACACAATTAAGAATTAGGAAGTTCACAGAACCCATGTTCATGATTGCTACCACCCCCACTTTCCCTTGATCTCACCACTCTCACCCCTCCCCTCCCTCTCACCCACTTAGTACCCCCTTTTCCTTTTCTCTCTCTCTCTTTATACCTTTTTTCATAGACAACCAAAGATTTTTGTCTCCTCATTATATACATGTCTCCAGATACTAGAAGATTTGCTAGTTAATTGGTATTATATTGTTTATGAGGAAACTAAGGGCTTTTCTACTGATTATAATGTCAATATTATTTCAATGCCTTGGGGACGGTAGTCCCCCTAATGTCAACATTTTGATATTTGTTATAATCTACACACTTGAAATGATTTGTCTTTATAACTTCTTTGAAACTTTTCACGACAATATAATATATATTCAACCATAAATATATATCAATGAAATTGACAAAAACATTAAAAATATTTTTTTTCAAATAAACTTTATTACTTTTTGGAAAAAAATAAACTTTATTTTTTAATTTAGAAAAAAAAAATAGAAAATCAGGGTAGAAAGAATTGCTGTTAGAGCTAGGTAAGGATAAAAGGGGTTAAAGTGTAATTAAAGTTAACCACTTGAGCTCCGCCCACCTCAGTTTTACTGCGGCAGGCAGGCACTCCTGGGCAAAGCGACGTTATAGTACGTCGCTCGCTCAGGAGACTCTAGAGGGCGATCGTGCGCCACCGGCGGCGCGCTCCTGCCCCAGCTCGTTAGCTGGGGAGCCAGTGCGTGTGACCGGCGGCTCCGATGGCCGCAGGCCACTCGCGATCTTCCGCAGCTGAGAGAGAAGGACAGACGGCTGATGTAAACACAGCCGTCTGTCATTCTCCCTGAAGTGATCACAGAGGCTATGTGATCCTGCTATATAGGATCGCATGTCTCTGTGATGATCTAACAAGCCACGCCTCCTGATAGTTAGAATCACACCCCTAGGGACACATTTAAACCCTTGATCACCAGTACAGTTAATCCCTTCCCTGCCAGTGTTATTTTTACAGTAACAGTGCATATTTTTAGCACTGATTACTGTAGTAATGTCACTAGTACCCCCAAAAGTGTCAAAAATGTCAGTTAGGGGTCCGATCTGTCCGCCAAAATGTTGCAGTCCCGCAAAATAAAATGCAGATCGCCGCCATTACTAGTAAAAAAAAAAACAATAAAAATGACATAAATCTTTCCCATAGTTAGTAAATGCAATAACTTTTGCGCAAACCAATCAAAATACGTTTACTGTGATTTTCTTTACCAAAAATATGTAGCAGAAAACAAATTAGCCTAAAATGTTAAAAAAAAATTGAATTTTGATATAAAAGAATGTGAAAAATATTCTAATTCTTTCAAAATTGTCTCTATTTTTTTGTTTATAGCGCAAAAAATAAAAATTACACAGGTGATCAAATACCACCAAAAGAAAGCTCTATTTGTGGGGAAAAAAGGACGTCAATTTCCTTTGGGTACAGCGTTGCACGACCGCTAAATTGTCTGTTAAAATAATGCAGTGCCGAATCGCAAAATAGGGCCTGGCCATTGAGCAGCCAAATCCTCCGGGGTTAATTGGTATGGAGGAGGCTCTTGCCACAACATGCAAGTATACTGTAAACATTATGGCATATGACTTTTATGCACGCCTTTAAATATGAAAGGTCCAGATTTGCAGTTGCCCCTCCATCCCCACATCCATCTTCCATGGCGCTGCTTCTAAAAGTCACACCTCAATTCTCTTCAGCCCTTGGGAGGCCACTGATGATGTAACTCTTGTGTATGAGCACAGGAGTTACACTGTCAGTGACGCTCGGCTCCATTCTCAGCATTTTACAGATGCTGAAAATAAGCCTAGCATATACACTGCACAAGACCTTGTGTATATATAGAAAAAAAAGGAGGGCTAGCAGAATGGGAGGAAGGTTTGTTTTTCAACAGAAGAGACTTTGCATGTTTCTTATGAACTATCTAATATAATAAAGTGCAAGTGTCTCTGCGTCCAGTCAATGTGTCTGTGGGATTGCGCTACTGCGCATGTGCCCCACGGACGACCATTGGGACTTTGAGCGCAGAGACTCCACCGATCACATTGTCCCCCCAACTCCATCCCCGGTACTCACCCGGCTCGGCGCTCCCCTCCTCTCCCCCGACACATGTCACTGTCCCTGTGGCCGGATCACACTCCTCTCCCGGCCGGCTCCTCTCTCCTCTCATAACTCTCCTCTCTGATCTTTGGACTTTTCTCTCCTCTTTTGTTTGCAGTTTGAAAGTCAGTGGAGGAGAGGCTCCACCGCGCCACCCAGCGTCCGCCTGACGGTACTGCAACTGCCACTGTCACCCGGCGCACGGCGAGGAGTGGCCAGCGACAGCAAAGGTGTGTCCACCCCCCCGCTCTGGGTCCGACCCCCCCCAACTGGATCAATTACCCCCACCACTGGATCCCTCCTCCTAGATCTGCCCGATTAGTGTGCTGGGGTGCCTGTCCCTCCCTGTGCCATGTGCCATGTGCAATGTGTCCCCAGGAGGACTGACATGGAGAGATGAGGAAGAAGGGAAGATACCCCGTATCACATTACATGACTTCTCTGGGGAACGTTATCCATAATAATAATATGTATAAAAGCTGTATAATAATAATAACAATTAGTGTATAATACTATTACTAATAATAATAATTGTATGCGTATAACAAGTGTTGCATAATAAAGATAACACTAATAATTGTATGTTTATAATAAGTGTAAGTCCTCCACTTGAAGACCGGCATTTTCTGGCACTTTATATATTATATATTACAAAATCTTACTATATAAAGTACAAGTGTCTCTGCGTCCAGTCCCTATGTCCGTGGGATTGTGCTACTGCGCATGTGCCCAACGGACAGCCGTTGGGACTTGGAGCGCAGAGACTTCGGGCGGCCGGGCGAAAATGTTGAAGCGGCGGGTGTGTGCGGGCAAGCGGCGGGTGCGCGCTCGCACGTAAGAGCCGCTCGGTCAGCTCTGCACGTGTCCCCGATGTTGCTAGGGTAACAGGGACGCTATGCCCAGAGCTGGCTACGTCATGCGGCTCTCGCGTTGTTAGAAAAAAAAAGAGATAAGCGAGAGCCGCTCAGTCAGCTCTGCGCATAGCGCCCATTAATTTAACGGGCTTAATGTCTAGTTCTTTCATGCTACTTTCATAAGGGTTAAACAGAAAATACATTTATTTTAAATAATTTATATATTTTTTACTTTTAGCTTTGCATCAGCAATGGATTTATTGCAATTAGATGCTCCTGAGAGCCAAAGCCAACTGCACTGTATCAATGTTTATTTACATTTTGACACACTCTGATGCTGAAACACCTATCACAGCTAATTAGTGCTGAAAAAGCTGCTGACGGCAGCTCAGCTGCAGAGATTGGGGCCACAGCTGTCAAACTGATAGCAGGTCCCTGCAACTACATGTGTGAATGCATGTCCAGCAGGGAAGGACTCTAATGCTGGATACACACTATACAACTTTTGTTGGTAGATTTCCTTTAGATTTCCCTTCAAATATGTAGTGCAAGGGTCTGCCTGATTGCATACAAATTGAAAGTGTTTAGGTCTGACCTCATTATTATAAGAAAATTTTACAGTGTGTATCCAGCTTAAGATGTACCACCTACATCATAGGTCTTTAAAGTGATTGTAAAGTTTCATTTAAAAAACAAACACAAACATGTTATACTTACCTCCTCTGTGCAGTTGGTTTTGCACAGAGTGGCCTGGACCCTCCTCTTCTTGCGTCCCTCTTCTGTGCTCCTGGCCCCTCCCTCATGTTGAGTGCCCCCACAGCAAGCAGCTTTCTATGGGGGCACCCAAGCTGAGTCACAGCTCCCTGTGTCCATTCAGACAGAGAGCCACGACCCAACCCTGCCCCCTCTCTCTCCTGATTTGCTGAATGAGTTTGACTGACAGCAGCAGAAGCCAATCACACCACGCTCCTGTCTCAGCCATGTCCCGGGCAGCTTAAAAACTCCTGCAACATCGCTGCATAATGATGGGCTCAGGTAAATATTAGGGGGGGTGAGGGGGGCTGACGCACACAGAAGATTTTATTTTTATCTTAATGAATAGAATGCATTAAGATAAAAAAAAAAAAACTTCTGCCTTTATTAACCTATAACTGGTTAATAAAATAATGCAAGAACCCATTGCAGTAAATTCTCTGTTAATAGTATACATTAGGCCCCTTTCGCACCTGGCAGTCCATCGGTGGATCGATCCCCCGCTGAGTATGGAAAATGGCAGCTCTGTCTCCGCGCTGTGTGCAGAGACAGAGCTGTCAGGTCCCTGCTGTTCTCTATGGGGGAATGGGATGAGAACGGACCGTCTGTCCGTTCTCATCCGATCCCATCCGATCCGCTGGACGGATGGAAAATAGGGTTTTGGATCGGATTGGATGTCAGCGGAAATGTCTCCACTGACATCTGATGCCCCATAGAGATGCATGGGGCATCCGTTCAGATCCGCCAAAAAAACGGACAGGCGGATCTGAACGGGCCTCAAAGTTACTCTATGGGGCCACTGGTGCGTGCTTGCTCGCAAGCCACAATCTATGCGTCCATAGGACACATAGAGCCATGGCTTGGCCCCACCCCTGCCCTTTCCTCATTGGCTGTGATTAACAGGAATGGGAGCCAATGGCTCCCGCTGCTGTGTCTCAGCCAATGAGGAAAGAGACCTGGGAAAGCCAAGGCTCCCGTTCACATCGCTGGAATGAGAGGAGGCTCAGGTGAGTATAAGGGAGGGGCTGTGAAGGGAGCAGCACACAGAAGGGTTTTAGCCTTTACGTATAGGATGCATAAAGGTAAAAAAAAAAAACCTTCAGGCTTTAGTACGACTTGAATGTAACAAAGGAAAACCGAAATCCAACTTCCTCCTGTGGGTTACTGCATTTTGCAGATATAGCACTGTAACTTGCAGTACCTTATAAAGTAAGATTAATTATTTATACATATGTGTAAGATATAGAGATCATCATGAAGCTATTTTTGCAGCACTCCCCACAGTAAACAGCAATGAAATGATATTATACTGTAAGTGTAAATAGTATTCATTAAGAAATGGTTATTAAAGAAACTCAAAAGGCCCTAAAATGTTTACTTTTTCAGTTTTCTGCAGAAATAGTTTTACGCTTATTGACCTATAAACACTGATATGGTTCATTATTTTTTCACCGCTTGAGTAAAATGATCTATAGATGCTAATACCTATTGATTTTGTCATAAAATAATTAATAGTGATTTGGAATAGGAAAATCCATAGGAAATAATGATTTCTCTCTCAGCTCATGTAAACTGCTGCTGTGGGAATATGTGGGGGTTCCACGTGAAATTGCCTGGTAAACAAGAGTCGTTTCAAAGTTATTTTACTTTCATGATGTGAATAAATTACACTAATTACCTTCTTTGTTACTAACTTTAAACATCCTTTCATGTGCAGAATAAACTTTTCATATAGTTGCAATAGCTTTTACATGCCCCTCTGTGGAAAGGCTTAAAATTATCTTCTGTAGCTCCTGGATCTCAGCTTTAAAGTAGTGCCTCTTTAGTTATTTTCAGAAAATAACCCTTGGGAAATGTAGGAAAGCCTTGGCTAAGCAAGAGGCAAAATAGGCAGCTGCCTAGTACGTATTGCAGTCACGCTGTCACCAATCAAGCTCACAAGTTACATACTGCATTTTAGTCATAAAATCTCAAGCAATAATATTTTCATATGATATGTTATAACTAGTCAAAAATCTCTGTGTTCTAAACTGTGGGCATAGCTAAAGGACAAAAAATTATCAGGACAAGTATGCAAAGCCTGAAACTCTCCTAAGGGACAGCTGGCATTCAGGACATGGGTGGGAGAGGACCAGAGAAACAGCAATGGAAGGAAGGTAAGTCCTGACTAATGGGCTTTATACTACATTTATATATTTCCCCATTGTGGGGTAAATGCATCATAAACGTATTATTATTACATGGAAGCACTGTTAGTTGACTTTTTTTTTTTTTAAATACATCGTCCTGTCCCACTATTGATTGTTAATAAATAACAACGTAGTTAAGACCTGTGTTACAAAGTTAAAGCTAAGCTCTAGGAAAACAGCTTAACACACTGTTTTGCCAAAAATATAATTCTGTTAAGATAGTCTTTAAATCTAGGCACCCCTATTAGAAAAGAGACACATGTGGGACATCCCCTGTGGCTAGGACCTGAACATACCCCCAGCTTACTTACTGGGCAGGGAAAGAAAAGAAGCAGCAATGGTGAGGTTATCCTTCTACTCTCTTTACTCCCTTCTGCTGTCAGCACATGCACATTGCAACAGAGCCTGATTGGTTCTGAGTGCTGGCCCTTCCTCTCCTATTCTGAGTGCTGCTGTACAGGGGATTACAAATGGATAATATGAAAACAGGTTCAGAAACTCAAAATAGATGCATTCTGCAACACATTTAATTTATTTTATGAGCATAACTACATTAAGGGGTGTTTTTCACATCTGAAGGAAGTTCAAAGCTGTAAATCATGGTAAAAAAAAAAAAAAAAAAAACCTTTATGAGAAAGTAAATGCCATTTAAAATGAAACTCTACCCAAAACTTTCTTGGTTTTGCATATAGTTGGGAACAGTTAAAATCTCTGCCAGGTTTTATTAGTGTCTATGAAGCCATTGGAAAACTATTTTCCCTTCCTGTGTTGGTGACTGGTGCCACCTAGACCAGAAGTGAGGGAATAGTCACCCATCAAAGAACAGAAAGTGTTATCCAACCCAACAATGGTAACTAATAACCCTTCTTACTCCCTCCAAATTTTTTAAAGGATAATTTTGGTTAGAGTTCTATTTTATCTGATTCCTGAAAATTATTTTTTTACTTGAAGTCTCTGCAGCCCAACAAAAGAAGTATTCTGTTTCCTACACTGGAAAAAGCTTTGACATTTAGAGTGCTTTCCATTTTGCTGTACTTTTTTTAAACTGTCTATTTTTTGACTCACGTTTGATTTACTAAAACCAGTAAAATCTGGTTCAGCTGTGTATGGTGTATGTTAGCCAATCAGCTTCTGACTTCAGCTTGTTTAATTCGGCTTTGACAATACAACCTGGAAGCTGATTGGTTTTTTATGCAGAGCTGCACCAGATTTTGCACCCGCCAGTTCTAAAAATAACATCTCCACAGTGTCTGAAAGTACAGCATCAAAATATGTTTCATGCATGTGGTTTGACAATATGCTTTGGCTTTTCTGTCCAGATTTTCCATAATGGAAAGAAGGATAAAATGTGTCAGCTGCAAGGTCCAGTATCCTTTTTGTTTTTTTATTTTTGTTTTTGCTTTGTGATTTTTTTTTAGCACATTTTTCTGCAAAATATGTTTCTAAAATATTTAGCAGTCTTTCACCCCAAACAACTTTTGAGTTTTAACGTTTGCCAATCAAGACTTTAAAATTGTACTCAGTCTGGAGCAGAAAATAATGGATTATTTCTTTTGCTGGGAACAAATAAGCCTCTTGATGGCTAGAGTAGAACTTTATTTTAGTAAGGGGCTTTTTCAGGTCAGTTAGATTCCTCCTGAGGACCCCTGATGGCAGGACAATGCAGGGTTTAATGGATTGAAGTGCTACAAACAAGAAGATGTGAGAGGCCCCCTGGAGAGCATCCACCACAATGCCACGTGTAAAATATTAAACGTTCATAGCTTTAGAAAAAAATATATAAGGTAAATAGCAGAGATGCGGCAGAAATGCACAGTTCTTATTCCCAATTGTCGGGAGAAGCATGACAGCTCTACACAAACAGAACAGCCACATACTGTCTATCGGGAGCTTGCTTTGCTTAAGCTACAGTGAGCTTGTGTGCCAGAACACTTAGCTGAAGACCGGTCCGGCCCCGATTTAGATATTCCCTCCCTTCTCCTAAGTTTAGACAGGGGCTCAAGTAAATTAAACAGCATTTTCCCTCCAGAGACCTTGGTTGGGGGACATCACTGTGAAAAACGTTAAGTACGCAGAGAAAGTACATAGAAAAGTCACACTGATAGACAGTGACAGGCAAAGCATTCTTGCTGAAATAGAGCAAGTAGAGAAGAACACTTGGGGCTTAGTGATATAGATGCAGAAGAAAACACAGAGTAAGGATGACACGATTGCTGTCACCTGTCACTAAATTTTACCCCTCTTATGTCCCTCATTAACATTAACCAACTTAAAATTAGCACTCCCACTGGATGCTACTTCTCTTCTTGATCTGCAAATGTATGTTACAGGGAAAGTTAAAATACAGTCAAATAGTGATGTGTTGCTGGATGTCATGTCTACATTGCACAGAAAAATCCTTCTCAAAAATAAATTGCACAGAAAGTTTAGGTAACATGATCTGCTCTACATTAGGCAATTATAATACCAGAAAAAAGTGCCTAGATTTTCATACAAGCCACCATTCCTAGCAGTCACCTCACTAGCAGTAGTCAACGGAATTGCATGGTTACAACTGAAGAAGGGATACAATCATGACGCAAGCAGGCTACAAAACATTGGGGTTTTCCATTTCTTTCTCAAGCACTATAAGAATAAAACTGAAATTCAGGCTTATCCAAAGTACAGCCCCAGGTTTGCCCAGCCCAATGTAGGCAAACTGCATTAATAATGAAACATTTGTGCAACTTTAAGGACTAGAGTTCCCAACGTGCTATGTCCACCTATACACATACACATACACACATGGACAAGGTCTGCCAACACTATTTTTGAAGAGCACTCATACCATAATGTCCTCCCAAACATTCAGGGGGTGCGATGGGTTGACATTGACACTGAAGATCTACATCATATGTCCTCCCAAACATTCAGGGGGTGCAATGGGTTGACATTGACTCTGAAGATCTACATCATATGTCCTCCCAGCCACTCAGGAGGAAAAAGCTGTCGGCTGTTTTGAGAATTTAGTGATTGGGTTTGGATCTACTTTAAATTGAATCCCATGGATGTCTAACTCAGATTGACACGCAGTTAAATAATAACTAGACTTATCAGGCATCTGTTCATATGTCCTATGGGAACTGAAAAATCTATTATATTTATGGACTTTTTCTTGACTGATCCAGTACAACAAGACTGACTGGAAGGCCCAATAAAATCAGCTTCAGGAAATTATAGACCAGTGAGTCTGACACTGAGCATGGGAACTTATTGGATAAAAAAAAACAATAAAAGAAAAGCAGAACATTCAGGTATACATTCCAAGATTGTTATATGTTACACATTAGGTGATGGTATATACTGTATTTATAGTGTGCAAAACTAAATTAAGTTACTAGAGTAAAATCATAATATACAGCCACCCTTGTTTGTAAAAGTATCTTCATAGCTATCCCTAAATGTGTAGTACCTCTACTACAAACCATTTAAAAAATCTCTGTAAAACTCTTTTTGAAATAGATCCAGTTTTGCCTGATGATCTACATCAGGCATGTCCAACCTGCGGCCCGAGGCCGGAACCTCAGGCAATGCGGCCCACTGCCCCCTGACAATTTTTGCTGGGGAGGAAGGAAGTCAGGTCGGGGGCACGGCCACAGCAGCTTCCAAGAAACAATAGGCAAAGGTTGCCTAAGAGGGGGGGGGGGGGGAGCATGTGCAGTGTTTCTGACTCCTACCACCATGACCACTTGAAATCACTGAGGTGGTCATGGTGGTTAGAGTGTTCCTTTATTATCATTTAGAAGAAGTAAACCTCTGTATACTGATTCAATTTCATTTGATCATCCTCTAGTTTTGTTAAATTAGTGTGGGGGCCACGGTGGCGTGGGAAGGGCGCGGTGGCAATTTTTTACTTATATACCTTAACTATAGTATATATTTTATATGTGGCCTGAGAAAATTTCTCTAGACTCAGTGTGGCCCAGAGAAGCCAAAAGGTTGGACACCCATGATCTACATAATGATCAGGAAACATGATAAAAATTAGGAGTTCCACAACTCCAAACAATATAAAGGCACTATATTAAAATGGACCAAAGTTCATATGTTGGGAAGCAATGTAACGTTTTCTGATTTTTCTGGTACGGCATTAACAAAATATGTAAGGTTTATATCAACTTGTCATTTATGGAAAGTGAAGCTCTGTTTTGTTGAACAGAGTAGACCCCTGGTGTCCAACCTGCAGCCCTTTGGTATATAATGTGTGGCCCTCGGAACTCAGCAATTTGTGGTAGGAACATTGATTAGGGTAATAGCATTGATCTCTACTAGCCTCATGTAACCTGTTTCAAATTGACTTTGGCAATATATCCCCAGCCAAAAATGTCTAAACTCTCTGGCCCTCATTTCCTCTATTAAGTCTACAGACCTCTCAAGCATTACATATATCAAACATTATGTGTGGCCCTTTGGTGATGTGAGGGGCCGAATTTGAGGCCCTCTTTAGCCCATCAGTTGACAACCACTGGACTACGCTATTAGGCTAATGTGCAGTGATTAGTAGATGACTGGGTATAGAGATTAAAAAAAGAACTGTGTTTTAAATGTAAAACTAGTTTTACATTCCAGTACTTATTGTATTATAAAAGAAAATAGGATTTAACTGATTACTTTTGCATATATTATCAAAAAATATTCACAATTCTATAGTTAGCTATAAAATTTGCACATTTCTTATTTATCGTAGTTTCAAAGAAATGCACTTTCAGAATTGTTTTCAGTGAACCTACTCATACAGCCAAAAAGTTCTTCCCATTCCCCCACTGTGCATACAGCTGAGTACATTTACTTGGGAGCACAACATGGTAATCCTAATTCAAACTACTATACTGAGCAAAAAGAGATCAGTAATGGCATTGACCTCCTCACCTTGCATGCTGCCTTCTCTCTTTACAACCCTGTAAGCCAATGGTTGCACAAGCCATGCATGAAATTGCACATGGTGAGGGAAATATAAGTGGATGTGATTACAAGGTCTTTGACCTTTTGTGTCAGAGACCTCTAAATTGTTATAAATTACATAAAGTCAAAAGGGTCTTCAGCTTGTTGCTTTCCTGCTGACTGAGGTGTATGTATGTTTGGTAATTACCAAAGCCAAGGTTATGGCAGAATATGCACAAATGATCATCCTGACACAGCTATTTTGAAGATTAATCACAGTGTACCTGTTAAATCAATTATCACTTAAAGGTCCAGTCCTCCCAAAACAAATATTTTACCTTTAGCTAGATTCTGATGGGTTCAGTTGTCTGCTGGCTTCTTGTATCTACTAGGGACATCAGTGGTGAAATCCCTTGTCATAGTTCCCACCCATTTTGGAGCTCTGGGTGTTCATGCCTCATTTTTAGTGTTGCCAATATTCCTGTTATATTCTCCATACAATAAAGTACTTTGCAATGGCCTCAAAGGCATACATACCTGGGAACTCAAGTACAGTGATCTTTCTGAGACTATATGTAAAAATGAAGTCTAGAGAATAGAAGAGGTCTTATTTTTTTTGGACTTGTGAGGAAGAGAACCATGCAGAGACCTACTGTTTTAAGAATGTTCTACTGTGTTTGGATAAGTGAGTGGAACAGAAAGTGGGAGATAATGAGAAAACAGGAAAAGAGCCGCTCAGGTGTGTGTTCCAAACCCGGTGCAGGTCAGATCCGTCATCCAACAGTAGAAGAAATCCAAGTTTGAGACCGCACTCAGGGTATTATGATGAAATCAAAGGTATCAAATCAAAGGTATCTTTATTCCTCACAAATAAAGTAGACAGACAGTGTACAGAACAGATGTGTCCGGTTGACGCGTTTCACGACGCTATAGGTTGCTTACTCATAACCACGGTTATGAGTAAGCGACCTATAGCGTAGTGAAACGCGTCAACCGGACACATCTGTTCTGTACACTGTCTGTCTACTTTATTTGTGAGGAATAAAGATACCTTTGATTTCATCATAATACCCTGAGTGCGGTCTCAAACTTGGATTTCTGGAACAGAAAGTCACCAGCACTCCAAAATATTAGTCTCAACCATTTATTTTGAACAAATAATGTCACACAAATCATTTAGTTTGGTTTTGTAAACCACACAGTTCTTGGGCTGAAAAAAATGACTGTCACTCTGTCACCCTAAAGACCCTGTGTGGCCCCAAAATATTGGCTAATTTCCATTTGTGACATTATAGTTGAAAAATCCATAATTGATATGGCTATTTTGATGTGCTGGTAACTTCCTGATTAACAACTTGGTCTTTGCACAGTGTCATCTGATGCAGTCCCTTCAAAACTCCAGGGGAAGTGCAGGTCAGAATAAGGACTTTATTTATGGCTGGTAAGCATATTGATGTTTTCTTTTTTGTAGAGATCTATCATTATAAAGTTTATTTTATTGTTCTGTCTCTTATGGGATAAAATACATGTAGTACTTTGTGCCATGCTTTTAAGTGCTTTCCAATCATAGTTATGAGGTCCAACCTTTAAAGAGAGAAGACGATTTTGGATGCCAGAGGACCCATCGATCTACATTTACTTACCCAGATGTAAGTTTTTAATGCACCTCGCTCAATAAATGTTGCAGTCTTTACTCAGAGGCACCTGTCTTCTCCCTTTGTGTCTTGCATGTCTGGAGATTGCTTCCGCTCCCCACTAGGCTGGCCTTGTGTTTATGGACTGTTTCTCTTCCCACATCACAAGGACTATTAGGGCAGCCTATATAGCTACTCCATGGACTATAATTTAGTGTTTTATGCTATCTGCTTGTGCCACCGTGTATATACTCTTTATCTCATGAGGTCCAACCTTACCCATCCTGTTGCAGCTGATCCGACAGCAGCAGTAAAGAAGATGGCTGAAGCTTATCTCGGCTGTGAGCACTTTTCTGAGACAAGCAACAGCAAGAGGAGTGCAGAGTAATGGGGAAAATGTGAACTTCTGCATTCCTCTTGCTGCTGCTTATCTCATGAAAGTGCTCACATCTGAAACAAGCTGCAGTTATGAATCAGCTGTATCCTTCATAGCTGTTCTAGAATCGGTCATGGCAGGAGGGGAGGAGGTTGGTTTACCCCATGACTAGGTTTTGTACGCACTTAGCAACAAGGCACAAACTATTACATGGGAATCATAGAACAAGGATTTCAAGGAGTAGTCGAAAACTAGTTTTTCATAAGGACTAGGGCATATCAATAATGTGAGCAAAAAGAGCTTATTTAAAGTGAATATACGTGCAGAAGAAAACAGTTGTCATCCCTGAGCTTGCTTTTGAACTGTACAGTGGGATTAGACAAAATGATGTTTGAATGCTGTAACCCAGAGGTGCTGCCCAAGAATTAAACACATGTTTATCTACCCAAAGTGTTGGAAGCAAAACTACTTCCAACCCACCATCTAAGAATAAACAGTGTTATTACACTGCAGTGTATTGAATAAATCTTGGTAGATAATTCAGGTTTAAAGTCTACTAAAGCAAAGTTTAACTAACCCAATTCTTCTTCGCTGGAAAGATATGCAACCTCCGCCTGCAGGACTTATTATGCCAAATAATGATACACTTCCTAGATTTAAACTGGTCTATACCTCTAAGGCATGCTCAGCAAAACTCATCGAGTTTGGCGTCTTTGGCATGAGCGGATGGGCGGCAAAGACTTCAGTTAGCAGCCAATAATCATCACTATTTTTTATTTTTTTTTAAAACTTCAAAATGCTTAATTGTTTGTACATTTTGTCTTTAATCCCTGTAAGACCTTACAAAAAGGAAAGATAATTTGGTGTGTGTGTGTGTCTTTCTTCCTTGTATCGGTCTACTCAGTTGCATGTGCTTCAACTCTGTTGGCACTTTAGTCATGGCTATGACAACTTAATGTTATTACTTGTATTTTGAATAATTCTCTGAAAATTAATATTAAAAATAAAACCCTTTTCATAATATAAACTTGTACTCCAGCCAGCATTTGGTTTTGCATAGAGTAAGCCAGTCAGAATTCCAGACCAATGCTGACCAACTGACACTGGGCATCGCATGGCAGTACTGCTAATCCTTCATTTTTCAATCACAGGTTCAAACAGGCCATGGACTAGGTTGCATTACTCAACTGAAATGTAGTCTATTGGAAGCTCCCAGAGAGTCCAGGACCTGACTGTGCTGTCTGGAAGGTGAATATCAGGGTGCTATTTTGAATAAACACGAATATGTGCTGAAAAGAAAACAGAAGAATAAAAATCTGCATGTGCCAAGGAAAAGATCTAGCATAGTTTCTAATACTTTACATGGTCATGCTCGTTTGCGCAGAAATGCGCACACATGTCAGTGTGAACTTTTGCACTGGTGCACGCTCAAACATATCTGCTGCCAGAACTGGTGCCAAACGCTCTATATTATGTCAGTGGCTACACTTAGACTTTGCTGGATGATCTCCAGCTACCACTGCTCCTTGCTCCTTTGTTTCCTTTATTCTTTGGATTACCTGTTACCGACCTGGCTTGCCTCTGGACTTCTCTGCTGCCTGATCCCTGGTTTTGACCCTGGCTTTCTCTATGGGCTTTTTTTGCTCTTCCATGCATGACACTTGCTTGCTCTTGAATTCCCTTCTGCCAGCTCAACTGGATCCCTGTAAATGACCTCTGCTCTGTTTGTGACCATGCATCTGTCTACTCGCTGGTTTGCCTTCCTGTGTATGACTTTGGCTCTCATCCTGACAGTGACGGAACTACCAGGGTTGCAGCAGTCGCACTTGCGATGGAGCCCTTGTGTTCCGCCACTTTGGCTGTCGGTTCACTAAGAATTGAAGAGGGTGATTGGGAGGTCTGTGGTGCCTGCGGGATCTCCCTCTGGCTGGCAGTTCAACTCCCTGAGTATAGTGGAGAGGGGAGGGGCCTCTGACCCGGGCAGGTATCGGCTTAAGTTTACAAATGAGTCACTCTACTTGTACACTGAAGAATGAAGTGGAGAGGCCCCTCCCCTCTCCACTGTATAGAGGGAAGTGAACTGCAAGCCAGAGGAAGACCCCACAGGCAGCACAGAGCTGCTGATCACCCTCCTCTTCCAATGTTTAGTAAACTGACAGCCAGAGGTGCAGGGGGAGATGCTGATCAGGTGAGGGGCCATGGGATGATCTGATGGAAGTTCACTGCTGAGTTTATTGGGAAAGTAAGTGTGTGTGTGTGTGTGAGGGGGGGGGGGGGGTGTACATAGATGTGCTGGGGGTTGGAGGTGGACATCAAGTGGGTACAGGGCACAGATGTGTTTGGCCCTTTTTGCCACACTGACGGACCAGGTACGTGATCCTGATGCTAGCTGGGCAGAATTCCAAATCTTTTGCCTGGAAAAACAGATCACATATAAGCATTTCAATTATGTATTATTTTTTAGTTTTAAATAGTGTAGAGGAATTAAAACATCTGTCTGGTTTCTATTGCCGTCTGTGCACCCATTATGGAAGTTCACCCTCTATTTGTCATGTTTATCATTATCACAGAAAGGGAAAGTGAAAATAAATTGCATATTTTGTGTTGTCCCCAGAACAGTAATGGATGTAAATTCTTCCAATGGGAACATTAGTTCTCCTTTCCCTGGTGATTACTTTGGAGGGATTTCCTCTCACTTCCTGTACTGGCTATGAGACAGTAAGTGAAAGGAAATTTCCCCAATGGGACACAGATGGCAAAAAAAAAAAAAAAAGGGCAGGGGTTATAACCCTTCCCTATTTTATTCCAAAGAATAAATAAAATGTTTTTCCTTTATCTCTTCTTTCACCTGTTGCATTTTAAGGGATTTGGCCACCTGTGAGTCAAATCTTCTAAATTGGCTACTGGTGGTGGTAGAAGAAAGAGTCAACTGAGCTGAGTAACTTATTGCCTAATAGGCATGCTTATTTTGTGGACGGTAACGAATAAATGTTCTATCCATTGAGAATGATTTGATTGTAGGTTGGTGTTTTATATCAGATAAAAAAGCTGCTTACTACATTGCTGCATCTCTAAGATCCCAGTAGGTGATCATTACTAATCCTGATTTAGCTCTAGGTGATAATTACAGGTACATGACAATCTCTGTAGATGGATCTCATAAGCAGATATCACTGTTTTCTTTGAAAGCTCATCAGCTGTCACTTGTAAAGTGGCTTCAACTGCTCTGTTTGGTAAAGGATGTTCTTGTAGAGTAAACAAGCTCCTTCCTGAGCCCTGTCTGGTATGATGCTGTGAGTCAGAAGAAGCTGAGTGGGTGAGTGCTATGGATATGTACTTAGAGAGCTGAAAACATTTAGCATAATAGGCCGTCTGTGAGAAATTGTATCCGACTGTTTGAAAACATGCTCGTGTTTACATTCATGATGGCAAACAACACTGGAGGCAAGAAATGATCCCAATCATTACTCATATAGTTACTTTTTGCAAAGAGTGGGCTAATATAACACAAACAATGACACATTTGCATATATGTTCACTGTATTATGGAAACAGGCTCATAAGGCGAGAAACAGGGTCATCCTATTAATAATCCTATTAGACCACCTATACATGGCCAGATCTCCAAATGTGGAGTGCTAGCTCTGGTAGTTTTTACTGGAAAACTATACTGCTGTGAATTTTGTTTCCATACCTTTTCAACACTGCCAAAAGAAAAAGTTAAAGGAGAACTAGGGCTAAAGCTCTTTTGACCCTACTTCTCCTGGGGATCACATGAGGGTACTTAGTTCTGCATTCCTGTCACCCGCATTCAGTTGACAGTAAAGTCTGCTGTCGGCTGACATCACTCAGACATTCCAGGCTCTGGAGAGACCCCAACTTTATTGTAGGGATCCACCTAAATGCCTGGACTGGTGGCTGGCACACTGCTGAAAGCCTGAGCAAGCCACTCCCGCCTCCTCCACAGCCCGGTGCTCTAGTGAACACTGAAGAGGCAGAGCAAAGAGCCAGTGACTGACAGTCACCGTCACTCTGCTCATTGAAGACCGAGTAATCAGTGGTCTTTCATCACTCAGTTCTTGGTGTAGAGGTAAATTAAACCAAAAAAGTTGGTGCAAAGCACTTATCTCCTGCGCTCTGAGGGGTAATCTTCTAACCACATCCAGCCACACCCCTGTGGCTACAGAAGACCTTCTACTTGGCTGCTCTTGAATGCTTCGGCTTTTCAGCCCCTTACAAGACAAGGGTAGTCTGAAACCAATAAAATCAAAAAACAAACACAAGGGCGCACCGGCCTAGTGCATTATCCTCCACAAAGATTTTATTTTTAAAAGGTATAAAATACTCACAAATAAGTTCTTGGTACAAGTATATCAAATGGATGTATTGCCATCAGCATCCAAACCAAACGATGTATCATCCTCTGAAGCTTGAAGGCTTACGTGTTTCAAAGCTTTCCCTCTTGCTCAGAGCCTCGCCATCCATAAGATATTCTTGTACCAAGAACTTGTTTGTGAGTATTTTTATACCTTTTAGCAATAAAATCTTTGTGGAGGATAATGCACTAAGCCAGTGCGCCCCTGTATTTGTTTTTTGTTTTCTTGGTGTAGAGGTGGCAGGGGACAGATGCAGCATCGGATCAATGCTGCATTCACCTAGGTGAGTACAAATGTTTATTTTTTGATATTTCTGAACTTCTCTTTTAACAAATATAGGACGTAGACCTTGATACATGTATTCTTATTAGGAGGTCATTCACTAGTCCACACCCCACCCCAATGGTGCTGTGCATTTTCAACCTGGCTTGGCCTATGTTTAGAGGCAGTACACCGAGATAGAGGGGTCTTTCACTTTTTGTGGAGAAAAAAGAATGGTTGTTATACAAAGGTTTTTCAGAATATTGGTAATCTTTAGTGTGGGAGCAAACACTTGTAACAAAATGAATTGCTCAATATTGCTCAAAAGAAAGACAAAATATTTCCTGGTTATCCTAACCAATTTCCATCATGGACATGAAGCCTTAGAGGTGCTACATGGGTTGGAAATAAAGTTGAACTCCAAGTGTGATCTTTATTGCAAAATTACAACGGTCCAGTTTGCCACAATGAGTATACATATCTTCTAGCTGAAGGTCCCAGCTGGGGTAGCTGACAATCACTGTAGTAGACGATGCTACTAGAGTGATAGCAGCTATTTTCTGGGTCCTGTGCTGAGTACCTTCCCTTATACAGATTGACCACAGGGGGTTGCTCGTTCAGCACTGCCACCATTTACAGAACACCTTGTATTTTTAAAACAAATACAAGTTCTCTTATTGGATGAGGTGGAGATCATGACATCACCGGCCATCCTCTGCACCCCATCCAATCAGAGAATGCCTTGTATTCACTGATATAGATGCACAGCCTTTTGTTAATGGTGGCCGTGCCAAAGAGATCAAACTCACGTGGTCAGTGTGCCGAGGGGAAGCTTGGCCCAGGACTCTGAAGATCATGGATATCACTGTAGTACCACCAAGTACTCCAACGATTGTCAGCTTCCCCATTTTGATATTTTGGACTCTAAAAATGGCACTTATTCCACCACAGTTTGAAACACATAGGGATGCTCTGGGATGCTAGAAGTAAGCGCCTAACAGGTGTCCCACAACTTGGGAAGGATGGGTTGATTACATCAGTGGAAGTTTTTTCTGGCAAGTTTTAGTTCCTTTAAGCCCTAATAAGAAGGCTTTAAATAAAGGACAATATTGCATAGGGTATTTTAGCACCCTGGGGTTCCTAGAATGCATAGTCTATTTTAACCTTAAAAAAAGTGAAATTAGTCCTTAAAATCTTTAAAAGAACACTTCCAGCCTCTATACCGTACTTATCCCAGTGTTGGCCACCCACAATTGCTCTGGACCCTGTGTGTGTGTGTGTGTGTGGGGAGGGTTACTAGAGCATTGAAAATCTGGTGCAGCTCTGCATAGAAACCAATCCGCTTTCAGGTTTTATTGTCAAATCTTAATTGAACAAGCTGAAGTTAGAAGCTGATCGGCTACCATGCACAGTTGCACCAGATGTTACTCTCTCCAGCTTTAGTAAATCAACCTCACTGTGGCTATATGACCATTTGTAGTCTCCATTGGGGTGAATGTGATAGGGTTAAAATGTAGTAGTATAATTGGTACACAGATGTCAAAACATAAAAGAAGTACCTGAACAAGGACCTGGAGGCAGGAACACCAGGTCATTACTAATGAAAACTGCAGATAGAAACCAACTTTTGAAATGTACCTAAAACATTAGGTGTGTTGCACAACAATGTGCATGCTGATGGGAGGAGAGAGCAAAGAGGGATGAGCTCATCAGTATGCTGCTTCTCCTTTCACTATCCAGTCATAGGGCGGGGTGGGAAGAGGCCTGTAAGTAAAAGTGAAATCTTATTGCAGACAGATCAGGTGCCCTCTCCCGGTAGCCCACCTCTAGCTTTTAAATCAGTTCACCTTTAATATATTCCACCTGTGTATTCAGCTGCTAAACTGGAGTTCAAGTAGAACTAAAGGCAAAACTTTTTTTTTTTTTTATACAGTAAGGGAGGGTTATAACCCCTGTAAGAATTAATTTCGCCATCTGTGTCCCATTGTGGAGATTTCCCTTCACTTTTTGTCCCATAGCCAAACAGGAAGTGAGAGGAAATTCCTGCAAATTAAGGGTATTCCTTGGAGACCCCCAGGTCACCAGAACTAGTGTCCCTCTGTTCCTTTTCTCAGGACAACCCAACATTTGGGAATTTCTTTTACTTTCACTTTCAATAAAGATGGTAAACAGGAAAAATAGAGAGGATGAACCTCTCTAATGGGGATACAGACAGCAATAAAAACTGACACGTGTTCTAATCCCTCGCTACTCTATCCAAAATGTAAAAGAAAAAAAACTTTTTACCTTTAGTTATACCTTCATCTTTATTAAAAATAAGCTCTAGACTAGCAAATAAAACAGCTCTTGCTTGTCATCTAACAAAAGATATGCTATGCCTGGAGCTATAACCCCAGGGGACCATTGGTCAGACATGGAAATCAGCTCCAGCACCAGAATTTTTAGATTTCCCCCACAGCTGGACATTTGCAGGAACTGTAGTTAAAATGCTTCAGTGTTGGGCTGTGGCAAGTCCTTCTATGTAACCATATAACATAGATTTAGTGGGACCTGACCATCAGTCAGATCTAATAAAGGGAAGGGTGTAAGGATATCTGCCTGCGGCCAGCAGCATAGAAAAAATAGGTGGACAGGGTTAAACAGTCCCGTCCATCTATAAGCCAGTCTATTTAAAAATAAATGCTTTCTGATCCATGCACGCCCATGTCAAGTGATATTTTGTCACAGTTGTGTTTCATAAGAGCTGTGAATGTGGAATAGACTCCCTCCAGAGGTGGTTCTGGCTAACTCACTAGATTGCTTTAAAAAAGGCCTGGATTCTTTCCTGGGTGTACTTAATATAAGTGGGTACTAATATTTATAGGTAAAGTTGATCCAGGGAATATCTTGGAGGATCGGGAAGGAATTTTTTCCCCTGCTGTAGCAAATTGGATCATGCTTTGCTGGGGTTTTTTCGCCTTCCTCTGGATCAACTGTGGGTATAGGATTGTGTATATGGGATTGTATGGTTGTGTTTTCATTACTGTTTTTTTTTTTTTTTTTTATTGGTTGAGCCAGATGGATTTTTTCAACCTGACTAACTATGTAACTATATAAGCTTGAATCGAAAAACAAAATCTGCCATCAAGTACAGTTCACTCTCACTATTCACACACACACATTTTCCTGAATCTACTCTATCTCTTCACTTTCATGAGCATAAAGCAATATGTAGGCTGCTTTTGCTGACAACCTTCTTAAAATGCTGGTTGCCTGGCTTGGATACTTTCTGAGTCACTGACATGGAATAATCATGTAATTCAGGTAGGTCAGAGTAAAATAGAAACTCTTGATTTGAAAATGATTAGAAGCATGATTGTAGTATGTTTTCCAGAAAAAGAAAGAGCGCCATCCCATTATGTTGGCTGTCTACCGCCCCACCGTCTCAACCTCAATTATTACAACTTATAGCTGAATTCAGGAGAATGGAATATCTTACTTCTACTGTACATGATGCTATTCCTCAATTTAACAAAATCTGGGACCACTCTGAATACAGGGACCAACCACCCTAATTTCTGCTCGTTTGGTTTGCACAATTCTCAATTGATCCCTTCTATTATCCTTAGGGTGTATGTGCTATTCATGTGACCCCTTTATACTGTATCAAGTTGAGAAGCATTTATCTAGCCAGTATTGTGTGCTTAGGCTTTACGCTGTGATATTTGTAACTATGATTTATGTAATGTCTGCAGAGTGTTTTATCCCTCTTTTATGTTCTTCTATGTTCTATGTTTTATATATTTTGTAAATGTCACTTTGTGAATTGTTGTCCTTTTACTGAAACTAATAAAAATCCCTTATTAACCATTAGTTTACTCTAACTAGCCCTAATCAACTCTTTCTTCCACTTCTCTTCGCATATTATTTTCCTGATTATTTTTTTTTCTATTTTTTTAGCCATTCATTATTTTTGAAAGAAAAAATTAATTTTACTTAATGTTGTTGTCAATTTTTTTTAGTGTCGCATTAAAGAAGAACAAAACTGAATCAACCCATTTATTTCCTTTGTAAAAACCTTGCAACGCTTTGTACCAGAATCAAAATTGTACTGCCAATTTAAACAAAACAAATTATTTAATGAACTATGTATACTTTTACCTACAGTAACAATATTGTATAAACACTAGTAAAAAATTTTTTTTTTGTTTTCTTACTTTTCACAATTACAACAAAAAAAAAGAAAGAATAAAAAGCGGAATACAATTTGTAATTAACCCTAGAGTTTGTGGGTAAAATTTTAGTTAGCCCCTTACTATTTTACAAACTCTACCATTTCCTTTGCTTATCTTTTATTTCTTTTTTACGATGTTAAATTTGTGTTTTTGTATTGCCAAATTGGGTTTCTCGAGTTGGGGATGCATTTTGGGATCCTCATCTTGAGTGCCAAGGGTCCTGTCCCGACACTAGGTGCAGAATAGGGTTATTATAGTTTTTGCATTGACAATGGAGAATAATCAACTAAAAAAAAAAAAAATTTTGACCTGGCCAAAAGGTGTCTTATTGCTACCAGTTGTGTTCTTTTGTTAAATGTAAAACCATTCATTGTAAATGTAAATTTCAATGCAAAACTCAACTGTCACGCAAAAACCTGCTTAATTACCAGGTCAGCAGTCATCTATGTATACATGAACTTCTGTGGTAGTTCTCAATGTTGAACATTCCTTCCAATTGTCATAAGTTAGAGTTGCCTGTCTGCATCACCAGTAGCAGCCATGGGGCCTATACCTAAAAGTAAGTGGAAAACCATCACCATGACAACAGCATGAGCCAATGAAACATTTACTTGCAAGGAAGTGCTCTACTCTACTACTACAGTGTGTCAAGCAGGTGTCTGATTGCATTTGGATTGGCTGGCAGACCAAGTCTGATTTACAATGTCTGATAACAGCGCTGGGGCAGTTCTCACTGTCAGATCCATGTCCTTCAATATTTAACTTCGCTTCTCTTTGTTCTCCCATCTTGAGTCGAACAATACGTTAATTACCCGGTGAAGCGTTATAATTACTCTAACGGCTTTGCTCTTGCTTATAATTACTGCACCAACACTTTCTTTCTCATATGCTCCAATCTATACCTATTATACTGTCACCATGAAGACACATTAACATTATAATACTGTATAATTAACTGATGAGCAATTAAATTATTCCACCACTCTTGGTTCTCTTTCCCTAGTAGCAGCATCCAGGTTCTGTTATCTCCCTCTCTCCTCTGATTTCCTTTTGCTGAATGTTGCCCTCCCTTTAAAGCAGGAAGCTTCATTTAATCTTTTCTTTGTAAATCAGCTCAAATGTGTTTAAGTGTTTTCCGCTTATTTATTTGGTGTTTCTCAGACTTCATTTAAAATCTCTTTGAACATAATCATCTGCATGTGCACTGTAGTACTTGGCACTTAGTTCATGTCCTACTGTATTGTGTTTTCTTACTCCAGCTAAAGTAAAACCTATAACCCTGCTAGAGAGGAACAAAACTTTTGAAAATCTACTCCACCAATGGCTCAACCAACTGAGCTCAAATATCTTCAGATCACTGAAGCAACCAGCAGACTTTTTTTTAATGCCGATAAAGTCTCCTTTGATTTCCAAAATCCTATGTAATGATGTCAAGTGTACCTTCCATCATGGAAGTGTTACTATGTACAGGCTATCACTTGAATATAATAGAAGGCACCTAGAAGTGCTTGCACCCTAAGTTTGGGGCACTCTATTCTGAAAAATGTTGGCAGCTTACGACACAAACCTTTCAACCACAGCAGTTGGTTTAAATATGCATAAAAGATTTCACTTGATTTGTAGATTTTCTAGAATAAATATAAACCTAAGGATAAGAAACCTGCTTGTCACAACATCTGGACCTGGTGTAGTAATGCTACCATGACTACAGTACTTTAAAGTGGTCTATTTTTACTATTGGTTCTGGTAACTGTTGTTTCAGCTACAGAAAGTAATGGGAAATTTAACATTTTGGAGTTGTCATAGGAACAGGAGGTAAAGCGAAATGGGTAAACCTATTCTGGTGACAACTAAGAGGGGGTGGCTCCTCGCCTTGTAGAGAACACTATTTTACTTTCTGCTATGTCTCAAGGACAGGAAGTGAAATATATTTCAATTTTGGCCATTTTTAGGGGGGAGGCAAACTAATATTAAATAAAAGCTTGGAGGGCAGGGCACTACCATGGGGGATATGTACCAAAGCAAACTTTTAAAAAAAAAAATATCATAAAGCAGGAAGAGGGTCTTTCAAGTGGCTTAAAGAACAACAACGATAAAACACTTTAAAATACTTAAAAAAACATGCTCAGGGGATGCCTTCAAGATGGCCCACATTCAGAAAGCTGATCGTGTAAAGATTTTAACTGTAGGGATGCTCAATGCTCTTCCTGTCTGTGAACCTCTGGGCCTGTGGTGGTTAATAGCGTTCAGTCTTCGCTAAGCTGCTGTGAAAAGGTTCTCAACAAGAATCCACCCGTCCTTCCTTCTCCTCTTTTGAGAAAAGTTATTTTATTGCTTTCACTGCCTGTAACATGATCTGTCAATAGGAGGGAGTCTGATGAGTCACAGATATCTCTCCCCCATTCACAGATTGTGTTGCAGACAGTCAGAGCAACAGAAGAACATTTATCAATGGAGGAGAGAAGAGGGAGCGGTTCCTTTTTGGGAACTTTTTCACCAAGACCTAGAGCGCCGGCATCACTGTTGTCCTAGCTACAGAAGGTAATAGGTAATTCAACATTTTGGACTTGAGATAAGAACAAGAGGTAAAGCAAAATATTTCAATGGGTAAATCTATTCTGGTGACAACTAAAATGGAATACCTCCTTGCTTTGTAGAGAACACTATTTACTTTCTCCTCTGTATCAAAAACAGGAAGTGAAAGGAAATATATTCTGATTCCAATTTTGCCCATTTTTAGGGCTAATAGGCAAACTACTACCAAAAATAATTTTTCAAAGCTTTGGTCTGCCGTGGGGGACATTTACCAATGCAGGAAAAAAAAATACAGTGGGAGGAGGATCTTTTAATGCTGCAATGAATCCCTTTAAAAAAACATGCATGACGTTTAGTCTTAAAAAGATCTGTATAGCTTTAGTGAGCGAAATGTGTGTTTTACATGTAATGAAGTATGTCCCACTTCGTGCATATTTGACTGTGTCATTTTTTTTTTTCTTTTAGAGTTAGCTTGGCTTACATACGGTAGCACCACACCAATCTATTAAGTTTAGCTGTAGTTGTCCCTCTTTTCACTGATGTAAAACTGTCCTGTTTCTGGACAAATTCAATCAAAACTGCAGATGATGCAGCATTGTAAAATTAACCAGCAGGACATTTCTAATGTGGAAGATTGGCTGAAAGGTACTAGAGACAAAGAGCAAAAGGAGGTGATTTACTACAAGAATTATGAGATGACACAACAGTGTAAAATGAGTCCGCAGCTGAACAATTGTGAAAAGCAAGTTTACTTTTCCTAGATACTGCAGTAAATGTATTATAATATCTAAGAAAGATAGTGCAGGGGATACAACAGTGTAAACTGCCAAGCAGCTGAATAATTTAATTAGAGAAAAAAGGCCTGACTGGTGTATGCCTAACTTGTATTTTATCTATGGAGATAGGGAATGCAGTGAATGTGAGTGATATAATGTGAGGTGATGCAGGGTTGTGCTATGAACAAAAGGTAGGTCAAAGAACAGATGGTCAGTAACAAGTGAATTCTCTACTATCCCAAACTTAAAAAAAAGGTGAAGACTTGCAGCAAAGAAAAAAAAGTGCTATGGATGGGACAGCAGCTAAAAGTGACCACTGACCTGAAATCAACAAAAACATAAAAGTACAGTTTCCTAGCCAACCCTACCTTCTCCCAATGCAGATTGGCAGCTTTCCTCTTGCTTTCCTTAAAACAGCTTCAAATTCACTAACACGATGTTGGCTTCATGCCCCCCCTTTTATAGTGAGGGGGCTTATTGGCTCTTCTGGCCCTTCTAAGTCTGCCATAGTTCATAGGACCTAATGCAGTGCTTTTTGCCTGAATCCATAGTAGCTCTAAAACCAAACCTCATCAAAATCTGGCACCAGGCTAGTACCAAACACTGTTTTTGGGAAACTGTTTTTGTCAGAGCTTTACTGGCAGAGCTCAGGCCTTTCAAGATCCTCTGACAGAGGACCAATGTCCACCAGTGCAGAAATTTACATACTACACCAATAGACTCTTTCAGAAATCTTTTATTATATTAAATAAGTTAAATGTTTGGGGGAGCTGTTCAGTGATTTCATCCCACAGCCCATTAACTTCCACAAAATAGTCTGTTTGAATAGCATTCCCTATATGAAATCAGACTTGCTACGACAGACTGGTTTGTTAGAGGTGCTGTCGTGGAAACCTGTTCATTCCTATGAGTGTCAGACAAGTTACGAAAACAAGGCCTAAGAATAAGTTGGTGTTTTCATTACTATGTATTTTCAAGAGAAAACAGTTTAAGGGTCCATGGTCTAACGATTCTTAACTGAGACAAATGAGTAGCAAAGCTGGTTAATAAATTGAGCAAGCAGCTATATTGCTGACAAGCTCTTCTTTGTTCATTACCTTAGACGTGCTAGGAGATCAGAAAAACTAGTTTCAATGTTATCTGAGAGATGGAAACACTGTCTCTTTCCTATCAATGCTTCACAATTGGCTGCAATCGTCTTAGGGTAATTACCTCTGAGTTACATTAGAAGCAAACCGTAATTACAAATAGCAAACCCGCTGTGAGTATTCAATCTTTATGAGGGGGTATGCACATGTAAGGAAAAAGCTTAGGGATGCCCTATCTCTTCTTTAACCACTCTCTCATCACTTATAAACTAACTCAGACATAGAATTAAAAGATCTTTGTCTCCTGGATACTTGGAAGAAGCTTTTGGATCACCTTATTCTGGGCAATTCTTTTCTTGCTAATTAAAGAATATAATTTAAAGAAAATTTGACATGACCTAACACATATCTAAGGCAGGATATACATGGTTAGTTTCTTTTTTTTTTTTTATTCAGCCAGTATGAAATAACCAATTTCCTTGCTTGTATGGATGGAGAAATCTCCATTGCGGGGACATTTTATTCTGACAGCGGGACCGGTTGGTTTTAACTGACCATACACAGCTTAAATTTCCTGAAAATTATCCAAAATGTGAGCTGTGGGTGACCCTGCTGATACCAGCTAGCTTAAAAAACTTTAAATAATAAATCAACAAAGCTGGGTTAAAATAAGTCGGGTCAACAGTGACTGTAGTCAATCTGCAGTCACTCTTTGGGTATTTTTACAGCTAGTTGTCAGAAAACAATAGCTGTCAGCAGGAGATTCGTTCATCCATTCTGTTTAGCACAATTAGGGGAATATATGGATTTCACTCATTCAGCCCACGGGGAACAAGAGATATCTTTATTTGCATCACCATATTTAATCCATGTCTCAGGCATAGCGTGAGATTAAGCCCACCTCTTCTTCCAACCATATAAGTATTGTATAGAACTTTTCTGGATAGTAGAGGCTACTGCATTTAATGGTAAAATGACAGTTGCAATCCTAAATGCCAGGAGACAGTGGGGCTTAATGTTGACAACCATAAAAAGGACTCTGTACCACAAGCAATGTTATTACCTTAGACGGTATAGCTCAGGTAATATTTAAAAGGCACATTCTCAGTGCTTACATTTATGTGCAAAAATGTTGGCTATCCTATCTCATTAACCTGCATCAATGGTAAAACACACTAAATCTGATACTGTACAGCAGTCACCCAGCAGTCACCATAAGGTGGCGCTAACCAAAAAAGCCTAGAAACAACTTTCTATAAGTCAATAGCTGCATAAAGCTAGGCATGCCCCCCCCCCCCCTTCATATTTGATTTAATTTAGGCCTCGAGATTGGCTGCTTGGCAATATGGAAGGTCAGGAAGACTGTAAATGTGTTTATCTTTATGTGGAATATGTTTTTAAGATGCCTTTTAGGTAACTGGTGGTGGCGAACAGAATAGGAGCAGTCAACTTACCATTTCGGCTGTACAGTGTTTGAATTAGGTTGACTATACAGGGCTAAATTATTGATGAAAAAGTGGTCTGGTGCGCTAACAAATGTGACAAAATAAATACCCATACACAAATGTATAGGAAAAAAGTGAAGTGGAAAAAATTTATACATATAAAAAAAAGTCCATAAATCACTGGTGTATCAACAAAATAAAATGTAGGGATGGTAGACTCCGCGCTTATGGTGATATACTTGGATAAAAAATGAGTAGTCGGCTGCTGCCTCCTTAGAATATAGTCAAAGACTATATAAAGATGAAGAGAAATTGGGAGATGGCGCTGCCTGGTGACGGTGATATAAATAGGGGTAATATAATATAAAATAAAGAAAACAAGTCTGAAGGAAAGCTAATGTACAGTATATAAAAAAGATGTTGTATCAAATGGTCAATAAAGTGACATGTGCATAAGTACCTGTAGGGGACGTGTGCACATAAATGACATGAAGGTGACTAAGTGCTGATAAATATAAATGACTAATAATAATGTAAACAGGGATGAAGATAAATATGAGGCAAAACTAATGTACAGTATACAAAATATATAAAAAATGTATATAAAATTTATATAAAATATGGGGAATATATAATATATAATATATCAAATAATCAATATAGTGGCATGTGCATAAGTGCCTGTAGGTGACATGTAAACTTAAATAATAAATATATGAAAGTGACCAAGTGCTACTAAATAAATAACTTTAAATAAGAATAAAGTGATGTGGATGAGTGATGATATAATGATAAAAATGATAAATTGATCAATAAAAGTGAAGTAAGTATAAAATATATTATTGCTGGATAAAGTGACGGAATAATGATATAAAGGTGACTTGGTGGTTAGAAATATCCAGAAATGATGCAAAAAGCGACTTAGTATATAAAAAAAGCTATAAAAGCTATAAAAGTCCAAAAAATATTAGAAATCAGGTGACAAATTATTTGTGTAAATAATACACACTACCAGGTGACCCTGTGTTGGGTAGTGAGGTGCTCCGTGACCCCTATAATAGGTAGCCCACTCACCAGAGATACCCACCCCACACAGGGGTATAGAGCGGGTATATAAATGGGATGGTGGTCCTTCAGATGGGTCCTTGTTCCCTCTGTAGGTCCTAGGATGGACGTGCTGGAGGGTCCCTGTTGGGTACCGGGGTGTGTCAGGATTCCTAAAAGAGGATGGCCGGGATCTGGTGGGGTCCTGTCTGTATGGGGTAGTGACACCAATGCTCCAAGGTAAGATCAACCAGTTTCAGTGGGACAGATCATGTGCACAAAGGCCATATGAGATAAGGAAAAGGCACATAGTGTGATACTGTATGGCAAGTACTTTATTGAAAATCACAGGTAAAGGGTACTCACATTTGCAATGATTCAAATAAGCGGTGTACGATAGGTCTGGAACGCAGTGTGTTCCACGCCAATGCCGGAGCCGGAAGTGATGCGATGACGCTGTACGCGTTTCATAAGCATACATATATATGTGTGTGTGCAATACATGGGCATTTCCCCATATTTTATCATTGTCAGATCTGCCCACTTTTCACTTGCCAAACTACTCATGCCCATTTACTCTACCATCTTCTCAACAAAAAAGCCTAAAAATTCTGTAGGCCGATAAGGACTGGAAGGGCCAATTACTCTCCTTGGGATAACAGGGGAAGGGACCACTAGACGGATGACAGCACTGAATTTCTGACATGATTAACAGGTTTGCAATTATACAATAGATATAAAAAAACATCTTTAATGGTATATTTAACAGACCAAAAGTAAGAAAGTATGAGAAGTTAATTGTTAGGCTTTACAAACACTTTAATGCTGCATTGAATAGTGCAAAGATCCCTGAGAGTTACATGGTTAACAGTCTGTCCCCTCCTGTGAGATCCTCATCGATTTCCTGCTATGGTGGTGCTAGTTTCTGCCTCACGTCCCCAGTTATCACATTTGTTGTACTTACTGGTTGAAGATGAAAATGATATCAATTAATTGCTGTTTGATTACCATGTAATTACTTCATGACTCAGAACGGTTTCAGACAAAGCAAGCACTATCTGTGTCTTAACAGCGTGATAGATGTTTGACTAATATTTCACAAAACTTGGTAAATATGTTATGATTTGGATGTTGCCCTAATCACATCTTTTCTGCACGGCTGAAGCTGTGAAATTGTGTTGCAGACTAGTCTATGTCTGCCAGAAAACCTTCCCGTTGTTGCTAGAGGAGCATAACCAGCGAAAATTAAAGCATTTTTTTTTTTTTTTTTTAGGCAAGAGAAGCTGAGAAAAACCTTGAGGAAATTTCAGGAACTCAATCTTCCTCGGGAATGGACTACTTAACTGTACTAACTTAGACTCATTACTAGCTACAGTACATTCAAAAGATAATATTTAAGTAGCCATAAGTCAGAGATAAGTCATAAATCAATAGTCAAAATGTCTTTCATAGATGAGACAGAGGGACATCTTTTAGGCAGAGATATATAGCCAGAAATAAGTCAATGTTATGAAAATAGCACCACAGAAAAGGTAAAAGGTAGAAATAAACTTTATATTTCTTTAAATCATCAAAACAAGATTTGCTTTATTAATATATCCCACAATCATGACATCAGAACTATGGCCATATTTAAACCCATTTTTTTGCTGACCAACTTCCATGTTCTTCATCCAGATCACACATATATTTGGGACTGTTAGACTGATGTCACTAATAATCTTTCAAATAAAGGTGCCTCTGCAAAGATGACACAGCATACTTGCCTCGTCCGCGGCCAATTCAACCAATCCCTGTAGTAGTAAAGAGAAAGCAACAGCAGAATCTGACACATCCGGGAGTGTTGATTTCCAGGTCCCCCCACTGATCACTGTGGTTCCTCCCACTAACTATTAAATCACTACAAGCTTCAGTAATAATTTAGAGGTGGGCAGATGAAACCACTGAGTGCAGCAGGGGTGGCCAGGAATATAGCGCTCCAGGTAGTGTTGCCAGATGTTTTCTCTCCAATAGTGTAGATATCAACACAAACAGCAGTAGAGATTAGTATTCCAGATCTTCTTTTCAGGAGCAGATTTATTTTGAAGGTTGCTTTAAAAGAGAAGTGCAGGAAATGAAAATAACAAACAATCTTACTCACATAACTGGCTGCAGCATTGATCCGATGCTGCAGCTGTCCTCTGCCTCCTCTACACCAAGATCAAAAGACCAATTACAGCGGGGTCCTGAGAGGCTGAACCAGCTGCCGGTCATGCATCTGAGCAAATCCCAACATTTTTGTCCAGATCCCTGCACAGCTTGGACTGGCTCCATGATATCAGCCAGCAGGGTTCTTTAGCCTGCTGTCGGGTGAATCTGGGTCACAGGAGTGCAGAACTAAGTGCACTCCTGTGATCCATTGGATAAGTATGGCCAAAAGAGCTTTGGCCATACTTCTCCTTTAAGTGACAATTAGAAATGGAACTCCAGCTACATTTGTTTTGTTTTTGATGAAAGGTAGAAGGTTTGGACTTCCACATCTTCCTGTTTATCTATTGGGCAAGCATATCAAACTGGTGTTGTATGGGCCGCCAACAGACCCTCACTCCTTCTGCTCAGCCCCTTAGTACAGGGGTGTCAAACTTAATTTCATTGCAGGCTGCATCAGCATTATGGTCACCCTCAGAGGGCCGGTTCTATCTGTAGCCCACCATCATCAGAAGTCAAGAGTTCCCCACCCTCCCTTATATCACAGTGTATCCCCCTTACCAGTTGCTGCTGCTGGGAAGAAGTTGGGGGGGAAGCTGGGAAGTAGAAACTGCAGGGTCTGGAGGTGGACAAGAGGAGGGCTGGAGTCTGCTGAATGCTTGGACCAGGGGAGGCAGAGACAAGGGGGTGCTGCAGCTGCATAGAGAAGTGCAGGATCTATAGGAGTGTTGTCCTCCTTTCTGCTGCTGACTGCTAAAATGGGGGGGTGTCAGAGACGGGCCGAGGATCTGGCAGAGGAGTTCTGTCCTCTCTGCTGTCATCTGCTGATAGAAGATAAAAAGACAAGGTGCCTCTAAGTGCAGTAGGCTCTGAGTATTTTTTAGGTTAAAAGTATAAAATAAATGGGCATAGCAAAGATCTGTCTGGAGTCTTCCTATCCGCTGTGCTGAGTGGTTGAAATGAGGACATCCGGTGATCCGCTTCCGGCATGAGATTTCCTGAAGGCAGGGTGTGGACGCAGCGGCTGGTGTCCAATGTAGCGGGAGCTGAGCTTCGAAACATGTAACCGCCCACCACCTGCTCTATTGGACACCAGCCGCTGCATCCACACCCTGCCTTCAGGAAATCTCATGCCGACCAGGCTGAGACACAGACGAAAGGAACGCATCTACAGGAAGCGGATCACCAGATGTCCTCATTTCAACCACTCAGCACAGTGGATAGGAAGACTCCAGACAGATCTTTGCTATGCCCATGTCATATTTACCAAATGTGATAGCTTTTTATACTTTTAACCTAATAAATACTCAGAGCCTACTGCGCTTAGAGGAGCCTTGTCTTTTTATCTTTATCACTTTCAGAGCAGCTTCTCCTCTCCAGTGCTGCCGAAGTGCAGTGTCTCACCTAAAGCCTGCTGTATTTCACGGAAGCGCCCATACAACAAACCCTTGTTATCTGCTGATAGACGGTTGGGGCAGAGATGAGGGAGGTGCAGCAGCTACAGGAAAGGTGCAAGGGCCACATGAATTTGCCTGGAGGGCCAAATTTGGCCCACGGGCCTTGTGTTTGACACATGTGCCTTAGTAGTTAAAAACTAAAAAAAAAAAAAAAATGTATGAGCCCCCAGCGGTTTTCTAGTTGATAAATTACACTTCCTTACACATTTTGTAGCTAAATATTTAGGAAATCTTTAAGGTCCCTTTTTTTCTGGGAATAAATATGGCAAATTGCAATTTGTAATGTAATGTCAAGTTCCGAAGTGTCAAACTTTTCGGGAATAAGGCAGATGCAGCGCTCAATAGACATTACAGTAGCCATAATGCCGCACCTTCTAAATTTAGCCCAATGTTTCATTTGAGTTTAACATGCATGCTAATGAGGAGGAAAATGTGGGGGAAAATCACTCCAATAGAAACCAGCACCAATAAGGACAATTTTTTTAGTAGGATGCGGAAAGGGATTGAATGACTCAACCAAACATGTAACATATAACAATATATGAAATAATCTTGCAGTTCTATCTGACTACAGCCAACCTAAACAGTACAGAACAAGGATAAACATAACTGTTAACCCTATTTGGGGCAAATACGTAACAGCAAAATAGCTGGAGAACGCCCACCCCCAGGACCACACACATCACACATACGCTGGATATGTACATTTTCCATTCGTGGGTCATTACTGGACAACACAATAAAAAGCTGCATATGGTACTTGTCATTCTAAGTTATCATATGATTGAAGTAAGTGGACAGGGACAACATAACACTGTCTGTATGCTCTCTTTACTACTTTTTCAGCTTGCTCTCAATGAAAATGTCTATTGAATTTTAGCTACTCTCCAGAAGAAAATTCACCAAATTAGCCAGTGAGCACAAACACAGATACACATTGGCTATCGAGCAGGTGTTGCGCTCAGAGGGGGTATATTACTTGGGTCTGCAAAGCATTTTAAAGCAAATGCAGTTAATGGCAGTTATAGGAGTCATGGTGTTAGGTACATAAACAAGTCTTTCCAAACTGCACACAGTCATCTGTAGATAAACTCCTAAGGCTGTTATACTAAAGCAGGCATAAAGGAATTAGTTCAGCAAATAACCATGTCAGGCTTTACCATAAGGGCTTTTGCAACATACATGGCATTTAGGTAGGCATTTAGATAACAGGGCTCCATTCATAACTGGTTGGGCTTTACCAGAGCCATAACGCTGCTTTAAAAAAAAAAAAAAAAACACATAGCACTCTCATAGAGATGTAGTTTACAAATGTCAGGAGCAGAGCCTGTCATGTGACAGGTCAGTCATGTGATGGCCCTATCCTCCGATTACAGAATTCTCTCTGCTGTTTCAATAAACTTTGATCATTCCCTTGTCACCTCCGCCCATGCTTGCCTCCAAGACTTCTCCAGAGCCTCTTCCATCCTTTGGAACTCCTTATCCCAATCTGTCTGATTATCTTCTACACTATCCAACTTTAGGCAATTCCTAAAAACCCATATCTTTAGAGAAGCCTATCATTCCTCTAATTAACAACTAAACTTTATTTTCTTCATCAGTTCCTCCTCCATAGTGACTACCTTTTATATCACTTGACCTTCCCTTTTAGATTGTAAGCTCTATCGAGCAGGGCTCTCTGTATTCCATTGTATTGTAACTGCACTGTCTGCCTTCATTTTGTAAAGCGCTGCACAAACAGTTGGCACTATATAAATTCTGTATTATAATAATACCAATAATACACTTACTTCTGAGCAGGGCTTAGTCTTATAGGACAACTTCCCTTTTAGTGAAGTTGTTCTTTACATAAACCTGCCCAGTGTCCACCCCCCTGAGTGTAGTCAGCATGGATAAATAATTACTTCCGTCCCCACTCCCAAGTGGTTCCCTGGAACTTGCCAGCTACCATTATGTTGTGCTGGAATTCAGGTGTGTCCTTTTGTCTTTAGGGAGGAATGGGCTACCTCAAGGCATAGCTGCCTTCAAGTTATCTATTGCTATATATTCTAAAAAATAGTTTTACCAAAACCATATAATATGAGGTCAAACCTAAATAATATGCAATCCGGCAGGCCCTTGCACTACATACTTGAAGGTAAATCTAAAGGAAATTGATTAAGAAAATTATATAATGTATGGCTAGCTTTAGGGACCACACTACACAGAGGGTCCTTACGGGGCCGTGAAAAGGGGTTGGGCAGAAGGGGCAGCTGCTCCTGGTGCTGGTATCATGTGTGGTTGGGGGGGGGGGGCACTGCATGCAGAGTTCTGGCCGCTATAAACTGACAGGAGTACTGACAGCAGCATCACTACTCCTGTCAGCTCAGCACTGGATGTAACAAACTGAGTCCGGAGAGCAGAAGAGAGCCGGGAGGAGGTGCTCTCTCTCCTTTCCAGGTCTTCCTCCTGTGTCCTGCTGCTGCTGATCGCTTATGCAACTGGACTGTGCACCTTTAAAGTCCCAATTTGACAGTCAGGTGTCCCCCAGCCGCGATCCCATGTAGCAGCCGGGATTTTTCCCCACCGGCTGCCTGGCAGAAGTGTTAAGTCCACTTGCCCTAGGCTCCTCCTAAACTCGAATGTGCAAAGATGAGGGAGGGCCTGGGGGGATCACACAGCCACTGCCTGGCTGTGTCTGAGGTCTGTGTGTTTGATGGAGGGGGGAATTGCATTGGAAATGTAGAGGGGGGCAAAATAAGAAACCGGGGGTGAGAGTGTGCTAGAAGGGGGAGGAGAAGAGGATTAGTGTGAGGTTTGGAGGGGCAGGATATTTGCTAGGAGGAGAGATTGAGGAGGGGAGGGGATTTGTGAAGGGGGGTGATTTAGGGGGGTTGCTAGGACTGGTGTATTGGGGGAGATTTGTGCTTGGAGGGGATTTGTGCTGGTAAGGGAAATATTTTTTTGAGGGGGGGGGATTTGTGTTACAAAGGTGGATTTGAGGGGGAGTATTTGTGTTAGGAGGGGAAATTGGGGGGGGGGGGGATTTCTGTTAGGAGGGATTTGCACTAGGAGGAGAAATTGTGGGGGGATTTTTCTTAGGAGGGGGTATTTGTGCTGAGGGAAGGATTTGTGCTTATGGGGAAATTCAAATGGGGGAGTATTTGTGCTAGGAGGGGGGATTGTGCTAGGAAGAGACATTTTTTGGGGGGGATTTGTGCTACGAAGGGGGTTTTAGGTGGATTTGTGCTGGGGGAGGATTTATGCTCATGGGGAAAATGTGCTTGGGGGATTTGTGTTGGGGGGATTTGTGCAAGGAAGGGAATTTTTTTGGTGGGGGGGATTTGTGTTAGGGAGGGGGGTTTGGGGGGGATTCATGCTAGTAGAGATGATTAGGGGGATCTGTGCTGGGGAGCATTTGTGGTCAGAAGGAAATGTTGAGGAATAGAGGATTTGTGCTAGAATGGGTGTTTTTTTATTTTATTTTATTTTTTTAGGGGGGAGGGGGTTTGTGCTAGAAGGAGAGGTTTGAAGAGAGAGAGAGAGGATTGGAGCTGGGATTGGCATGGGGGGTCAAATATTTATGCAGGGAGGGGGCATTTTAGCAGGGAGGGGGATTTTCACCGGTAGAAGGGGGATTTTTGTTTGGGGAGAATTTTGGCTTGCAAAAATAGAGTATAAACTTAGGGGGTTAGCATGCAGAGTAGTGCTTGCTTTTTTTTTGGGGAGGGGTCCTGGACACTAGCACTGGGTCTTTGACATGCAGCTTCCACATATGCAAATGTATGCAACTAAATCTCTGTTTTAGGCAAATTGTTAACAATGTAACTTTTTTATTTTACTGGCTAGCTGGTAAGCATACTAATTGTTTGTAATGTTGTTTGCAAAGTCCTTCCATTCTTGCATGTACACCTTACTTTAAAAAGCCTGTTATAAATTGGTTGCCATATTTTTGGGCTTGAGTGGTTTGCTCCACCCACAGCTCAGTCCAATATAAAAAGTGCATCTTACATTACTGCTGAAGGCATGGTCCTCACATGGCATCTGAATAATTGACAATAAAGCTTTATACAGAAAGATGGTGCCCAGCATGTGGGGTATCATTTTGTTTATATTTAAGAAAGAAGCAGCGACCCTGCTTAACTGCTTGGAAGATACAAGTTGTTTGACCTGTGCTGATACTAAATAAGGACATTTTTTTTTTAATAATGTGTTAGTCTATAACTTCTTCCATCTATTTTAGAACAAGAGAACTTGGAGATGCAACACAAGCAGGAAATGAGAAGCTGGCAGAGTTCCTTCTGACCACTACACAAAGGATCACTAGCCTTTGTGCCCTGTCATGTTCCAGCCACTCACCCTAATCTCTGTGCTACAAGGGCAGCTTTGGAATGTTGAACACAATAGGCCAATTAATCACTGGTCCCACTGATGGGCTCTGACTGGTACCTTTGTTCCAAGTTCGCTTTGCTTGTAAGACTCTAATCATTTTAAATTCAGCTCATCCATCAGAGCGGGGAACCACCTGTGCACACAAAAGGATGGTCACATCATCTGCCGCCTGCAGGAATGAACCCCTTCCATCCCAAAGAAGGCGCCCACATCATCCATAGGAACCTAGTTCCAGCTTCAGTGTAGTCAACACGGCCATCAATGCCAAATAAAATCATGTTCCATCAAGCAATGTAACGGCTTCATTTGTTTCTTTATATTTCCCCACATGGTTTCCCTCTGTGTCGTGCTCACTCACAAATGGCTCCGCGTTTTATTGTTGAAAGTTGCCATTAATCTTCGTCCGCGCTGCCGTTTGACCTGCCTACTGCAATAATTACATTTTAATAAGTCAACTTGAGCCACAGAAAAGCATTTTCTTATCTTCCTTTGAAAAGCAGTGATGTTGTAGTTTGAAAGGGGAATCGCTGAGGGCTGGGGAAACATAGCTACGAATGTTTGCCAGAGGCAGCACACCATCATTCACACACACACAAGTATTAGCTTTCCCCACACAGCCATAGTCACAATGCCTACCCTGATCAAAGTGGCTGCTTGGCAGTGATAGGTTTCTTGGTTTAAATTGAGATAACTCACACATTTCCCAGGTAACTTATGGCTGTGTTTATGTGATCTTTACTGTGATAAAAGAGCAGGTACAACTACTCTGTCACATTCTCAAGTACATTCTTCTTTTTTCATCTCAAGAAGTTACTTAGATGCCATCAGCAAAAGAAAAAAAAAAAAAAAAAGTAGCATAAAGCACAATGCATCTTTGATTAAACAGGAGAATTACTATGTCCTAGGTTCCCATACATAGTGTTTTGCGCCTTCACTATTGTGAATTAAAAGAGTTTTTAAAGAAAGCTATTGCTAAGGAGCAATTAGAACAGTGATCTATGGATGACTTGCATTATGCTGAGAAATGTTAACATTATGACTGCATAAAGCTGGGACCTCTCTGTAACACAGGAGAGCAACACGCAGAAGGGGCTGGATGGAATTAAAAACAGCAGGAACCAATCAGATTCTAAAGCTGGCAATATCCTTGTAGACTTTCAAAGGTTTACACCCACATTCATAATTTTCAGTTAATTCAATGACTTGACAAACATCGTTCAAAAGTATTTCAAAATTCTGTTTTGTTTTAACAATTGATTTTGGAAGGAATGTCATTTCCTGAACAAAAATCACATATATGTTCGAAATTCTATTGAGAAAAATTTTGCAAAATGTTTTCTGCGCCTTTGAATTTTCTTGTCACTACGATCAAAAATGAAGGTTTTTTGGCCCCACTAACGATTAGAAAATCGAACAAACTTTGTTAAAACTAAATATTTTGACCAAAATTCTACTAGTGTATAGACAGCTTAATTGTGATCTTTCTAGGTCAAAATAGATACTCAGTTAATGGCCTATGGACTGCATGAAACCACTGTAGGCAAAGACAATGGCAGTCGTAACTATCCAGGATCCAAAAAACTGTACAACCACTACTCTGTTCTTCAGCAAGCTTTATATGCTTCAAAGCAAAAACATCCTGCTGGACCCTGGCTCCTCCTCTGACGTGTTAGGGGGCGCTTAGTTTTAGAGGTAACCAGGGCTTTTTTTCAGCGGGAACGCAGACGAACACAGTTCCAGCACCTCCAGCAATTAATGTATGTAATGGTACAGAGTGCTGAGTGTGCTGGGTCGTCTATTGATGCTGGCTGCTGGGGGATCTATTGTCGCTCGCTGGTGGGGATCTATTTTTGTGTAGGGGTTTATTGTTGCCAGTGGGGGTTATTTGTTGCTGGGAGGAATCTACTGGTGAGGGAGGGGTCTGTTGTTGCTGGCTGCTGGAGGGTCGATTGATGCTAGCTGCTGGGAGATTTGCTGTTGCTGATGGGGGTCTCTTGCTGTTGGGGTAGTATTTTGTTGTGAGCGGTCCTTTGTTGCTGGGAGAGCGAGTATATTGTTGTGTGGGGGGATCTATTGTTGCTGAAGTGGAGTCTACTGTTGCTGAAGTGGAGTCTACTGTTGCTTGGTGATCTACTTTTGCTGAGTGATCTACTGTTGCTGGGGGTCTATTGTTGCTTATGTAGGGGATATATTTTACTGTCTTTGTTATTTTTAACAAATTCCATACAAATTACTAAGTAGCACAAAATGATACTTGGTTCTGTATTTTCTCAAAGGGGTGGTGCTGGGAGGTTGGTAAAGGGTGGAGCTAAGAGAAGATGCTAAGAGGTGGGTAGGGGGCAGAGACAAAGGGTGACTCAGAAGTTCCTGCACCTATTCTCTGAAGAAAAAAAGCCCTGGAGGTAACCATGCTGAAATGTGAGTTTGTAAAATGTAACTTGGCAATCTGAAAGAAAGCCACGTCTGCACTGCTTTCTTCTTCAATAGTTTTTATTGGATTTTCTTATAAGAAGGTGTACAAAAAGATGAGATAACAATGATAGTTTCCATCTTACTATAAAACATATAACTGAGAGATGCGCACATGAAAACAATTACATTACAAGAATCACACTTAAACTTATATACATGAAGCTGTAGAAGTGCTAAGCATCCATTAAAGGTTCTGACCACCTCCCAGACACCCCAACTGGGAGAAAACTGTGTCATAGGGAGGAGGCCAGCACGATTCACCTTAATTCGCACTCTAAGTGTTAAAATAAGTAAGCAAATGAGGTATACAAAAATAAGCGTAATTGAACATTATCAAATTCGAACCAGGAAGACATACCAAAAAAGTGTTGGCAAAATTAGTGAAAGACATCCAAGAGTTTGGGTTATTGTCCTCAACAGGTCAAGTCGGTGAACAGGAGACCTAGATTTAAGCTTATAGCACTTAAAATGCTAAATTATTAGATCAATGACTAAAGATACAGTATATTCAGAGAGGATAATTCAATATATAAACCTTAGAAAGCCATATCTGTGGATTTATCATCCAGGCAGTGTGCTAGACCTACCAAGGCAAACCCTCCCAGGTCACCAGTGGGAAAACAAAGAGGCTGCTTCCATCAACGTCACACGTAATAAACACTAGTCACCAGCCTTGATGGATGAAAGGACTCCTGATAGCATAGGATAGGGTCCCTATTATCTAAGCCAAACAATGTTAGATTTTGTTGGGTCGCAGAGAGGGAAGCTATATTACTGGACTGTAGTGGTCTAATCTCAATAGGAGTAGCAAACCAAACTCTAGGGGGTGGACAATAAAACCATATAAGTCAAGGACTCATTTTGAAGCTATTGCAGGTACATATTCTGGTTTGCCATAGGCAAAGTCCAGATTAGCTTGGCTAAGGGAATGGAGGGAGGGGGGAAGATTGGGAGAGAATATCTGCAGTGCTTTCTATTTACAAGTGCATGACACCATAGTGTCATGAACATACCCTGTGTTAAACACACACACTATATTGTCAAAAGTATTGGGACACCTGCCTTTACATGCACATGAACTTTAATGGCATCCCGAGTCTTAGTCCGTAGGGTTCAATATTAGGTTGGCCCACTCTATAAGCTCTTCTGGAAGGCTGTCCACAAGGTTTAGAAGTGTGTCTATGGGAATGTTTGACCATTCTTCCAGAAGCGCATTTGTAAAGGTCAGGCACTGGTGTTGGACGAGAAGGCCTGGCTAGCAGTCTGTGCTCTAATTCATCCCAAAGGTATTCACTAGTTTTGTGTAGCTTTGCAGCTGCATTAGTAAACATTGATTTAAAGTTATTGTTTATGCCCACTTTAAGAGAAAACTATTACAGACTTGGGTCAATTTACCTTGACACTTTGTATGTTTTTCAAATTAAAGTTTTAATTCACAGATACAATATATTGTCAAAAGTATTGGGACACCTGCCTTTACACGCACATGATCTTTAATGGCATCCCAGTCTTAGTCCGTAGGGTTCAATATTGAGTTGGCCCACCCTTTGCAACAGCTTCAACTCTTCTGGGAAGGCTGTCTACAAGGTTTAGGAGTGTGTCTATGGGAAGGTATGACCATTCTTCCAGAAGCGCATTTGTGAGTTCAGGCACTAATGTTGGACGAGAAGGCCTTTTTCACAGTCTCCGCTCTAATTTATCCTATTCATTCTATTGTGTTGAGGTCAGGACTCTGTGCAGGCCAGTCAAGTTCCTCCACCCCAAACTCGCTCATCCATGTCTTTATGGACCTTGCTTTGTGCACTGGTGTGCAGTCATGTTGGAAAAGGGAGGGACTATCCCAAAACTGTTCCCACAAAGTTGGGAGCATGAAATTGCTGACGCCTAAAGAGTTCCCTTCACTTGAACTAAGGGGCAAGCCCAACCCCTGAAAAACAACCCCACACCATAATCCTCCCTCCACCAAATGATTATGACCAGTGCGCAAAGGATGGTCCATAAAGACATGGATTCACCTCAACCTCAACCCAATAGAATGAATAGGATAAATTAGAGTGGAGACTGTGAGAAAGGACTTCTCATCCAACATTAGTGCCTGAACTCACAAAATGTGCTTCTGGAAGAATGGTCATACCTTCCCATAGACACACTCCTAAACCTTGTGGACAGACTTCCCAGAAGAGTTGAAGCTGTTGCAAAGGTAGAGCCAACTCAATACTGAACCCTACGGACTCAGACTGGGATGCCATCAAAGATCATGTGCGTGTAAAGGCAGGTTTCCCAACACTTTTGACAATATATTGTATCTGTGAATTAAAATGTTAATTTGAAAAACATACAAAGAATCAAGGTAAATTGACCCAAGTCTGTAATAGTTTTCTCTTAAAGTGGGCATAAACAATAACTTTAAATCAATGTTTACTAATGCAGCTGCAAAGCTACACAAAACTAGTGTATTATATAACTGTATAGCAATATAGTCCCAGTAATCCAGTCCTGCATAAAAAAAAAAAAAAAAAAAGAAAGAAACAAATAGAAGGGACGCATATCATGGTCTTTGCAATCAGCCATGCCAATGGTCAAGGGCTCACTATATGGATTGCTGATTTTAGATGAAAAAACCGTGGATGATTTTTTTTAAGGGTCTTTGTGCACAGAAGAGTACCTAGTCTGGAGGCAAAATGAATTCACTGTGTGTGAGTAATGTAAGGTCATTACAAAGTACTTTTGATTTCTTTTTTTCTAATATTAAGATTATTGTCATTGAATCAAACTTGTCACTTTGGTTAATGTAAAACAATGGACCTTCCCAATAATACTTACCCTCCCCATGCTACCCCGCCAAACTGTTCACCTGCTGAAGCCATGAGTAGACAAACCTTTGTAATTTCCATGTTGGCCTATGTTGGAGCTTACACAGGACTAATGTCCTTTTCCTTGGCCCCTCGTGATAGTGCGCAAACCTATTACCTGGCTACTCAGGGACAGTGTACTCAGTTCCGGATTCATAAGGGGGCAAAAAGGGAAATTGCCCTGGGCCCTCCTGCCAGAGAAGGCCCCAGACTACCATTAAAATGAAATGTAATAAATATACAATTAGTTGTATTATTTAAAAAATTAACAAAGCGTGTGCAGATGTCACAATAACGAACAGGTAAGTCTGACTTCAGAGGAAAAGAAAGGGATGAGGGCTTGTGGCAGATGTTTTACATTTCAACTTCTCAAATTATTTTACTTATTGAGATGTTTGTTTTATTATGACAGTGTAACAAAATGTATTTCCCTAATTACAAGAGACACGTGGGTGGGACAAGGGGGAAGTTCAAAAATGTTGGAAAGTGACAGGCAACAGCCCCAACCCCACCCATCGTGGGAGTGAGATGAATGACCGGCATCAATTTATCAGAGTGAGAAACACGAGAGAGAAGCTCACTCCCCCGCCTTGAACCTGATTGGTGAACCTGGCAATCCACGATCTCCAAGAGGGTAAAACTTTGTTAACCAGTTTTACCCAAAATTACGAGACAGGCATGGCCCTGGATCAGAGATCGGCCAGAATGACATAGGAGAGTATCAGACAAAATCGGCAGAAAGTACAGGACCTTCATTCCTTATGTTTCTTGGCAAGAACCTAGCTCGGAATCTAACAGATTTTTTTTAAAAAATATATTTTATCATTTCATGATATTTATTATGATGTTTACCATTCATTGCAGTTTATCATTCATTTCAGTTCACATTTCTATTTTTCATATTCTATTTTTTATGTTGAGTGCTTTGGGCCCCCCAAGGTCTAAATTCAGCAGTGTGTGTACTGCATCGCGGGAGGAAATGCACATGCTCCCCCATACTCTTAAATTACGGGCTTTAGCAACTAAACGGCCCCGCAGGTGAGGCAGCTTTTAGGTTGAGGGGGAATGTCTTTTAAAAATAACCTGTCACTTTGTCTCATAATATTTAAAACAGAACTAAAGGATTTTTATTGCAAACACTCTGATATTGTAATTTGAAAAATAGTGCATACTGCATAAAACTTTGGATTTGATTTACTAAAAGGAGAGTGCAAAATCTGGTGCAGCTCTGCAAAGAAACCAATCAACTTCCAGATTTTTGTTGTCGAACCTAATTGAACAAGCTGAAGTTAGAAGCTGATTGGCTACCACGCACAGCTGCACCATATTTCACACCCTCTAGTTTTAGTAAATCCTATGAGTCTTGTGGCTTTTCCAGGAGGTCATATAGCTGCTTAGCAGTCATAGTGGAAAATCTGGGATTCTCTATGACCTCTTGGCTTCAAGTCAGCAAGCTTCATATCCAAGAGGTCATAGGCTTTCCACACCTTCCTCTTAGTATGTCCATATGCTCCAATTTTACATAAGGGACAATGACAATCACTGCACAGAGCAGTGTGGTTCATCCCATTCCTGCCCGGAGTCCTCCCTTCTCATTTGTAGACAAATGCATTTTTTAAAAGATAGTAATACATGGCTAATAAATACAATTAGGGTGGGGGTACAAGTGATCTAATAGGGCTTATGCACACAGGTTTCTGGAGCGATACAACATACAGTTCAGATGTATTTCCTCATATTTCCTGTATTTTCCTGGGAACCAGAGGTGCTTCATACATAGAAATCAATGATTGAATGTGACTATATGCAGGTACTTGTGTAAACACGCAAATGCTTATGGATAAAAGACCCTCGATGCAGACACTCTGTTGCCCGGGGTCGTATGCCAGTACACCTGCACGTGTTTACGCAACTACAAGCACATAGCAACGTACAATCATTTATTTCTATGGATGGCTTTACACAGCAAATGTGCCTCCCAGGCATATATGCCTACATTTTTCTTTGTTTGGTAACAGACCCCTGTATACATTGTATGGTCCATATTCCCATTGCACACGCTCCAGGAAATGGACCCGAAAGTAGCGGGTGCTGCAGCAACTACCAGTTGGAAACTGCAATCATCACAGATCAATGCATATATTTGCCGGTGCACCATGGATTGTCAAGTGTCCTTCAAAGCTTTTATTGAAGAAAGATCAGATCACAAATTGCAACGTTTCGAAGCTGTGCAGGGCCCCTTCGTTAGGCATATGTAGATGCATCTGTATGCATGACTTTGTACAATCCCGGTTCCTTATGAGGAAATACATTTTTCCTACAGAGAATGTTTACATCACTTCTCTCAGATGGTAACACATTTTAATCACCTCCTACTAATGTAGATAAACTGACTAGGCAAGATGGCATATGGTTAATAGGAAACATGGTTAATGCAAAAAAAAGTAACATAGATTTCCAATCTGGCATTAAGGCACAATTTGTAACTTGCAACTTGTGTTTGCATTAAAAACAAGCACTTTAGTTCTACTTTAAAGTGGTTCTAAAGTCTAAACATTTGTACTCTCTGCATAAGAGTAAAAAACACCCCACTATCTGTCCTAGCCCCCCTCTTCTAAACACTTACCTGGCTCCTGTCACTGCTCCAGTGCTGTCTTTCGGCTCAAGGACTGCTCCCCTCACCTCCTGCTTTCAGAGAAGACCCTGAAGGAAATGGAGCCACAGGCTCATGTTGCTGTCAGTCAAACTCCTGTGAGGAGGTAGCAGGGGATTGGCTTATCGGTTCTGTGTGTGTCCATGGAGGCACACAGCATGTCATAGGAACACATCCACAAGGGGGCATCCTTAGCACAAGGCTTGCTAAGGAGACACAAAGAGCAGTGAAAACTTGATTGTGCCAGAAAGATTGCCAGATAAGCAGAGGAGGGTGCTATCTTAGCAATATTATTACACAGTGTAGGCAGTTATAACCTCTTTTTTTTAAAAAAATAGACTTTTTTAAATAGACTTTAGTATCGCCATACAGTGGTTGTAAACCTGAAAAATAAAAATGGAACTAAGCAGTTTACCTGTTACAGTACTGTTTCAGAAGCTATCTGTCCCAAGTCTTGCAAAGCAAGGTGAATCCAGCAATGTTTGTTCCTCTCCACTTTGTGTCCCCACACCCCCGCTCCTTTGACTGACAGACTATGTACTTTCTTTCATGAACAAGCATGAGAGAAGGGGATGTCTATACAGCTTTCTCTAACAGTTCTCTCCCCCTACCTCCTCTGGCTCTCCCTGGATTAGCTGCTCCTTGCCATATCCTTATTGGCCATGTGTATGTCAGGTGGTGCCTTCCACAAGTTCCTATTGGTCAGCACTCATGAGTGGGCGTGGCCAGCTGACGGGGGGAACGCACCGTACTGCTGTAAGACCAGAGATCCTAAGAAGCACCAATGAGGCTGAGGAAAACAAGTATGGAGCGCAGCGCAGACCACAGAACAGACGCATAAAGCACTGTAAAATACTGCAGTGCGCTGCTGCAATACTGTTCTTGCTGGGGAGGGGGGGTATAGCGATGGCAGGAAAGTCTACTGAGGTCACGACTCTGCCTCTCGACCTCTGGCATGAAGACACGCCGACTGATCAGCGATTGTTTGAGGGCTTACACTGATGCCTAGGTCACGTGACGTCACCACACTGGTTAGGCGGCCATGCTGTTGGATGGAAACATCAGCTATCATATAAGGACTTACATGCGGTTTTTATGCTTCTGTTTGTGAGTATTTCGGATCTTACCAATAAAAAAATAACATATGAGTAATGCGGCCCAATGAGGTTCTTGTCTGCTTATCCTTACATAAATCTTTCATGAGAGTCTATGTATGGTGGTATATGCTGTTTTATTGAAGATCCTTGATGCCATAGCAGTGGAGAGTTGGAGTGAGCTATGCCTAAGCTTTATTGACTTCTCTTGCACAAGTAGTCCATCTTTTGGGGTAAGGATCAGTGTGAACTCTTTTCTTCCGGTGGCAGATTCTTCTCAACACTTCTCCTGCATGCATTTTTGCACATTTATGGACTCTTGTCTGGAACATAGCTTTTCATTTGCATATTGGACTTTTTAAGAGGTCTTAAGCTCTACATTTGTGTGTTACCAGTATAGACATGTGGAATAGTACCGTGGTACATGGTTTTCATGGTGCATGCACTGGAGGTATACAACCACTTAAAGTCCTAATGCCCTATTATAGCTTGACTACATCCTATGCACCCCTGAAAGTCAAACCACTGCTTATACCAAAAATGGGGCTATCCTGCCCTTGAACCTCAGAGGGTGCCCTCCAAAGGCAGCAGCTATACTGTATATTCTAGTGAAACAGTGTACCCACAGTATTTCCATTGTGGTTGCACAGAAAACCCATCCAACATTATCAATGGGGCAAAATACTGGGAGCAAGTGGATTACTTTTTTTTTTTTTTTTTGCGGCATCATGTGCCATAAGCAGTGAAATGCTCCCAGCCCAAATAAAAGGGTGGAATATTAGTTTTGCCCTTGAAAGAGGAAGGTTTAACCAGTCATAGGTTTGTCTACTTTATCAAAAAGCCAAGAGTGAATGTATTTTCTGCAAAAGAGGACTTAATAGTTCTGGAGATTACTGTTATATCTGTGTATATATTTTATGCTACAAGCAGCATTTTAACAATAGTCCCCTAAGGCCTCCATATCCCTCGGCAGATACAAGAAACCCTTTGCATTTGCTGCATTTTCATATCTGCAATCAGTGTCAGCAGTTTAGCAGTTTAAGAAACATATCACGCAGTAACCCTGGGACCCTCCAAAAACCTTTTTTTTTTTTTCAGACAGAAAGAACAACTAAAAACATTTTTTTTTTTGTTAGAAGCTAAAGCTTTTCAGTGCAGAGCTATGATTATAGTACTGAGCGGGCATTCAGTGAATTTATTCCGGATCTGTAGAACAAGATGAGCATTGTTCCTTGTTATTGAAATGAGAATGGAGAAAGCTCTCCAGGTTCCAATCCCATACTATAATTTATTCCTTAAGTGATAACAACATATAAAAAAATCAAAACAAGGTGACTTATGATTATTAGTTATTCCAGAAGAAATGCAGAAAAAATGAGACAGTCGACTGTCGTTAACCCCTTCGACGTACAGCTGGCCATACACTAGAAGAATTTTGTCTGAAAACCTTCATTTCAGGAATGTTTGATTTTTTTATTGGTTAGTGGGGTTAAATTTATGTTTGTTTTGAATGATGAGAAAATTCGAAGGAGGAGGATGGAATTTTTTTCTCCCCCTAATGAATGAATTTGATAAAAATTACTGTTTTATTTTTTATTTTTTTGCTTAATTGCACTCATTTTAAAATTAAATGTTGTGAGACCCACCCTTTGAGAAAGGCGTCTTACCGATTAAACGGTGTTAGGGAGTGGTATTGCTACATGTGTGAGCCAGCAGAAGTGAACAGTGATTGGTGATGTGAGAGCAGCCCGTATTAGATTTGACAAAATGATAGCTGCTGGGTATAGAGGGAGGACTGCTATCATGCTGCTTCATGCTGGGCCATGTTTATTGTCTTTTATGTAAGTGTAATCTTTAAATAAAATTTAAAAAGTTTTTTTTACTATTTTACTATTTTATTATTTTACTATTTTACTATTTTACTATTTACTATTTTTTTACTATTTTTTTCCACTATTTTTTACAATTTTACTATTTTACTATTTTTTACTATTTTACTATTTACTATTTTTTTACAATTTTTTTTTCACTATTGTGGCATTTATGTATTTTTTGGGGAAATCTCCACGTTGTGAGGAGCTGAAGTGGGGAGATGCACTATATTACCAAAAGTATTAGGACACCTGCCTTTACACGCACATGAACTTTAATGGCCTCCCAGTCTTAGTCTGTAGGGTTCAATATAAAGGCTCACCCTTTGCAGCTATAACAGCTTCAACTCTTCTGGGAAGGATGTCCACAAGGTTTAGGAGTGTGTCTATGGGAATGTTTGACCATTCTTCCAGAAGCACATTTGTGAGGACAGGCACTGATGTGAATGAGAAGGCCTGGCTCGCAGTCTCCGCTCTAATTCATCCCAAAGGTGTTCTATTGGGTTGAGGTCAGGACCAGTCAAGTTACTTCCCTCCTCTCCTCCCAGCTACTGCAAGGGATGTTTCAGGATGGAGAGCAGGGGAAGGGGGCTAGTAAATATGCCATTTTCCAGCCCGTTCCTTTTCTAAATGAACCCAGTGAACACAAGTGCTCACTGTGTTCATTTATAACTGAAGCATAGTAAAATGTGTTTACTATGGTTCAGATTGTGAATAAACAGGAAACCGCTCAGAACAGAGCACTTCCCATTCATTCACTGTCCCCTGCAGCTGAGGCTGCAAAGAAAAGTATGTGTGTTTGAGCTTTGGGATGCACACGCTAATGCAATAGCCTGCGCACACCTATGGATGGCTGCATTAGTTGCTAATTTCTACATTGGTTTTCTATTTTTTCACCTGCCTGTCCTGCAAGGAACACAATTACTGTAACAGGGTAACAGTGTTCTCTCACTGCACTGTATCTCTGGAGGAACAGTGTTGTCAGCCTTGCCGCTCTCCTGATTTGAACTTCAAACACCCCCCTCCCCCCCCCTAGGGAGTGGGTATTCTGTAGTTCACAGAAGATAGCTGGGAAAGTTAATATTGTTGCCTGAGATATCAGTTCTGTGCACAGAAAGTTACAAAGACACTTGATTTCTGGCTTGGCCAACTGGTATGTTTCTGTAGTTGATGAAAATGTACTTAGCTTGAAAAATAGAAAACTCATGCAGTCACACTCACTACATCTAAGGATTGATAGGCTACAACCACCTTTCTCAACCTTTTCAACACAGAGGAACCCTTAAAATAACTTTCAAGTATCATGGAACCCCTGCTAAAAATTACTTTGAATACAACTCATGATATATTATGTGATGGTCAGAGGGAAGGATGATCCTTACATTTGTAGTCATTGGAAAGAATTACCCCCTACAGATAGGTAAAAAGATCAATGATATCAATGGAGATGTATTTGCTCAAGAAACCCCTAGAAACCTCTGATGAAATCCTACGATTCCATGGAAACCTGATTAAGAAACTCTGGGATATAATATATGACTTTTTTTTCTTGTTCTTGGGTTCAAATATCTTTTAACCACTTGACGACCACCTAACGCAGATTTACTGTGGCAGGACGGCTCAACTGCGCATATTCACATAGATCTACTTGATTTTGTGCACGTGGTCTTGGCAGTGATTAGACACAGCGGGAGGCAGAGAGCGGGAGAAGCTTGCGCGATCGCCGCCGGCCTCCTGCGATCTTCAGCTAGACTGACAGGAGAGCTGTCTGGAATGTAAACAATGCAAGACGGCTTTCCAGTCAGAGAGGCAGGGAAAGATCTTGTGATTCAGCTAAGCTGAATCACTGATCTCTCTGTGCCTCTGTTCAATCCACCCCCCACACAGTTATAAAGCACATATAGGGAACACATGTAACCCCTTGATCACTCCTAGTATTAACCCCTTCCCTGCCAGTGTCATTTATAGAGGAACAGTGCATATTATTTAGCACTGATCACTGTATTAATGCCACTGGTTTCCAAAAAGTGTTAGATTTGTCCGCCACAATGTCGCAGTCCCGATAAAAATCTCTAATCACCGCCATGACTAATAAAAAAAATGAAATAAATAAAAAGTACAAAAATCTATCCCATAGTTTGTAAACATTATATCTTTTGCGCAAACCAATTATTATAAATGTTTTGGGATTTTTTTTTCCAAAAATATGTAGCAAAATACAAATTGGCCTAAACTGATAAAAAAATTCGATTTTTTATTTTTTTTTATTGGGAATGTTTAAGGCTACATTCACACCTGAGCGTAGCGTTTTTCGCGCGTTTTTTTACCGCGATTTTACCGCGATTTTTGCGGCGATTTTTACCGCGATTTTACCGCGATTTTTGTGCAGGCGTTTTTAGATTGAATAGAGATCAATGGAAAACGCCTGTAATCTGCCCAAAAAGAAGCTCATGTACTTTTTTGAGCGTTGGGCGTTTTGTATACAGCCTCAAAATGCTCAGATGTGAACAGGGGCCATTGAAATGAATAGGATTTGTCTTGTTGGGCGTTTTGAGAGCTGATCCTAGAGCAGAAAAACGCCCCAAAAACGCCCCAAAACGCCTACATGTGAACGGAGCCTTATAGTAGAAAGTAAAAAATATTGTTTTTTTTTTTTTTTCAAAATTGTTGCTCTTTTTTTGTTTATAGTGCAAAAACTAAAAACCGCAGAGGTGATCAAATACCACCAAAAGAAAGCTGTATTTGTGGGGGAAAAGGATATCAATTTTATTTGGGTACAGCGTCGCATGACCGCGCAATTGTCCGTTAAAGCCAAGCAGTGCCATTTTGCAAAAAGTGGTCTGGTCCTTTTGGGCAGTGGTCCTCAACTCCGGTCCTCAGGGCCCACTAACAGGCCAGATTTTAAGTATTACCTTGGGGAGATGCAGACTAGAGTACTGCAATCACTGAGCAGCAAATTATCACTGAGCAGCAAATCACCTGGGATGTATTTCAGTTATCTTGCAATCCTGGCCTGTTAGTGGGCCCTGAGGACCAGGGTTGAGGACCACTGCTTTAGGGGGTAAAACCTTCCGGAGCTGAAGTTGTTAATTGCAATAACCCAAAACAACCAATCAAATTCTTGTACTGGTCTAGCTTCAGTAGAATCAATTCTGATTGGTGGGTATGGAAATAGCCCTAGGAATAAAAACACTTTATTCATAAAAGCCAAAGGAGCCTAAACTGAATTTTAAAATCTGTAGGCAGAGGAACAAGAGACAGCTAAGAAGACAAACTGCCATTTTTATTATAACGAGTGTCATTTTTTTATTGACTGGAGTTATGTTATGCAGTCAGAAAAAAATAAGGAAAAAAAATGGATTAGAGTTTAGTTTGTCCTATACTTTTCTTTATCTTACCAAGATGCCTGAACCGAGAAGTGCATTTCAGCAACTGGTCACCCATTGCAGACATATCTCATTATCTTTCTTAATATATTATTGCAGAGTGGAACTGTGCACATGAATATTGATGGAGGCGTAACAAACAGCATCTTATTCATTGCTTTTCAATTGTAGGTAAACTTTGGTTATCCTCTGCAATCCACTAATGCATATAAGTAGCAATGCGCTATCCTCCTCCTGCTGTGGGCTGCAAGAATAAGCTGTCACTCCTGAGTCCATCGGAACACAGCCAGTTGTTAGTACGCATTTATATATTTTAACATTAACACTTTTTTGTGCTAAGGGGACTGCAGTGTTATTTGCTGAATATAATGCGATCAGGCACGGCAACAATTTAAGCAAGGGATTGCTGAACAGCGAAGAATAGAAGAACTGTCTCTAGCGGCCGAGGCATTTAAATGAAAAATGGATTTATTAGGTTGGAACACTGTGAAAGAGTGTGTGTGAGCTGCTACCTTTACCTCTGGGAGAGTTGCTGTGATTTAGACTCAGCTTAAATGATATGTGTAATGAGTTCTGCAGTTTCATTTCATCCATAATTAGACAGAGATCCCAATGAAAAGCCTGCTTTATGACATTTAATGCTCAGGGAAGGTCCTGGGCCTATCTTACTGTGAGTGCTTATGAGAATCCTGCTGCAAGATGCTGCTTGACTGTTGAGGGACTACAAGTCCCAACATCATATGCTGAAAAGGTGTAGCTAAAAGTAAAATGCCCCAATGTAAACGTTCAAGAGAACCAGCCATAAAATGTAATATGACTTAACCCAATACAGTTGCAGTAGTTTGCTTTTTGTGAACTATGTATTTAATTTAGGTGCAGCATTGGTCCTATCAGAGATCATTTATTATTAAGGATCAGCTAGGTTAAGTATTAGGTTGTGGAGGTTAAAGCAAACCAATCTGTATTTGAGCACACCAAACTGAAAATGCCATTTATATTTTTTATTTTTTTATTTATTTTTTCATTTTAACCACTTTAGCCCCGGAAGATTTGGCTGCTCAATGACCAGGCCCTATTTTGCGATTCGGCACTGCGTGAATTTAACGGACAATCGCGCAGTCGTGCGACGATGTACCCAAATGAAATTGACGTCTTTTTTTTCCCACAAACAGAGCTTTCTTTTGGTGGTATTTGATCACCTGTGCGATTTTCTTTTGCGCTAATTTTGAAATTTTGAAAAAAAGGAGCAATACTTTTGCAAAAATAACAATATTTTTCAAATTTTTTTATAAGAAATTCTCAAAAAAAGAATGTAAAAATCAAAAATTTTTAACATTTTAGGCAATAAATGTAAACAGAAAATCCTGGCGCTGTGGTACCAGTGTTCAGACGACAGGGCTGGAACAATGGGGTCGGACAGTGTCCAAAGGAGTCCACCATGAATTACACGTCCAAGTCCGGGCTGCTGCCTACCCTAACCCAGATCCCAACTGGGAGGAGAAAGTAATAACACAAAGAAACGGGTATAATGGCGCTCCCGGACAAAATAGCACAAAAAAACTTGGATACTGCTCGGGATCTTGGATGATCAAACTAGTTTATTAAAAACAATTTAAAATAATTATTGGCTTTCCCTGACTAGGAGCTTATTTTAAATTGTTTTTAATAAACTAGTTTGATCATCCAAGATCCCGAGCAGTATCCAAGTTTTTTTGTGCCATTTTGTCCGGGAGCGCCATCATACCCGTTTCTTTGTGTTATTAATATTTTAGGCCAATTTGTTTTCTGCTACATATTTTTGGTAAAAAAAATTGCAATAAGTGTATTTTGATTGGTTTGTGAAAATGTTATTGCGTTTACTAACTACGGGAACGATTTATGTAATTTTTATTGTTTCTTTTTTAACTAGTAATGGCGGCGATCTGCGATTTTTTCTGCGGGACTACAACATTGCGGCGGACAGATCGGACCCCTAATTGACATTTTGACACTTTTGGGGAGACCAGTGACATTACTACAGTAATCAGTGCTATAAATATGCACTGTTACTGTAAAAATGACACTGGCAGGGAAGGGGTTAACTTTACTAGTGATCAAGGGGTTAAGTGTGTCCCTTAGGGGCGTGATTCTAACTGTGGAGGGGCGTGGCTTGTGATGTAATCACAGAGACATACGATCCTACATAGCAGGATCGCATAGCCTCTGTGATTACTTTAGTGAGAATAACAGACGGCTGTGTTTACATCAACCGTCTGTCCTTCTCTTACTGCAGAGGGAGATAGTGAGTGGCCGGAGGCCATCAGAGCCGCCGGGTACACACACTGACTCCCCAGCCGACGAGTGGGGGTGGGAGCGCACCTCCGGCGGCGCACGATCGCCCCCTAGCTCCTCCTAGGTTAGCGCCGTACATGTACGGCACTTTGCCTGGGAGCGCCAGACTGCTGCCATACAACTACGGTGGGGGTCGGCAAGTGGTTAAAGCAAACCCACCCATCCATCCAGTTCTTCTTTTTGTGTAAAAATTACTTAGAAAACACCTCTTAGCATTTTTAACTGCATCTGCCTTTAGTAAGGACAGATGAGTCAAGTAACATTTAGTTCCTGGTTGTTAAGTGTGGGCAGTTTTGGGACTTTAAATGAGACACAAGCCGAGTAAGGCTCTGCGTCTCCATCCCTGTGATGGAAATTAAGGAAAAGAGATTCCTGGTATTCATGTGCCCTTAGCTCAGGCATGCAGGCAGGAGGGTATGCTTGGCTAGGAAAGCCCCCTCCTACCCTCCTTCAGATTAACCAGGAAGCAACTAAAGAAATGTAAAAAAAAGTTGAACAAAAGTAAATATAATGTATTGATTTACTAAGGGCAAATAGATTGTGCACTTTGCAAAGTGCAGTTGCACTCTGGAAGTGCAGTTGCTTCAGAGCTTAGTAAATGAGCAGAAGCTCTGCTGATTTCCATCATCCAATCTTGTGCAAGCAAAAAATGATGTTTTTTTTTTTTAAAGTTTTCCCTGCACTTGATTGAATATTCTTTGCAAAGTGAAGCTTTACCTGATTTACTAAGCTCTGGAGCAACTACCCTTGCAGAGTGCAACTTTGCAAAGTGCACAGTTTATTTGCCTTTAGTAAATCAACCTCTATATACCTTCATATCTATTCACAAATTCTAACAGCATACGGATTAAAAATAGTTCATGTTGACTAAAAGAGTTTAGTACTGTTCTAAGAGTTCAAAGTGAGCAGAGCAGTGGATTGTAGCAGGACAAAGCTGAATCCGCTGGGCACATGAGTACATTACATGAGCATAACCCATAACCAAGCAAAAAGGGTAAAAAGTGGGAAAAAGCAAAACTAACCTGGGGGGGGGGGGGGTTTAAAGTTCCTCTTTAAGAGCCAAACTGGAATGGGTAGGGGTTCAAGAATGTAACCATATAAAAACACATAGAGGGCACACCAACCTAGTGTATTATCCTGAGACAAATAATTGATTGTACTAAAAACATGGTAAGTATTATACTCACAAAAATTGCAATTGTAAACAGCGCATCACAAATCCCAGCTTCCAGAGGTGGCTCTGAGGAAGAGGAAATCCTCGAAAAGCGTCAGCCCACGGGGTTCTCAGTTTCTGTTGTATACACTGATGCTATTTGGATGTTTAGATTTGGAAGCTGGGATTTGTGATGCACTTTTTATAATTGCAATTTTTGTGAGTATAATACTAAGGCTCCTTTCACATGGGCGGTGTGCCTGACGGAGTCCGTACTGCTCAGCGGGGGATTAATCCGCCGATCCCCGCTGAGCAGGCAGATGACAGCTCTGTCTCCGCTCTGTGTGCAGAGACAAGCTGTCAGATCCCTGTTCTCCTCTATGGGGAGATTGGATGAGATCGGACCGCCTGTCCGTTCTCATCCAATCCTATCCGATCTGTTCCTCCAGACGGATGGAAAATAGGGTTTCCATCTGTCCGGATTTCACAGACCGGGTTGGATCGGATCGGATAGCAGCGGGTGTCAGCGGAGATGTCTCCATAGGGCCGCATGGAGTATCCAAACCAGTCCGCCTGAAAAACTAACAGGCGGATCTGATCGGAAAGCAGTGCTTTACCATGTTTTTAATACAATAAATTCTTTGTTTCAGGATAATACTCTAGGTTGGTGCACTCTCTGTGTGTTTTTGTATGGTTACAGTGTTGTAGACTTCCCCAAGTCTTTGAGGGCACCAAGACCGTGGCTATCCGCTTTCAAGTCCATTGAAGACATTAATATACCCATCTGGAAGAGGCCATTTTCCTGGGTGCAGGAGGCATGGTGTTCATGTTTGTGACTCTGTCAAGATTGGATAAGGGGTTCAAGAATACCAATGCTTTCTTATGACAGCTGTAAAACCCCTTCTCACCTTCCCTATGCTATGCTAGCTACCTGTCTTAGTTCATCAGAAACCCGGTCCTGGAAGTTGTGGTCCACAATGCTCTGGTTCTCCTCTAAAATGGTGACTTTGCATGGTACTGAACATGCGTGTCCTTTTATCCATAGACCCCACTGTAAAAGCTTTCTACTTGATAACCAACAAGAAGAAAGCTTCCCAATTAAAGTGGCATGGGGTTGGATAGAGTGGAGAGGGATTACAACACTGCCATTTTGTTAGGCTGCATTCACACTTGAGCGTATCGTTTTACCGCGGTTTTTTTACAGCGATTTTTACCGCGATTTTACCGTGAATTTCAGGCGTTTTTTCTGGTGTTTTTGGAGGCAGGCATTGACATCTATCAAAAACGCTGGTAATCAGCCCAAAAAGAAGCTCATGTACTTTTTCAGCTACAGGTGTTTTGCAAAGCGCTCAGATGTGAACAGGGGCCATTTAAATGAATAGGGTTTTACTTGTTGGGCGTTTTGGAACATTTTTTTTAGCGTTTTTGGAGCTGAAAAACACTCAAAAACGCTCAGTTGTGAATAGAGCCTTATTGTTGTCTGAGCCCCCATTAGGGAGATTCTCTCTTTTTTTCTTTGTACCCCCCCCCCCCCCCCCAGTGAGTGCATGCCTAGTCTCCTGTGGGCCTAAAGAAGAGGATGGCCACTTCCCTGATTCCACAATGTCAGCTGAAAAATAGTTATGAATTTTAGTTTCAGTTTGCTCTGGTTGGTGTTCAATCCCCCCATTTTGGAAGGTATGATACTTTGTGTATAATCAAGAAGGAAGATACTGTCATACTGTTACTGTGCATGTTCTTTAACTACATATGTTTTAAACTAGATGCTCTAATCTCCCTGATGAAAATTTGGTTGTTTAATCAAAACGCGTTGGAGTATTCTAAGCAGGAATCGTTTTGGGAAATTCCCTACTTACCTACCTTGTTTTAGGACAATGATTGTACTATTTGGGTTACAGATTTTAAAACAGTATTTCCCTTTTTTCTTGTTTTGATAATGAATTTTAACACTTGTACCAATAAAATAATTGCTTTACATTTTTGGTGTATTTACTTAATATTTACTTAATATGTTCACTGTAATAAAGCAAATAAGGTAAATTTTAAATTGATGGCAGAAACACATCTCATAAAAGTTCCGACAGGACTATGTTTACCATAGTGTAGCATCCCCTCTTCTTTCACAACACTGTAAATGCCTGGGAACTGAAGAGATTAGTTACTGGAGTTTTGTGAGAGGAATGTTGTTTCATTCTTGCCTGATATACGATTCTAACTGCTTAACAGTCCTGGGTCTTCTTTATTGTATTTTTCATTTCAAGATGCGCCAAATATTTTAAATTGGTGAAAGGTCTGGACTTCAGGCAGGCCAGGTAAGCACCTGGATACTTCTACTACAAAGCCATGCTGTTGTCATAGATGCATTATGTTATCAATGCATTGTCCTGCTGGTTTATTCAAGGCCTTCTCTGAAAAATACGTTATCTGGATTGGAGCAGGGGCGTAACTACAGGGGTTGCAATTGCAACTGGGCCCCATGCTCCAGGGGGCATGTGCGGCTCCCCAGTACACCTGGATAGGAGGGGCGGCGGGGGCAGCAAGTAGAGAAATCACTGTGCTCCTTTTTCCTCCTGTAGCTGCAGGAAGAAAATGGAGGAGATTGGTTCCTCTGTATGCTACCCCCACCACTCCTCCTATCAAGTTCACTTGTGTTCTGCTGTCTCTGGGCCCCTGTGTGCTCCCCTGGCCCTCCCTCACTATGCTCCCTTCCCTCCCCTGCCGCCTGCTGCAGGGGATGTGTCAAAATAGAGAAAGAGGAAGGGGTCGGTAAACATGTAATTTACCAGCTCCTTCCTTTTTTGAATGGACAGAGTCATAGTCAGTGACAATGTAAAAAAATTTAAATAAAATGATAAAAAATAGTACAATTAAAATACCAAAAAATAAAAACTACTGACACCAGTTGGTGAACTTCCAGGATAGCAAAGGTCACACTTGCGACCGGGCCCTGGCATTCCACCAACGTGGGGAGGCCCCAAGATGGCAGGAAGGGGGCCCACTGCAGAACTTGTGAAAGGGTCCCGCAACGAGAGTAAAGGGCCCCAGGATCAGCGGGAAGAGCCCCGAGCTTGAAGGGAAGGGCCCTGGCCAGGGGTCCAGGGGCACTTCATGGTTCATTGTTTCTTGCACTGAGGGCCTAAAGGATCTAGTTATGCCTCTGGATTGGAGCATGTGCTGCTCTAAAACCTGGATATATCTTTCAGCATTAAAAGAGCCTTTCCAGATATGCAAGCTGCCCACTCCATACGCACTTATGCACCCCCTTACCGCATACATTTTGCTGCCATCAATTTCAAAAATATGTTTTTTTTCCCTTAAAATGGTACATTTTCTTTGTTTAAACATTTTATATGTTCTCTACTTTCTATTGTGAATAAAATATGGGTTAATGAGATTTGCATACCATTCCATTCTGTTTTTATGTAGATTTTACACAGCATTTAAACTTTTTTCAAATTGAGGTTGTGCAAGCAGTGTAACTAATGAATTTGCTGTACAAGGGTCTGCAAAAGGCTGACACCAAGTCAGAGTTCAGACTGAGAAGGAGAAGAAGCACAAGAGGTCAACCAGTTGCTCTGCAGTGCTTGTGTGCTAAAAATGAACATGCTGATAGTAGGAGAGAGATGAGCTTCTTCTTTAACTGCCCACTCACTTAACTGCAGCAGAAAAAAATCAGATCATTGGGCATGCCCGAGGATGGATGTGCTGTGTGGCAGAGTTGTGTAAACCACAAGACTGGATGGTTAGAAATACAAATCCTTTGGCAGATTAAATAGCCCCCATATATGTATTGCATCTGTGTATTTAGCCATTTGTCTGGAGTTCACCTTGAAAATTAAAGACTGAGGGTGGTACAGCAAGGATCAATTGCTACCAACGCCAACCTGACCATCCTGTTTTCATATATGACTTAGCATCTAAAGATCTAGCCAGTATCGGAAAAAGCACTCCAAAGTAATGCAAATATTTTCTAAATTTTACTGTCAACTATTTTTACCAAAAGTCTCTTTTTTAAGGCTTACTGGTTGTGTAATTTCTTATGAATGCATGCAAGTGTTTTAACATTGAATGCTTCTTGGGAGACAGGCAGAAGGTAACTCTGGAGACGTGACTACTATATCCATGTCAGTGAAGTTTAGTTCACATGTCATGCAGACTGACAGTATCTCCCTCAGTCACTTCCCTCCCCTGGGTCACACGCTGGCTGCACATGGCTCATGTCAATAGGTGACAGGCCCTGCATGTATCTTTCTTCCACCTCAGTCCCTGCTTTTCTTATCAGCTGCCCAAACCCCAACTGAGGAAACCATGGAAAGCAGCCCTGCCTACAAAATGTATACAGTCAGCATTGTTTGTTATATTACTAATAAAAAGACAAATCAATGCCACATGTTTAGTAGACTGAAAGTATTTCTTGCAAATAATTTAGTAATGCAAATCAAGCTGTAGCAAATATGCATATGTATATATAATATATATAATACTTGAAATGCTTAACTTTTTGTGCCTTGGAACGTGCTGGAAAAGTTGACCCAAGAGTAAACTCCATAGCATAGCCCCCTCTCGTCTTGCATTTCATAGCTCTTTAATTACTGTCTGTGTTGGCCCATATCCTCCACCCCTCCCCTCACTTCCCTGCATAAGCTTTTATGTACTATCCGGAATAGGAGCAAAGGAGAAAGCTACACTGTCAAGTTGTTGAGTGTTAAATACACAAATAATCTTAAGAGAAGATTTTTGTTGCTGAAATGGATTATCTGATGACTGGGTCTCTTTAAAGTAGATGTAAATTGGGGAGCAATCTCTAGTTTGCTGGCTCAGATAGCATTCTGGTAATGATAATGATAAAAACATACAGTTTGTTCCATCCCTCTCCTTCACCACCACAGATAGTCTATATACAATAAGGATCAGATCCCTGTGCCTACTCACACTACCCCCCCCCCCCGTCAATTTAATCTCCTCCCTGCTTCTACTCTTTTACCCCCCCTTTGTAGGTAACTACTTACACCATTACATACTGCAAGAGAGGCAAAACTCATGCTCTAACTCCACACTCGCTCCCCATCCATGCCATGATGACCTACTTTCTGCCTTCTCTCTTATTCTCTTTAGTACTTGATCAGCTTACACTCTGCTTCCTCTTGTTTTTCTTTCCAGTCAGCTTCTGCTCTACGTCTCCAAATGTCCTGCAGTCACCTCCCCTTCAATAATTGAGCCTCCTCTCCCCCCCCCCTTTCCTTACAGTCTATAATTAGATCTCTTGTCTCAGTCTATAATTAGATCTCTTGTGGACCCTTCCCCCACTTATGTATAATCAGCACCCCCACTACCCATTTTCCAACTGCTGTATGATAAGCACCCTTACTAACCTTCTGCCATTGGTGTAAATTCAGCACCCTTCTGATCCTTCTCCCACTAGTGTATGATATGCACCCTCACTGCTCCTTCTCCCACTGGTGTATGATCAGCACCCCTACTACCCATTTTCCAACTGCTGTATGATAAGCACCCTCACTTTTCCTTCTGCCATTGATGTAAAATCAGGACCCTTCTGATTCTTCTCCCACTAGTGTATGATATGCACCCTCATTGCTCCTTCTCCCACTAGTGTATGATATGCACCCTTTCAACTCCTCCTCCCATTGGTTTATGATCCACACCCTCTCTGTTTCTTCTCCCACTGGTTTTTTTATATGCACTCGCTCTTCCCATCTCCCATTGGTGTATGATCAGCACCCCATCTGCTCCTTCTCCCACTGGTGTATGATCAGTATGCTCTCTACTCTTTTTCCCACTTGTATATGATAAGCACCCTCACTGCTCCTTCCCCTACTGGTATATGCAGCACCCTCTTCACCCTTCTCTGGTGATGGTGTATGATCAGCACCCTATTTTCCCTTCTCTGGTGATGGTGTATGATCAGCACACTCTCCACCCTTCTCTGATGATTGGTGAATGATCAGCACCCTCTTTTCCCTTCGCTGGTGATGGTGTATGATCACTACCCTCTTCGCACTTCTCTGGTGATTGGTGTATGATCAGCACACTCTTCACCCTTCTCTGGTGTGTATGATCAGCAGCTTCTTGCCTCCTATACCCCCACAATCAACCTATTCTCTGTTTTTCACAGTAAAGACACTTAAACCAATAAAACCTTCCAAGATAAAATGATGTCTTATTGGGCAGTGAACCACTAAGTGGCCACAAACCATAAAGCCAAAATTGGCCTTCTCATGCAAGGGCACACATTAGTAAAAAGTTAACTATAGTTTCTAAATGTACCCTTAAAAAACTGAGGTTCCGTCCATGTTCAATGCTGGTGATCTCCAGATTTCCCATGACCACTTCACAGTTCTCATAGTACTTGCGCAGGGCTTTGTACTGCTGATCCAAGTCAGAAAGGGAGCTCAGTTTGTTCTCTGTTCCGGTACACACTGCAAGAGAGACAAAGCAGATATAAGTACAATGTCATAAAAGATAATTAGCAAGTTGTGTCACCACAATCTTAATTGGAAGCTACTTTTAAAGTTTACACTGAGACGCTGAACTTTTGCAATGAAGTGTCTTAAATTTAATCTACAGCTTTTATCATCCTAAAACACATACCTAAATCTTCAGCTCTGCTCTCCAATCATGAAAGCAATCACCAGAAAGCATACTGTATATAAAATAAAGTTGTGAGCACGCAACTATTGCTTCTTTCCTAACACTATATGAATATATGCTGAATATTCAAAATCAAAACAATAATGGTGGTGCAGCACTGTGCCTAAGTGCTTAGTGCTTCCAACTGGCAGCACTAGGGTAGTTGATTCTGGAGTCCTAAGCATGGCACTATCTGCATAGAGTTTGCATGTTCTCTCTGTGCCTGCATGGGTTTCCTCTAGGGACTCCAGTTTTCCTCCCACCCTCCAAAGACATGCTGGTAGGTTAATTGGCCCTAATATGCATGAATGTGTGCTAGGGACCTTAGATTGTAAGCTTCCTGAGGGCAGGCACTGATGTGAAAATACAATATACAATATATGTAAAAGCACTGTGTAAATTGATGGCACTAGATACAGTAAGTACCTGTAATAAACAAATACAAACATTGAGAATCTCTGTAGCATATATTGATTATGAACAAGGGCTTCTAGTTATCAAAGTGCATATATGAGACTTGTTAGGTCTTTTAAGCTTAATTGCCTGTACAATTAAGGTGCAGGCAGATATAAATGACCACCCACCACCTTGTTTATTACAGTTATGTATTCATTAAAAGTAATAACTTTATTTTTACATAGTACATAAATCTGTGTTTGTACTAGCTTCCATTATTGTATATACAGTTTATGTATTCAGACTGGCAGAGAAAAGGGAAGCACTAAAAGCCAATCAGGCATTACTGTGCTGCACAATGCTATGAATCTATGACTTTAGCAGTGAGCTTCTCTTTCATCACTATCCAATCGCACCTTTGAGCAAGCAGTATTTATTTGACTGTTGTGGAAAAAAAGTATAGTTTTTAATGATTTCTCCATAAGGTAGAAGAGGTCCATAACCTTTGGACACTAGCAATAAACTGAGGACTCATAGACTGGGGTGGGGTTATAAGGGTTTACAAGAGTTTTGCCAGTGCCCATTTACCTAAAGATACGAGCCTATTCCATCCCTGGGTTTGTACCCCATGCGTTCCTTAATGAATGCCAATGTTCTTAAGTAGCTAGTAAGCCTTTTTTCCAGAAATGACCATCCCCATTAACTCATACAGTATAAATGGCCATCTTCCCTAATTTATTTGTATGTCTAGCATCTAGCGGAGTCTTGTGCACTGATCATGTATTGGGATGCTGAAGTGCCCAAAGTCTGCTCTTTACTCGTTTGCATCATCTGTTATTTTTCATCAGTGTCAGAACAGATTTATCTCTATCTGCAGTGATAACACTGCTTTGTTAATCCTGTTCAGCTTGTGAGTAAAGGAAATGTTCCATTGACCCAGACAAATGCTGCCAAACCCAGAACAGCAGCCTGGCTAATATTATTCCTAATCCTCTCCCCGGGGAAGCAGTGTAACTTCAAATATTCCTGCCATAAGTCTTACTCCTGGTGAGCCTGCAGCCCAAAGTCAAACTGATTACCCTGTTTAGTCCTGGAGAGGTCAGCAACATGTCATACCTGACCGAGAGAGGAGAATGAAACCTTATGTCTGTACAGCTCCCAGAGTATGCATAGGTTGCGGTTTACAAACTCAAATTCATTTCATTGTCTGATTCACTTTTATGATGTATATCCCCATGCCCTGTCTTACATGGTTTAGTTTCTTTGTCTCTAACATTATTTTCATCTCCTACATTTGAAAAAATTATAACGAATCTACAAAGCTTTGGTACAATTTCTTTGATGTAAAAAAAACCCACTCAAGACATGACTAGGGAAAGCCCAACAAGATGTATGACCCACATTCCTAAAAAAAATCATTGCACACAAATGGGAACGTATTTATCCCATAGGACCTAAAAGAAAGAGATTTTCAAAAAAAAAACATAAACCCTAAATTTTGACTTGTAACATTTCCCTAACACCCTCCCAGCTACTTATTTTTCGAAAATGCAACTGGTCATACACCATCAGAATTGTGTTAAAAGTTTTAGAAAAATAATTTTTGGAGCATTTGAAAGTATTATCATGAACTTGACAAATTTTGTATGAAAACCTTAAAAATTTAATTTGGTTGCCATGCCAATGTATTAAATTCTATGTTTGATTTTAGGATGCACATGTGCAATACAATAAGTATGATTTTCCGAAATGAAAAATATGCTTACAAGAAAATTGTTCTTTTAACCTCCCTGGCGGTATGATTGTTTTGGATTTTAGGTGCTGAAAGCGGTACCATTATTTTGCATGTAATTCTTAAGGACGAGCAGCCCAAACCAACTATTTACATATAATTTTTTTTTACTGTGCATTCTTCTTTATAACATCTCGGGTATCATAAAGTTTGAAACACAATAAATTATAATATAATAAAATAAATAAAATAACTATAAATATATGTATATATATATATATATATATATAGAGCAGTAAAACTGCAGGAAAGGGCACTGAGGGACAAACTAATGTCAATTTATTTTATTTAGTAATGTAATCCAATAGGATTACAATATATCCGTGTGTTTGTGTGTTTTACTTTTCAAATTTGCCGCCGGTTCCACCCCCTGCGACATGATGCTCGCAGGGAATGGAAGCCAGGGCTCACAGCATCAGGCGAAAGATCCGGCCACCGTATGCTGCTGGAATACATCACGGGATCCCGGAGACAAGGTAAGTAACCTCTTCCAGAATCCAGAGATGCTCCCTAGCGGTACCCCGAGTGTGGCTCGGGGTTACCGCTAATTGCACTGAGATTCCACCCCGAGCCACACTCGAGAATACCACCAAGGAGTCTAAGAAAAATTTTCCATTCTTCTCCCTTAATTTTTCTTATCGCTATAGTCAAAACAGTTGTTGATATGACCCAATTGACTATTAGATTGTTCGAAAACACATTTTTTTAAAAATGAAATTCTACTGGTATATCGCCAGCTTTAGACAAAATAGAACACTTATCTGAATAGTTACACCAGGATTTCAGATCTACAGAAGCAAAATCAGTAATCAGACTGACTTTACTATATTAAAATCTGATTGGCTACTATAGGTTACTGAATGGTTACATCATTATTAAAAAAAAAAGCGGTAAAAACGTTTTTGTTAGTTTTTGCTAAATCAGGGATTTTACAACCGCAGCAATTATGTACCACATACAATTGGAAAGAAATCAGTGCATAGACTGTATATTAGTCAAGCTTGCAGAATTAGGACAGACATTTTCAAACATCACCCATATCTCCCAAAATACCATGTTTAAGCCTATGCAAATACTGTTTATAGAAAGGTTGAAATTATATTGAATCTTCAGGAGGCTACACTGGTGTTTTAAAGGGCGTTACAGTAACACTGCAGTTAGGCTCCTGCATGATAAACTGCATAATTTTTATTTTTCTCGCGTATAAGCGCACTTTGATGGATGTTATTTTAGACATTTTTATATAGAGATAAATATTTTGTAAAGTTATCATTCAGTTCATCTGAACAGTATGGCTTCTATGCTTCAATGTCTTCCACGAGACTATTGTGTTTTGAAAATCTTTTGAATTTCTTTTTTTTTTTCCTTTTTCCAGGGTTCTTAACTCTCCTAATAAAAATGGACTTGACAAGTAATTAAAGGAATTGATTTGCACACCTCAACCCTTGCCAAATAAGTGATGTACCATCTGTGATATCAGCTGTTATTCCTTGAGGACTCCCTGTGCACCTGAACTTGTGTTTGCAAGAGGGGAAGCCCTCCAGCAGGTGACATGCCTTCAGCATAGATATGGCATATATACCGCACACACGGAGCCCTCTGTCCGCTTTTCCCAGAGGCTTATTCAGTATACTGATTGCCACCATCTTCTTCATTATTTACCCTCATTGCACTGAACTCCAGCAGAATCATTTGTCTCTGAATGACCTACTGTATCCAGCAGTCCTAGTGTATTCTGTTAACAGCCATGTAGTAATCAAGGTTGGAATTATGACCTCAATTTTTCAGTTCTGTACTATTATGACACTTGGTGATAGATAGATAGATAGATAGATAGATAGATAGATAGATAGATAGATAGATAGATAGATAGATAGATAGATAGATAGATAGATAGATAGATAAAGCTAAGAAGCCTTATAGTGTAACGGAAGGCAACATTTTTTTTTTTTATAGAATGGAGAGGGATTAGAACACCCTTCAGACTTTATTGCTGTCTGTGCCTCCATTAGGGAGATTCACCCTCTCTATTTGTCTTGCTTACCATTATCATCCAAAGTGGAATTAAAAGAAAATCTTGAACTGGGTTGAAATCAGAACACCAAAAGAAGGGGATTCTTTCAAAGGGGTTACTAGTTCTTGTGACTCTGGTGACATACCAGGATTCCCTCACTTTGGAGGGATTTCCTCTCACTTCCTGTTTTGGCTACAGAACAGAAAGTGAAGGGAAATCTCCACAATGGGACACTGACGCGGGTTGAAAAGCTATACTCAAAATAAATCAAAATTTAAAAAAAAAAAAATGTGCCACTTAAAATCCAAATTGTGACAAATAAAGAGCAAAATGAATGAGTTACGGCATTCCCCTAATGTTGGCAAACAGTATTTTTCACTGTCTGACCAACTTACATCAGCATAGTGTTCCATCCTTTAGCATCCTCAGCTGTCCTATGTAATACAATGTAAGCACTGGTTATGGCTTATAAAGACAGTGGTTGTTCCAAGGGCATGAACCAGTCTGATCATATTATCTGATCTGGAGTACTTACATTTACTAGATACCGGGCGCTCCTTTCTAGCTACTTCCCTGATCTGGAGTATGGAACCTAACATTATACTTAATGGAATCTGTTATCTGACAATACTGGAGGTATCCAGCTGCAAATGTTGGGTGGAGGTCTGGTTGGGAAGAGAGGATCTACAGATCTTTCTATAACACTGCATTTACAGTATATTTAAAAAAAAAAAAAGTGGTCTATTGGTCTCAAAGTACAAGTGTGGAAACAAAGGATTCTGGTTATCATGATTAGAAGGTAATTCAAACCATGGCAACACCCCTACTTTAAAAAACTGGGAAAGTTAATAGGTTACATTTAGAGGACAGGATCACGGACAGGATCTGATCGGATAGGAGCAGGTGTCTTTCTTTGCAGAGACAGACCTGTCAGAGCCCCGCTCTCCTCTATGAGAGATCAGATAAAAATGAATCGTCTGTCCATTTTCATCCAATCCTATCCGATCCTGCAGACGGATGGAAAATATGGTTTCCATCCATCTGGATTTCACGGACAGGATCGGATCGGATAGCAGTGGATGTCAGCGGAGATGTCACCGCTGACATCTGCTGCTCCATAGGGATGCATGGAGCATCCGATCAGGCCCGACTGAAAAAACTAACAAGCGGACCTGATCGGAAAGCCGTATGAAAGGGGCCAAACTGGTGCACTCTGGTGCAGTTGTGCATGGTTGCCAATCAGCTTCTAACTTCAGCTTGTTTAATTAAGCTTTGAAAAAAAAAAAAACTGGAGGCTGATTGGTTTCTATGCACAGTTGCACCACATTTTGCACTCTCCAGATTTAGTAAATCAACCCCATTGAGACTTAACTAACAGGGGCTCATAACAGCCTCCAGGACATTACTGTACAATCCTAATGACAAATTCCTAATATGTCAGATTTTCACTTCAGATAAGGCTATGACTTTCACATCATTAATGGTATATGACTAAAGCTACACACTTATATATGTATGACTATTTTCATACTTACAAACAAAATTACTACCTGCTAATTCACCTGTATAGCTTCCATACTTCATGGATTCTAACCACAATACCACAATAGTGAAGATGAGTTTGTATGGAAAAACTCCCATTGCAGCATATTGACCTATCTTATCAAATCTAATTCTAGTTTACTTGAAGAGTCATTGGGGGGAATTCAATATCACCGTTGCGCCACTTTTCTGGTGTTAATCCCTCTTGTTAATGCACTGCGCCAAATTCATGAAGCATTCACAACACTTTTGGTTCTGACAGCGAGTTGTACATCAAATAGTTCTAAAATGTTCCACTTTTATATTGTGTCGCATTGAATGCACCGCTTTCACATTGTGTCACATTGAATGCACCAAATGTAAAAGTGGAGTGAATTAAGACCAACTCTCTTTTGGCGTACTGAGAGAAAAACTGACTCAGACAGATTTTGCAAAAGTGTCTCACATGCTCATTAAAAGTGGCACAGCATGAGCCAAATTCAAGTATAAGATATAGACAGGTACATGAATTTGGCATGTTCTTCACCACTTTTAGAGTGCATGAGAGACACTTTCGCGAAATCTGCCTGTACCAGTCCTTATGAATTCCAGGGATTGTTTACAGATGTATTTGTATTTCTTTGGGAAAAATCATTTTCTTCTAAATAAAGTTATTGTGGAACTAGGATGCGGGAAATGTCTTCCTCACAGACCATAAGCAGAATGGAGCTGTCACAAGTTAATTAGCTTCCTCACTAATTGCCTACATTATTTTTTGATGTTGCCTCAAGCCCTTGCGTAAGGCAGTGGCCTTCTGTTTTCCAACATGGGAAATGTGGCGTTACTTGTACTGAACTCCCCTTCGAGTGGCCAACGCTCAAAAGAACCAGAAACAAGTCAGCTCAAAATGTCTTACCAACCTTCTCTAGAACCTTCTAGAAAAAAACGCAGACCAATTTACAAATAAATACAAAATAAATAAGTGCATGTATCCCAGCAGATTACAGGTATCAAACTGGCGTAAACATACATTTACCGGCCACTTTATTAGGTACACCTGTTGAATTGCTTGGTAACACCAACTGCTAATTAGCCAATCACATGGTAGCAACATGGTGAAGATGGCTTGCAGAAGTTCAAACTGAGCATCAGAATGGGGAAGAAAGGAGATTTAAGTGACTGTGAAACTGGCAGGGTTATTGGTGACAGACGGGCTGTTCTGAGTATTTTAAAAACTGCTGATCATCTAGGATTTTCATGCACAACAATCTCTAGGGTTTACAGACAATGGTCTGAAAAAGAGAATATATCCAGTGAGTGCCAGTTGTGTAGATGGAAATGCCTAGTTGATGTCAGAGGAGAATGGCCAGACTGGTTAAAGATGGTAGAAAGACAACAGTAACTCAAATAACCATTTATTACAACCAAGGTATGCAGAATACCATCTCTGAATGCACAAGACATCGAACCTTGAAACAGATGGGCTACCGTAGCAGAAGACCCCTCCGGGTGCCACTCCTGTCAGCTAAGAACGGTAAACTGAGGCTACAATTCGCACAGGCTCACCAGAATTAAACAATAGAAGATTGGAAAAATGTTGCCTAGTCTGTTGAGTCTCCCTTTCAGCTGCGACATTCAGATTGTAGGGACAGAATTTGGCATAAACAACATGAAAGCATGGTAGTATAATGATGTGGGGGATATTTTTTGGCATATTGGGCCCCTTAGTATCAAATAGGCATTGTTTTAATGCCACGGCCCACCTAAGTATTGATGCTGACCATGTCCATCCCTTTAAGACTACAATGTACCCATCTTCTGATGGACACTTCCAGCAGGATAAATCACAAAGCTCAAATCATCGCACTACTGGTTTCTTGAACATGACAATGAGTAGCTATGATTAAGCACTGATATAAGTGTGAAATGCGTCAGCGGTTTCTGTTCCTATACCTCTGCAATACTGTAAGGACTTTATATAACCCAATAAATGTAAGTTGCATCGGAGTGCGGCTGTCCAAACATTTTTTGTTTTCACATGACAATGAGATCACTGTACTCCAATGGCATCCACAGTCACCAGATCTCAATCCATAAGAGCACCTTTGGGATGTAGTGGAAAAGAAGATTTGCATCATGGATGTGAATCTGCAGCAACTGCAAAGTGCTATCATGCCAGTATGGACCAAAATCTCTGATGAATGTTTCCCACACCTTGATGAATCTATGCCATGAAGAATGAAGGCAGTTCTGAAGGCAAAAGGGGGTCCAAACCGGTACTAGCAAGGTGTACCTAATAAAGTTGAGTGTGTATCAATATGTAATATAACAACTTTTCTTCCCAAGTTGCATTGCTCACAAAAAAAAACCACAAAATAAATCCATTATAAATTGACAGAATTATCTGACCTACTGGTGAATATAAAACGAAAGCATTTATTGTCAACTAGGTATATGTATCCCAGGGATTGAAAATTTCCCTCTGTGAAAAAATAAATTGACTGCTGCCATTCCCGCATATGAAAGCAACAGCTAGTTCCATTTTAACTGTAGGCAAATAAAAAATGACAAGGTTCATTTAGAACATGCAAACGCTGGACCAGTATAGCCGTGCTAAAGAATGATTGGGCTTAACGACACTGAAAACATGCACTTTATTATTGCTATAAGGTAAGGTAAATATCACTGTGCTTCTCATATTTATTGTACATATGCTTCATGTTGAGAAACTTCCTGCCAAAAGCTGTTTCTAAATTTCAGATTTATTGCATTTCCAGCAGTAGTGATCCCTTCCATCTGGGGGGGGGGGGGGGGGGGGAGTTTGCTCATCCTAGGATACTAGCTGTCCGACATTTTCTCCGCTGCTGCTCAAAGATCTGCGTACCAGACTGGTTTTATTTGATTATTTAGTACAATCCTTTAAGAGTATAGAACATAAGCTGTGACATAAGCAAGCACAAATAATTTCATCAATTTACTCAATGTCAAACATGCTGACCTGGAGTAACACATGACAGCAATGGTAAAAGTGTTATTAAAGTCATTTTTTTTTCCCAATGGAGACAAAAATAACTCACATGCATTTATTTATTTATTTATTTCCTCCTTTTAGCTTCCTTTTTCAAATGTCCCCATGTCCAAACTTCTGTGACCCCCTGTGCTCTGGGACCTATGGAATGCTGCGTGATTCTCTGCAAGGTGCATGTTCGTGCTCTGTACAGTACATATAGAGGAAAACGAAGTCAAAGCAAACTGGATTTGCATACTACAACCAACTAATCCAAATAAAATAATAATAATAATAAAAAATTCACTGGAATAGAAATAATTTATTTATTGAAAAAAGTGAAAACGCATAAAAATCACAAAACACGTGTCAAAAAATTCTGGCATGATGAAAAAAGAACACATCCAACCACAAGACAAACCAACACATACAGGACACATATGTGAATTATTTTTATTTTTTTTATTTGGATTGGGTGGTTGTAGTATACAAATCCAGTTTTCTTTTACTTAGTTTTTCTCATTACTATGTACTGGTTTACTCTCCCCCTTTCGTCTTTTGTCTTACTTTACACCAGGGATCCTCAAACAATGGCCCTCCAGCTGTTGCGGAACTACACGGCCCATGAGGCATTGTAAAACTCTGACATTCACAGACATGACTAGGCATGATGGGAATTGTAGTTCCCGAACAACTGGAGGGCCATAGTTTGAAGACCCCTTCTTTAAAATCTTGGTATGCCTAACTCTTAATTATGATATAAGAACATCCTTGAGTGCCCATCATCAAGTTTTTCTACAGTACACATAGCCAGTGCAAAAGGCCTGGTTTCTTAGCCCTGATCCCAACCTGAACACCTCAAAGAGGAGTCGGAACGCAACCCAGATTTTTTTTTTTGTCCAACATCTGTACCTGGCATGGGTGCTCAAACTGTGGCCCTCCAACTGTTGCAGAACTACAAGTTCCCATGATGCATTGCAAGGCTGACAGTCACAAACATGACTCCCGAGGGCAGAGGCATGTTGGGACTTGTAGTTTTGCAACAACTGGAGGGCCACAGGTTGAGCACCCATGCTTTAGGGAAATACAGATAACTCATTCAAATACATTGAGGAGGTTTTAAGATTTTTGTACAGTTGCAGTGTTTTCTGGATAACATAGTATATTATTGATTGCTAAAATGATTCCCTGAATAGCTCTTTATTGAATTTTACAAGTTCCTTTCATCTGATAATATTACATTTTTAATAAACTATGCCTTAAACACTGAATGGTTCTTTCCAAGAAAAAGATGTTGCATGGTTAGTCTTGAACAAATTTCCACTATACTTTACAAGGATGATGCTTTATTCATTGAATGGAAAATGGTTTAGTGGTTTAGTAAAGGTTTGTTAGGCATTCCAGCCCTTAGAATCAGCACCATCACTGTGACGCCACTTTACCCTGCCAAGACCTGTCAATCATAGGAGTCTTCTTTTGATGTTATCTCTGCTCCTCTGATATCCTTTGCTAAGGCTGCCATTCAAAGCCTTTAGGACATGCCACTGCTTCTCAGAGTGGTAGCCATGCTAGGGAAGTACTAGGCGCATGTTGTGTGATTTTGTGAGCTTGATGTGATCATTATTTACAAATCATTAAATGTATATATAGAAATATCAGATTTGAGCTAAGTTTACTTTTTCAGCACAATTACTTATGGCTTCAAACTTTTTATGTGGGATTGCATGATGTATTAAATCTCCTATTCACTTGCGTATGTGTTTTTGCACCAAGTGTGCGTTAAGACAACCCATTTTTTGGGCTGGCAGCACAACTTAATGAAGCAAAACAGGGCACCACAATGCAAGCTATGTGCATTGTGGTGTACTGGACTACAGGTGCGTTGGCAGATACTGTACTTGTGTTTTGGGTGCCACTAAAAATGAATGGACATGCAACGCACAGGTTGAAAGCCTACATTATATTGTAAATAAACCTTGAAATGTCATCACGAAATAGAACTGCTAACCTCAACACCTACAACGTCTGCTGTTTATTTTTACTTTAAAGCCTGCCATTCTTCTTAAATCAGCCTGTCAAAGTTCACTGCACATTCTTTTAGTTTTTAGGGTGGTCATGCTACCGTGCAAGGTTTTACGTAGCCCTGCTGTAGTTACCTTTTCACATGCACTCCTAAATGAGATGCCCATGATTAAGCTCAGAGGGGTGAAGCAAAACATGTTGGGGGCATAGCCTGGTGGGAGCTCAGGTTGAGGTTGCCACATAATACCACAAGTGAGCTTGCTTTGATGTGCGGTTATAGGGATAAACATATTTGTATTCCTAAATGAGAACTACAGCCAAAAGATCTGACGCCGCCTTTTCTAACATACCCAGGCAAGCTAGAACACTAGAACATCAAGCCAAACCCAAGGCAAGAGATTGACTGTGACTATGAGCCTTTGTTTGAATAGAGCTAGAGATGATGGGACATGTAATCCTGAGGAGGGACTTTTTCTGATTTTGGTGATGTGCCTGCCAACCAAAAGTTCAGGGAAGTAGCTATAAGTAAGATAGAGTATGTAGCTGTGAAGGAAAGTAAATATATAGTCCCTTTTACAAGTTCCATATCTATAAATAGATCCCCAGCCAAATTGGAGCCAAACTTTCTTTTTGTGACAACTGTGTACATTCAGTTTTTCTCTACCCAGACCTTGCCGGCCCTATGACAGGTCTGTAGGAAAGTGGAAGTAAACAGACATGTGTCACATGAAAGGACCCTAAGGGTCCTTTCACACGGAGCAGACCGTTTTTTGATCCGCTCCGGCACTTTTTTATTTTTTTTCTTATGGACACGGACATACGGACCGGATGACTTGTGTCATCCGGTCCGTATGTCCGTTTATCATCCCATCCGTTTGCGGATGATAAACGGAGATAATGAATGTCAATGGGATTGCGGATGTCAGCTAAAACCGTTTTTGCGTTCGTTCCGTTTTTTAAACGGAAGAACAATAGGGTTCTCTTCCATTCCAAAAAATGGAACTAATAGGAAAGGATGCAAATCGGATGTCAGCGGATGACCATCCGCTGACATCCGCAATCCCATTGACATGCATTATGTCACTGGGACCCAGTGAACAAACAAGTCTTGTGGAGGAAACCCCATGTTACTTTTTTAATGCCCTCTTCATGATCAATTCTTCAACCAACTGCATATCAATTCTGCATATCAATCATACAAATGTGTGGTCTGCTTTATTATGGTCAAGGCCATATGTATTTTCAGATGATTGGGGTGCTACTTGTTGCCTTTTTATCCCTTGTTTTATTGTAAAGCATTGCACTGTACAATATTCATTACAGCAGCATCCTACCTGATCTGGCAGAACGCAGGTTAGGAACTCTCAGAAGGCAGCATAAAATATTCTGCTGTATACGCCAACTGAGAACTGTCTGACAATTCCTCATTTTCCTTTATTAAATCTAAGGCGATGAGGGGAGATTTCTGTTTCATTAATTCCCTCGTTAAATGTGTTTTTTGTTTAGTGCTTTCAGCTGTGTAAGGCCCATTTATTATTGCTGTATGTTCGGAGTGTTTCACTTATTATATCATCAGATTAAACTATCCTAAATAATGAATGAGTCTAATTACTGGGAAGCTGCAAGGGCTCAACCGCACATGAGATTTTGATCACTTATGTGCATGAAATTTAACTTCTTGTTGCCCACTGCTTATGCTGAGGTTCCAGATAATGCAACGCGGTACTTGTCAACAAGGGGTTAACCCTCATGTGTGCAAACTCTTATAATCTCTGGTGTCAATCAGCCCTTAGGCAGCATAGCTGACTGCAGATAGGGTAATCCAGGGGATTACAGTGCTACTCAGCATCGACCTGAAGACAGCATCGCTAAAATACCCTTACATATCATGTAATTAAATGGCAAATATTTGTTTCAAACTTCAGAGTCTGAGTCAAAATGTAAGTCTGGTGAAAAGCACAATTTAATTCTTTATTGTAAAAAAAAAAAAGTTTTCTTCTGTTAAAATCCTTTTTCTTTTGCTATTTCCCTTGTACCTAATATTTAAAGTGAACATTGCTCTATTACAGTCAGGTCCATAAATATTGGGACATCGACACAATTCTAATCATTTTGGCTCTATACACCACCACAATGGATTTGAAATGAAACAAAAGGGACCAAAAGTAATGGGACAGATTAACAATCATAAATAAAACTTTCACTTTTTAATACTTGGTTGCAAATCCTTTGCATTCAATTACAGCCTGAAGTCTGGAATGCATAGACATCACCAGACGCTGGGTTTCATCCCTGGTGATGCTCTGCCAGGCCTCTACTGCAACTGTCTTCAGTTCCTGCTTGTTCTTGGGGCATTTTCCCTTCAGTTTTGTCTTCAGCAAGTGAAATGCACACTCAATCGGAGTCAGGTCAGGTGATTGACTTGGCCATTGCATAACATTCCACTTCTTTCCCTTAAAAAACTCTTTGGTTGCTTTCGCAGTATGCTTCGGGTCATTGTCCATCTGCACAGTGAAGCGCCGTCCAATGAGTTCTGAAGCATTTGGCTGAATATGAGCAGATAATATTGCCAGAAACACTTCAGAATTTATCCTGCTGATTTTGTCAGCAGTCACATCATCAATAAATACAAGAAAACCAGTTCCATTGGCAGCCATACATGCCCACGCCATGACACTACCACCACCATGCTTCACTGATGAGGTAGTATGCTTTGGATCATGAGCAGTTCCTTTCCTTCTTCATACTCTTTTCTTCCCATCACTCTGGTACAGGTTGATCTTGGTCTCATCTGTCCATAGGATGTTGTTCCATAACTGTAAAGGCTTTTTTTAGATGTTGTTTGGCAAACTCTAATCTGGCCTTCCTGTTTTTGAGGCTCACCAATGGTTTGCATCTTGTGGTGAACCCTCTGTATTCACTCTGGTGAAGTCTTCTCTTGATTGTTGACTTTAACACACATACACCTACCTCCTGGAGAGTGTTCTTGATCTGGCCAACTGTTGCGAAGGGTGTTCTTCTCTCTGTAATGATCACAGAGCGCCTGTGATCCTTCTATATAGGATCACAGGTCTGTATTATCATTTCACAAGCCCATCCCCCATACAGTTAGTAAACACTCCCCTAGGCTCACACTTAACCCTTTGATCACCCCTAGGTTAACCCCCTTCCCTGCCAATGTCATAATTACAGTAACAGTGCATATTTTTAGCACTGAATACTGTATCAATGTCACTGGTTCCCCCCAAAAGTGTCAAAAATGTCAGTTAGGGGTCCGATCTGTCCACGGCAATGTTGCAATCCCGCAAAAAAACGCAGATCGCTGCCATTACTAGTAAAAAATAAATAAATAAAAATGACATAAATCTTTCCCCTAGTTTGTAAACGTGATAACTTTTGCGCAAACCAATCAAAATACGCTTATTACGATTTTGTTTACCAAAAATATGTAGCAGAATACAAATTGGCCTAAAAGGATGAAAAATTTAGATTTTTTTATTTATTTTTTTTTTTTTTTTGGGGGGGGGGGATGTCATATAGCAGAATGTGAAAAATATGATTTTTTTTTTTTTCAGAATTGTCGCTCTTTTTTGTTTATAGCACAAAAAATAAAAATCGCAGAGGTGGTTAAATACCACCAAAAGAAAGCTCTATTTGTGGGGAAAAAAAGGACATCAATTTTATTTTGGTACAGTGTCGCACGATCGCGCAATTTTCCCTTAAAAATAAAAAATAACGCAGTGCCAAATTGAAAAAAATGGCCTGGTCATTAAGGGGCAAATCCTTTCGGTCCAGAACTGATTAAAACAATGGTTCAACCTCCTGCAGTCATTATGAGGGGGGGGGGGGGGGGGGTCTGGCTTAACATATTCATTTTTTTAAATAGTTCTAAAATATAAAGGATGCAACTACGGGTACCCAGAACCACCAGGTCAACAGAAACAGAGCTGGGGATTTTGGCAGAGAGCTTTTTCACTCTTGGAGTACCATAGAAATTCAAAAAGTCACAGGGATCAGGGGCTCCATCTGTAACTAAAATGTCATTTCTGGATAGACTTGCCCTTTAATTGATTTGCAATTCGAATGATTAGTGAAAACTCTAAATTCAGAGAAAGCATTCTCTCACTTTGCCTAGGTATGGAAATAATAATAATATTAACAATGAAAAATCAGCTACTGAATTACGAGTGTAATAGATAACGAGTGGTAAAGAAAATCCTTGGTCCTGCCTGATTTTGGCACCAGAGTGTTAAAAAAATTCTAACTGAAGACTAAAACTGAGACATGACCCTTGTGCTGTGTGCCCTATCCAGGGAATAGCTGCTTCTTCCAATACATCTCACCACCGCCTGCACAGCCCTGCCTCTTTCTATCTGCTTGCATTTATCTGCTCATTTATATCCCTGATTTATGGAGGCACTCTATACATGACGACAGACCCATAAATTCTGCCTGATGTCTGTGCATAGAAAATGAACCCTTTCCCTTACAGGAACACCACAAAAGCTCAATGGCCCAAATAAATGAGCACAGAGAAGAGCAAGGACTGCAGAATTTGGGGCAGGAAAGGGTGCGAATGCCATTGTAAGTGGTATAGAGAAAGATTGGGGTCATCCCTATGTAATGACACTAAAGCAGTCTATTACAGACCATAAAGCAGTGCATCAGCAGCTGTGGCGTCACTTGATCAACAGATAAACTTTAAGCTCTGTACAGCAAATGGGACTTGTCTGCCTTAGTCCTGAATTCTTTAGTCTACTATAATGATAATATGCCACTAAAATATATTTGTGTGATCTTCTTGTGCTTTCACAAGTGCTAGCCTTTTTGGTAAAATGTATTTTGTTTAGTCAAACCTTCTTCAATGAAGACCTATAGGCTGTATTAGGCTACATTCACACTAGCCTCTATTATTTGGTTTATTCAAACACAGGAGAAATTACTTGGGAAGTATGAACAATCTTTATGCTTACCCGATCAAGTTCTCCTGCATTTAAAAGTTCTTACAGTAAAACCTTAAGTTATGAGCATAATTCGTTCCGGAAACATGCTTGTAATCCAAAGCACTCTATTATCAAAGCAGACTTCCCCATAATAAATAATGGAAACTCAGATGATTTGTTCCAAAACTATTTATTCATAAGTCCTTCAGTTTATAGTTTATATAAAAAGATTATAGCAATGTGATAGGTTGTGTAACCATAAAATGTCCATCCACAAATGGCGCCTCCACAAGGGGATTAGAAGCAAAATCCAGCAGGAGCTACAGAGTATAAAAGAGAAGAGAGGCGCCTCTAAGTGTAGCAATATGGTTACATTTAATGAAAGTTCAACATTTATCAACTCACATGGTTGATGATTAAAACAGGCACATCTAAGTATGCAGGCATGTGGGGTAAAGCTGTCCACATAGACCGTCCTCCCCACCGCCATCAGTCTGCAGTCATGACCGGGAAGACTACCCTGCAGTAGAGCAATCTGAAAGTGAGACTTGAGGCACTTGTTGAGCGCAGCGTGGAAGGGATGATGTCAGTGGTGGTGCGGAGGACGGTCTATGTGGACAACTTTACCCTGGATGCCTTCATACTTAGATGAACCTGTTTTATTCATCAACCATGTGAGTTACTAAATGTTGTACCTTCATTAAATGTAACCATATTGCTACACTTAGAGGCGCATCTCTTCTATTTTATACTCAGTTGTGACATGACGCTATTTGTATATCAAAACATCGCTTGTTAATCAAGTCACAATTTATTTAAAAAATATTGCTTGTCTTGCAAAACGCTCTCAAACCAATTCACTCTCAATCCAAGGTTACTGTACTTTTACATGCATTTATGTGCGTTTAGGTTAATTCAGAGTATCTAATCTCCCCCCGAACACACAGAATTCTACTTTCTCTGAAGGTCGGCCGTGAAACCTATCTAAATGCTACCTAAACCTTGCCTGAAGACAGGTAAGAGCACAATGTTATTTATTCCATTTAAAATCAAGGCATGCATTTGTATGTGGTTGGAAATGCCCTATAAATGCATATAATGTATGTATAGCATTGCCAGGGTGAAAAAGGCTATACTGTACAAACTATATATTGGGATCCCAGGGAAACAGACAAAACTGAAATGTGCACATTGGCTCAAAACACCAGGGGGTACATTTATAAATGTTTTCACACAAGATTTGTGCAGTTTTCAGGGATTGCACATTTTTCCCTTGGGTGAAAGCTGTGTGAATCTTGTTTGAAAACATTAGTAGACTCTGAGGTATCTCATCCTATTCCTAGCGCCAACTAAGACCCCCTCCCAATTCCCCTAATTATGCTGTCCGGCTCCTAAACCCTTATGTAAGGACCCTATGTTTTACAGAAAAGGATTTATATACAGATATATTGTTAAGAAGTATACATATAATCAGTGGTGTATTTTGGTTTTCTGCTTCCCTAAGCAAGACTAAAATTGGGCACCCCTCCATCTCCCACTCTATGGTTCTTGTCTCAGGGTCTGATGGGGAAGATGCAGCCATATATAGAAATACTGCCCATGATCTGACGTTCGTGGTAATACCTTAAACAAGTGGGATGAACAAAGTTTGCCTGCATAAGGGACCGACACGACACGTGCGTGCTTTTGCACCGAGCAGGGCAGGATGGGGGGCACTTTAATTTTTTTTTGCAATTATTAATTTATTTATTTATTATTTTTACACTGTTTATTTAATTTTTTTATCACTTGTATTACCGTCACAAGGAATGTAAGAATCCTTGTGACAGCAATAGGCATGTGACAGGTACTCTTTATTGAGAGATCTGGGGTCTATAAGACCCCAAATCCCTCCATTGCGCTTAAAAGCATTCAAAACTCCAAGATCGATGTTCTTGAATGCTTTCAATTTTTAAAATCTGGCGAGAATGAGTTTCCGAGTAAATGGAAAATTATTTCATGTCATTCCTTCCAGGTTAACTTTTACTGCTTTGCTTGACTGTCAGACACACCAACTGGTCACTTGGGTCTCCCGGTGGGACAGAGGAGCCTAAGAAAGGCACGGAAGGTGGCGCAAAGGGGGGATTTCCCCTCCCGCTGCTTTTTAATAGCAATCGAGTGGCTAGTAAGCCGCTCTGATTGCTTTTACAAGAGAGCCGACCACCAGCTCTAAAAAACGATACTGGGGTGATGCCTGCAGCTGCAGGCATCCATCATCCCGGTACAACCCAGTACAACCACCAGAAGGACAGAAAGTGGAAAGCCGCCCCCCCTCTAAAAAAGTGCCGTCCAAGGCCAACTTCTTGTTTTCTAGATACGCCCCTGTATATAATGCATATATATGCAAAGGCTTTTGTAGATGTGTCCCAGTTCTTACTTTTCCACCCAATAGACCCAATGGTCTTGTATAAAAAGTCATATTCAGCAGCGTATTGTAAAATAAATTCTGACTTTCATAATGTTAACCAAAAATAAATATGAACAAGCTATTTAAAGGATTCAGATTCCTGATTAATTCAGAGTCCATGTTACAGGCAACTACTTCATTGTTACACCAGTTTCTTTGGTTCATTTCTTGTAAATCATGGGCAAACTGCTTATTATAAACACACTGTTCACACATTACAAATCAGAAGGCCAGAAAAATCAGCTGTTACAAGGGATCCTGAGGATGAGGCATAGGACCCATGCCAATAAAATATGAGTGAGAGTGATAAAGCACAATAGGGAGAAGGAGAGCTTCTATGAATATGCTTGTTTTATACTAGTTAGTAGTTACTTGGCCTGTTAATAAAAGCAAAATCATGTTACAATACCCAATAGCAACCAACCGGCAGTGATCTTTTATCTGGTGAAGCAAAAATTGATCTGATTGCCATGGGTTTTGGGACTTTACTTCTCATCAAAGAGTTAAAATGAAGCTTGCACTTTTCCCACCTAATCACATTTTTTTTTTTTAGAGCCGGTCCACACTAGCACGACTTGTCAGGCGACTTGTCAGCCTGACAAGTCGCGCTCCCTCGCGGTCCATTGACCGCTACAGGACCCGTTCTAATAGGAGTGACACAAGTCGCTCCGACTTAGAAAAAGGGTTCTGTACTACTTTGGGGCGACTTGCATAGACTTCCATTATGTGAAGTCCCTGCAAGCCGCTCCGAAGTCGTGGTGCATGGCAATGCACAAGTCACCCCCGAAGTAGTACAGAGTCGTGTCGCCTTAGTGTGAATCGACTCTTAATTGACAGTTTTATTAAATGTTTCCATATTACAACAGGAAAGGAAAAGGAACAATTAAAGAAGTATTAGAAAAATATGTTAACCACTTGCCGTCTGCTCACTAGAGCTCTACTGCGGCAAAGTGGTTCGTTATCGTCTGGCGACGTAGACCTACGTCGCCAGACAATCCCCCTTCTCGACGGCGCACGCATCGCCGCTGCTCTTCCCCGATCGTCGGAGAATCGAGTGTGGAGATCCGCCTGCTTGTGTAAACACAAGCGGGCGGATCTCCTAAGTGACAGGCAGGGTCAGATTGCAGGGTTCAGCATAGCTGAACCTGCGATCTGTCCCTGTGTCATTTAGTCACCTGCTCCCACACACGATAGTAAGCACCAGGCATACATTAACCCCTCCCTCTCCAATAAAATTAACCCCTTCCCTGCCAGTGTAATTTTTACAGTAACAGTGCATATATATATAGCACTTATTACTGCAGTAATGTCACTGGTACCCCCAAAAGTGTCAAAAATGTCAGTCAAGGGTCCGATCTGTCCGCCGCAATGTCGCAGTCCCGCAAAAAAAAACGCAGATCGCCGCCATTACTCGTTAACACCAAAAATGACAGAAATCTTTCCCTTAGTTGGTAAACGCAATAACTTTTGCGCAAACCAATCAAAATACGCTTATTGTGATTTTTTTTTTTTACCAAACATAGGTAGCAGAAAACAAATTGGCCAAAAATGTAAAAAAATTCGATTTTTACATTTTTTCGGGGGGAATTTCATATAAAAAAATGTGAAAAATATTGTTATTTTTTCAAAATGTACACTCTTTTATTGTTTATAGCACAAAAAGCAAAAATTGCACAGGTGATCAAATACCACCAAAAGAAAGCTCTATTTGTGGGAAAAAAAGGACGTAAATTTTGTTTGGGTACAGTGTCGCACGACCGTGCAATTGTCAGTTAAAGTCGCACAGTGCCGAATCGCAAAAAAACGTCCTGGACGTAAGACAGCAAAATCCTCCGGTGGTAAAGTGGTTAAACAAGGACAACTGCTGCAGTGCACAGCAGATCGATGTACAATAACTTTAATAAACTGTGACTAGTAGAAATGTTGTAACTGTATGGCATTAAAAATTACAATGAAATAGTGTAAAACAATGAGCAAAAATACTGCTCCCCCCCCCCCCAAAAAAAAAAAAAGACATCAGTGAAGGACACACAACATTGTATTTATAACCACTAGGGCAGGCTTTCTGAACCTTTCACTCAGAATGAACTAATTAAATAATTTTCAAGTCTCAGAGAGATCCCAGGCTAAAATTAAATAATTATGAGACAGTGGAAAAAAATCCCCTAATACTGGTGATTAGTGGGAATGGTCCGCTTACAGTGACGGTCAGAATGCTACCCTTACAGACAGCTAAAAAGATCGTTGGTGTCATGCCGCTGGTTCTGCCAAATGATATTTGACACAGCACTATCCAGGTACCATTAAATTGGAGGTCAATCAGCCACAGCTCAAGGAACCCCTAGCAATCTCTGGAGCAGCCTTTCTCAACCTTTCCAACACAGTGGAACCCTTAAAAAATAGCTTTCAGGTTTCAGGGAACCCCTAATAAAAATCACTATATCTACAACTCATGATACATTAGTGCGATGGTCAGTGGGAAGAAGGCTCCTTACACTGGTGGTCATTGTGAAGAATGACCTCCTTCCAGATAGCTAAAAAAAGAGAACTTATCTGAGAGGCAGAAATTACTCATTGCTCAAGGAACCCTAAGCAACCTTTGGAGGAACCCTAGGGTTCCACGGAACCCTGGTTGAGAAACCCTGCTCCGGAGGAACTCTAAGAACCCTGGTTGAGAATGGCTGCTCTAGGGTCAACTATGAAAGGGCTAATGTATGTTAGATTTCCTGGTTTGCTTTGCAGAAAAAACAAACTTTACCATGAACATTTTGATACACTGCCACAATTTCCACCCACCAATATTAATAGCAGTGAGTAGGATTAATCTGGATGAGAAAGGCAATGATACCATGTGACGTAAGTGAACTGTAATCTATTAAAACAAGCACAACACAAAGCAGATAAGGTAACATAGACATCTCCTGGGACTTGATTTACAACATTTATTTCCAAGACAAGTTTGCAGAAATAGTATTTAAATATAGCATATCTCGATCACAGGTCTAGGTAAAACTCATTACACTTATCATTGCCAAGAGCTTATTGGCTCTGTGTAGTAAGAGCCCTTAATCTCTCCCTAGCTTCCACGGCTGTCCAGCCTCTCTCGCTTCCTCGCCCGGTCCAACTTATTGTTGAGTTTCATTCTCCCTGGGTCAGCATAAAACACACATCTAATCGCTCACAGTTATCTATCGCTCTGTGCTCCTGTCTGAAACAAAGCACAATATCAGAACTATGTATCTCTTCCTGCTCCTGCTGGTGTCTGCCTATTGCTCTGCCAGAGTAAAGAATAAATTCCATCTCTTGATAATATACTGTATGTTTTTCGTTGTTCTTTCCTATACTTTCTTAGCATCTCCTTTTTTTTAACCATTTTCCCTAAAGCCGATTTTCAAGAAGCTAGGAAAAAAAATGCATTCAATTTTCATTTTAACCACTTGCCTACTGTGCACTTTCACCCCCTTCCTGCCCAGGCCAATTTTCAGCTTTTAGCGCTCTCACACTTTGAATGAAAATTGCGTGGTCATGCTACACTGTACCCATATGAAATGTTTATAATTTTTCCACACAAATAGAGCTTTCTTTTGGTGGTATTACCTCTGGGTTTTTTATTTCTTACAAAAAAAAAGAAAAAAGGCAGAAAATTTTGAAAAAAAAAAAGTTTTCTCATTTTCTGTGAGTAAATTTTGAAAATAAATAATTTTTCTCCTTCACTGATGGGCACTGATAGGCTGCACTGATGGGCACTGATGAGGTGGCACTTATGGGCACTGAAAGGTGACACTGATGGGCACTGAAAGGTGGAACTGATGGGCACTGAGAGGCGGCACTGACGGTCGTCACTAATGGGCACTGACAGGTGGCACTGGTGGTCGGCACTGACAGGCGGCACTGATGAGCACTGACAGGTGGCATCGAAATGTGGCACTGATAGGCACTGATAAGTGGCACTGATGGGCACTGATATGCGGCACTGACGGTTGGTACTGATGGGCACTGATGGGTGGCACTGTTGGGCATCACCATCAGTGCCCACAATCAGTGCCCCCTAGTGCTGCCAGTCAGTGCCTAGATGAGCAGGCACTGATGGGCACTGACTGGCAGCACTATGGGCACTGATTTAGGGGACGCTGATGGTGGGCACTGATGGTGGGCACTGATTGGCACTTGATTTCACATTTGTGTAATCAGGGCACTGATGATCAGTGCGCACCGACCTAGCGCATTATCCTCAATAGTATGGCTTTATTAATAAATCATAAAAATGGCTACTCACAAACAGAAGTTAAAAATGATCATATCAGACTCAATCGCTTGAGTGTCAGGAATAGTCCATGTCCATAGTCCTGTTGAGATGACGGCTGATGCGTTTTGAGGCTTAGCCTCTTCCTCAGAGCACCTGTGTGATACAGGATCACACAGTCTTTTTACACAATGCAGAGGATTACCCCTTAGGTTTCACAGTGCATATAACAAGCATTCTTTACTGCTTATATGGACTGATTTTACTATTGGAGGTTTAGTAACACTTTAATGTTAACTGAAAGCAATTTCAACAGTCTTGCTCTAAGGCTCCATTCACACCTGAGCTTATCATTTTCAGGCATTTATTTTGGGCATAATTTCTGGCTTTTTTCAGGCGTTTTTTGCAGGTGTTTGGATGCAGGCATTGACATTTAACAAAAACGCTTAGAATCTGCCAAAAAAGTACTTTTTTGAGCTTCAGGCATTTGCTTCAGGTGACAAAATGCTCAGATGTGAACAGGGGCCATTGAAATGAATGGGATTTTGCTTGTTGGGCGTTTTGAGACTTCAGAGATGAGCGTTTTACGAGCTGAAATACGTTCAGGTGTGAACAGGGCCTAAGGAATAAACAATAGAAAAATAACAGAAAAGCTCCAGGCTATCTCCAGTGCTGGTGAACAAAAAGGTCACCTGATCCTCCCTGAAGACAAAGTTTTGCCAATATGATCTTCCCCTTTGGCAGAGATCACATGACCTAATGCCTAGACCTTTGGTTATGTGATCAGCATTGGAGAGAATGTGGAACAGCATTTTCTTCAGTAAAGGCAATATTTTTAGCCTTCCTGTTACCTTTTAGGCTCCATGTACGCGGGACGTTGGAAATGGCCGTTTAGGAGCAGTTGGGCGTTTTTTTCAGAAGCCCCAGAACGCAGCTCCATGTTATCTAATCTGTCCATGTACACATGGTCGTTTACAGTCATTTGCAGGCAGTTGCGTTCAGGGATGTTTTTTAGAACGCAATTATTTGCGTTCGAACATGTGTTTCCCGGCGTTTCAAACAAAAAAAAACGCGACCGAACGCGGCCGAACGTGAACGAACATGATGACCCGCGTTTAGCGTTCGCGTTTTTTTATTTTAAAGGGGAATATTTTTTTTGACCTCTAGGAACGGTTCAAAAAGCAAACGCCCGCTAAACATGGGTACAAACGCGACCTAAAGAACGTTTCAAACGTCCTAAAAATTCCAGCATTCAAAGGGACTTTTAACAACGTCCCGTGTACATGGAGCCTTACTCTTCTATCTCAGCAAGACTGAGGAAATAGTTTTATGTTAGCATTTTAGAGTTTTTCTACTTTAAAAGCCACGACAGGTGTTCTGACCTGGTAACTGAAGCACAGAGATTGTGCCCAGGATATATAAGAGTGGCCTAACTCGCCAGCATCTGCCAAAACCAAAATATAATTTGTGGTTGGATTGATCCTGTCACTGCCCTAACCTAAAATATCACATTTTAAAAAAAAATATTCAACCCTATAACAGTTTGCCAACCACAAACAATAAAAGTTATAATATAGAAACATTACTTTTATTCTGCGTACTAAAGCAGGTCTCTAAATGAACCCTACCGCAGGATTGACAAAAAGTACATTTGACTTTCACTCTATTATTGTAGCTCTCGGTCTGCTTTTAATAACATTTTTAAAAACATTACGGCACATTTCTAAGAGAAATATGTTTATTTTTAAAACCATTTCGGATAAGAGCACGTAGAACAGAGAAGGACTTGTATTTCCATTATGTTCCTAGGTAATATGTACACTTTGCCATTAGTTTGAAATGGAATGGTTGAGCTGTCTGTTTCCATAGAGGTCTGATGATAAATTAAAACTTCCTTTGTCGGGGAAGGGGTTAGCAGCACAGATTGTAGGTAGTGAGTACCTATCCTGACACATGGTGTCCTTGAATCTACCGGTGTGTGGCTGCAAGATGACAGTGAAGGTCAGCGCATGTAATTTGACAATAATGAGATCGCTGGAATATTAGACAGACCCTCCCATGGGCCTTGTGCAGCTTCCAACACGACAGACGGTGAGAAATATGACACAGAGACAGTGGACAAAGCCCAGAAGGAGATGGGACAGACGTCATAAATGCCAGGCCTGCCTCTTCTCAATTGGCCAATGTGCAAGATGGTCTGTCAACGGGTACAAGACAGAAAATGTCATCTGTCGTTGGCTTGTTCATGAACCATAGCCATTTTATTACATGTAGTAGAACAGAAATATATGCACTACACAACTATGCTATACCCGAACATTATTCCACTGGGCATATCTATAATACTGTACCTACGTCTGAAAGTATGGCACCGGCTATTGTCTGCACCTCAAAGAATTTTCACCTACTTTGACAGCAATACATGGGTGGGTAGCAGGATCATATTATATTTGATATTGCAGATATGGGAAATTTAATGGAAATTCACAAAAGCATAATCATTAAAAAATGTTTTGCAGCTAAAAAAAATGTGGGACTTTGTCAAACATGGTTGGTGATATTTCAGGAGAGACTAGTGAGATCAGTATTACTGCATGAGCCCTCAAAGGTAATTAAATCAGGAAATAAATGGAATATTTTTTAAAAACACAAAAGACCTGACTCTAGCATGTGGGTAAAATTTGATTTAAAGGCACATAGACTGTTTACTTTTCAAGGGATCTTTTTCTTAGCGGAGTAAATATGGTGAAATTTTACTTTACAAGGAATACCCAGTCATATGCAAAGGAAAATAAAAAAAATTGTATTTGTTCTTGCATGTGATTGGATGAATTAAGTCAGCAGGGCACCACATCATCTACAAAGCTAAGGGACAATTCTCTTGCAAACTGAAAATTCCCTAGCAAAGTAAACCGCCTACTTGCCTTTAGAATAGTCTATAATTGAGGATGGTTTTATGGTTATTTGTCTGCACTATTATGTTTTAGTTATTATTTTAGGCAGGTGCATTGACACGTGCTTCACATCCTTTATAGGCCCTTTAATACCTAATTAGGTTTAGGTGTCACCATAAGGAGGCAAATATGGACACCAAGATTAGAAACAGTGAAATTCAATAAGAATGATATAGAGCAATAGGATGAACTTTAGTGGCACAACCAACAATACGTTTTTATAAAAATTATAATGTTTAATATATTTCATTAAAATAATACTTAGACAACAATAAGGTGCAGATATAACAACATTTTGACAAAAGACCAAACCTTTAGCAATAAATAACTGCCCTACACTTCACCCTGACCGTCAATGCAGACAAATAGAACCCCAAACAACGTTTTGTTATTTTTATTTTCATAGAGAATAATGATTGGTCCATTTGACATGTTCCGGAAGAAGCGCTAGGGGGCGAAACATGTAGGATGCACTGTCAAAATTGGCATCACCTCGTCAATGTTGGCATCCCACTACTTTAACTGTTTCCCACTTGGGGTTTGGGATATTCGTTACAGGTTGTTTGGGGTTCTATTTGTCTGCATTGACAGTCAGGGTGAAGTGTAGGGCTGTTTTTTATCGCTATAGGTTTGGTTTTTTGTCAATATGTTTTTATATCTGCACCTTTAACACCATTGAAACAGACATATGTAAACTAGCATAATTAAGACAATGGCAGCTAGTGCAGCGTTAATGCGTGTTAAAACTCAAGAAACTCAAGACTCCAACTGATATAACATGTATAATTGCTACACACGTCATTCTGTAAATTAATGTTCTTAAAATTGCATTTTCAACTCAGTCTGTACCTAGATATAGTTCCCTAAAATTACTAAAAAAAGAAATCTCATTGATGTGATTGGGTCAATGCTTTCCCAGAAGTCTGTATAAAGCAAATGATAGGCATACAAAAGGAGCTACATTGTTGTTGATATACTATAGTATATTCTCCACAACTAAGAGATTGTAAGGACCGCTTCTTCTCATCAAACAACACTGAGGCTATTCAGGTGGTTATAATAAAGCCAGACCCTCTCATTTCGCAGTCATTTAGCATATGACATAATAAAATATACATGAAATACTTCAGAACAGAGTGAGGTGCAACTCTGCAAAACTGTTGCATACAATTCTTGCAATTTAGTTTACCTGGGTAGGACTGATTTTTTTCCCCCTTTTTTAATTTTTGGAGTTTCACTTTATATATGCGTAGCACCCTCTAGCTAGAATACTAGGTGTAAATAGGTTTTGTTAGTGTAGAAACATTGGCTTGGTTGAAAGCCAGGCCTAGGTTAAATCTCGGTCAGGGCTGAGTGACTCAGGTAAGCTGGATAACTCAGCAAGCAGCACCTCTAGAAATGCCCCTGCTATCTGGAACTTTGGAAAAGCTTCCAGAAGTAGAGGGTGGCTTCTAGGAGGAGCTGCTTGGCACATGTATGAGGTCCTTGACCAATCCCCAGCAAAGGGGCTGGAAGGGGGCCTGTTTACCTCATAAATGTGCATGAGTCATGCCAGCAGGGGCAGTCAGGTAGGAGATGGAGTGCTGAGCAAGCTGTCGGTGGCCCTTGAGGATGCTCCCTTTTCTGGGGGGGGGGGGGGGGCTCGGGGTGCTGGAGGGACCCTCTACAACATATGGAGGAGTTGTCCCTGGGGTTGTTTGAAGTCAAGTGGGAATCCCATAGTTCCAAATCCCCATCCAAGTTCTAATTGCTCAATAAAACAGAAAAAAACAAAGTACTAGACTCTTCTCTGACTTTGGAGTGAAATTTGGTGTGCCTGGCTGTGCAGGGGGGGGGATCCCATTCTACTTGTGGCTCTCTGGGGGATGAACTACATATGTTTTCTAGGTTATGTTAAAGCTCCATGTAGCACTCAGGCTGGGTTCACACTTATCCAAATTGAATGCGGGTTTCCCTGCATCTTATTCTCATGACAGGAGATTGTGACCCGCTCTCAATGTAGTCGGTTCACACATCTCCGGGGAGGCCATGAAGCAAATTGCACAGGGGTCCTGTGCATCTTTGGCTCCATTTCAGGCCCAAATTCATGCAAAGGGATGCACCGGACCCCTGCTGTGAGACGCAATGGTATTAGATGTGAATCCAGCCTAAGGGTTGCCCCCCTCAAGCAGTTGCCCTTTTCCAGGTAAAGAAAAATGCAACTTTAATAAAAAAAAGAAAAATTGATCTATTGACCAGTGACCAGAAAACTCCATAATAAAGGGCAGGTATATTGTGAAGTATGACAGCTTTGCCTGCTTTTACTGTCCTCACAGACTCATTAAACAAACTAATGTGCAAACTCATCCCCTAGACAGCATTTGCAATTGTATAAGCTGTAAAATATACTGATATTGACTTAAATGACAAAGGTCAGTACACCTGATCTAAGCACCCCAGCTGTCCTTTGTCAGTGGCGGCAGTGGGGTTAACAGCGCTGATTGATGGTAAGACTCGGCCATGTGCGGATGTTATGATGGCAGATAATAGCACTGCTGAGGCCCAGATCAGTGATTCTTGTAGAATGTCACAGACATGTCTTGTGTCCCAGCCTGGTGCTGGAGATTTATTTTATCTGCACTAGGAAGTGTAGCATGAAGGGGAATCTCTGAGTGTGGCCTGGCAGGAGCCTGCAGAATGGGCATGCTGTTAATGGGAACTCTCCGGCTGGCTGCAACTTGGATTTAAATGTTCTGTAAAATTACTGCCATGATTTCAATGTCATCGGGATGTGTTTTTATGATTATGAGCTCTGGCTGCCTTTTAATAACGTTTGGTTAAACACCTCCGAATCTCAGCTGCAGAAGACTAGGCGCTGTCTGGAGAAGCCATGATAATTTTAACCCCTGATTTACTGCAGAGAGCTGATATCCTATACTGATATCCTATACTGTTTACTAATAACAAACAGTATAGGAAAAAATGGAGAAGGATCTGGGAGTCTTGGCTGATGACAGATTAGGCAACAGCATGCAATGTCAAGCGGCTGCTGCCAAAGCCAGCAGATTATTAGCATGCATAAAAAAAGGGATGTATTCCAGAGATAAGACTATAATCCTTCCACTTTATAAAACTCTGGTCCGACCGCATCTGGAGTATTCTGTCTAGTTCTGGTCGCCAGTCCTCAGGAGGGATGTGTTGGAGCTGGAGAGAGTCCAGAGAAGGGCAACTAAACTGATTAGGGGATTGGAGGACCTTGACTATGAAGAGCGTCTGCAATCGCTTGATTTATTGTCCCTGGAGAAGAGACGTCTGAGGGGGGACATGATAGCAATTTATAAATATCTTAATGGGGATCCCAGCTTAGAAAAAAAGCTGTTCATTCGAAGGGATTGCATGAGGACTCGAGGACATACAATGCGATTAGAGGAGAAGCGTTTTAACCTCAGGCAACGAGGGGGGTTCTTTACTGTTAGGGCAACAAGATTGTGGAATTCTCTACCACAAGAGCTGGTTTCTGCGGGTATGGTGGTTTTCAAAAGACTCTTAGACTTTCATCTCAAGGATCAGAACATTAAGGGCTATGTGAGATGATTACAGCCACACACACCTACACAGGTTGAACTGGATGGACTATTGTCTTTATTCAACCTCACCTACTATGTAACTATGTAACAAGTTAGGCAATATTCATGCACAATCGGGAACTTTCTGTACTTTCCAGGAAAAAAAAGTTCTGCATCATAAACCTATGGAGAGGTACTCTGACGCAGAACTATTTTACCCTATAAAAGCACAGGAAAGTCTAATAAAACTATCATATGGAATCTTAAAGAGAATCATTCATAACACGGCTTATGCAGAAATGTGAATATTCTGTAGAAATTATTGTAAGGAAGGATTTGACATTTGTCCCCTTTTTCAAATTTATTAATGGCTGCCATAGGTGGCTCATATTTTGATTGATTCCTGTTGAATTGGCCAAATTCCAAACCATTGGTGGAAGTTTCCGCACAACCCTGCTCAGAAAAACAAAAAAGAGGCCGGTGGAAAATTGTCTACTGAACGGTGACTGAATCCCGTTGGCACTCATGGTTTTCAGAATGCATTAGCTAGCAGGAAAGAATTATCCATCCTTGATGTTTAAGGTTTTATTTATTTCTCTTGATCAGCCTGCAGGCTTAACAAGAGAAGGCTATATGTGTATGACTAGCCTTACATTGTTGCTCTCTTTAATGTCTAACCTTATGCTGAAACAAAATGCGCAGTCTAACAGCTCCTGAGTAAGCATAACATTATCAAACAAACCCCAAAGTTCTTTACACCTGTTGATACTGTTGTGCACACTTAGATGATGACAGACTTCATGTGCTGCAAATATTGTTGCTGCTGTATAAATATCTGCAGTAATAATAATAATAAAAATAATGATAATATAATAATGTGCTATCAGCATTAAGCCAGCAAGCTTATGAGCCTGAATTCCTAAAGCTAAAGCCCTTAAAGTGGTTGTAAAAGCTTTATTTTTTTATTTGTTTTCTAAAATAACAAACATGTCATACTTACCTGCTCTGTGCAATGGTATTACACAGAGCGGCCCGGATCCTCTGTGTCTGGAGTCCCCCCGCAGCTCTAGGCTCCTCCTTCTCTGCATGCACCACCATAGCATGTCGCTTCCTATGGGTGCACACGCGCAGACTTGCTCTCAGCCGGACTGTGTGCATCCATAGACAAACACAGCATGGCTCGGCCCCACCCTTGAGCCCTTCACCCAAGATCGGATTGACAACAGCAGGAGCCAATGGCTCCTGCTGCTGCCTCTTTGTCTTATGATGAGTGAGAGAGACCAGCGCTGCTGAAGATGGGCTCAGCGCTGGATCGAGATAGGACTCAGGTAAGTCTAAGGTGGGTGAGGTGGTAATCCTATCACTGGGACATTTTTTACCTTAATGCAGGAAATGCAAGTATAAGGTAAACAATTATCTGCCTTTAGAATCACTTTAAGGTGGAACTTAACCGCCTTAGCGGTAAACCCGAGCGTGACTCGGGGTAGGAATTTTCTGGTATTAGCGGTATCCCCGAGTCACGCTCGGGGTCAATGGGCAGAGCGTGCAGACAGCGCAGCGGAGCTTCTCTTACCTTATCCTGGCGATCCAGCGATGATCTCCGCCGCTCGTCTGTCGGTAGGAGGACTTCCTAGTTCCGTTCCCTGCAGCAGCAATGCTGCATGGGAGCGGAACTAGGGAGGGAAATTCAAAAAAAAAAAAAACGTTGCACAAAACACATAACACATTTTATATTATATATATGCATATATATATGCATATATATATATATATGTATATATATATATATATATACATATATACACACACACACACATATATATATATATATATATATATATATATATATATATATATATATATATATATAAAATTATATTATTGATTCGATTATAATTCATGCGTTATATATAGATATATATATATATATATATATATATATATATATATATATATATATATATATATATATATGTATATATATATATATATATATGTATATATATATATATATATATATATATATATATATATATATATATATATATATATATCTATATACACACATATATATATATATAATATATAGCGCATGAATTATAATCTAATCAATAATATAATTTTATTATATATATTATATATTAAATAATAAAATAATATTATTGATTCAATTATAATTCACTTGTTTGTGTTTCAAATTTATCACATCTGGGATGTCTACTAGACTCTTGTTTTGGTCAGGTTTAAGTCAGTAATTACTAAGAATTGTAGGCCTATAATACATAACGCCAAATTTCCATGAAAAGAATTGTACCGCTTTTGGAACAGAATTCCTGACAGAATCATACCGCCAGGGAGGTTAAGTCTGCTAGGTGAGCTCTTGCCCTAATGTGCCCTAAGTATGTATAGCATAGTTGCATATTATGGCACATATAGCTACTAGTGTGCTGTCCTCTAGCACTGGTAAGTTCAGGCTTGCTGTTGCCATCCTGTCGCCTGCCGCTGCCTTCTTCTCCACCGCTTCTTTCAGGTCTTACAACTCAGCTGTGCACAGTTATATAATTCTGCATCACCCCCAAAAAACAATAAAACAAATTATGCTCTAGGTACTGAAAAAGTGTTATCTGGAGCTTTAGTTTTTTGTCACTCCATTTAAAACTACAAGTCTATCTAAGTCTACTGTGTCCACATGGTAATAAAGCTGCTCTGCAATTTCAGAACTAAGAGTGTGTCACCTTGGTAAAGGAAGTGGAAAATAAAAGATCTACTGGCAGGAATGAAAAGTAATAGAACTATGTTAAATCTTATTTCTATGTTAAAAAGCAAAGTTGCCATGACTTTACATTTTGCCCAAATGTCACTTAGAGTGGTTGTCAAGGCAGAAGGTTTTTTATCTCAATGTATTCCCTATGCATTAAGATAAAAAAAAAAACTTCTGTGTGCAGCAGCCCCCCTCAGCCCCCCCAATACTTACCTGGGCCCCATCTCGATCCAGAGATGTTGAACGAGAGACTCAGCTGTCCGAACTCTCCCTCCTGATTGGCTGAGAGAGTAATTAAGTGCTATTGGCTCTTGCTGCCATCAATCAAAATCAGTGAGCCAATGAGGAGAGAAAGGGAGCAGAGTCGGGCCACGGTTCCATGTCTGAATGGACACAGGGAGCTGCGGCTCGACTGTGGGGGCACTCAACCAGAGCGATTGGGCAGGAGCACCGACGAGGGACTTGAAAAGAGGAGGATCTGGGCTGCTCTGTGCAAAAACACTGCAAAGAGCAGGTGCGTATAACAAATTTGTTTTTTTTTTTACCGAAATAAACAAGACTTTAGTATCACTTTAAAGTGTTACTAAACCCAGGACCCTGCATTCACTATATCTGGTCTCTCTCGGTAAACAGAATATGGAAATGCAACTATTTTAGTAAATATAAACTGTTAAATACCTTTTCCCATCAGCAGTGTATAGCAGTCTTGTGACTTCTATCTATGTCTTGTTAAAGCTTGTAGGAGGAGTTTTCATTCTGCTCTGACTGTCCTATAAGCCTGCAGGACTTCTGACCCTCTGTCTATATAGTGCTGATTGGCCCTGTGCTGATCACATGCACTCTTCCAAGAAAATAAGCAAACTCACTAGCAATACACACCAAACTGAGCAGCTTGTCCCCTAGCCTCTGTTCCAGCAGGAGATTGATTGGGGACTGTGAAAGAAGGGGAGGAACAGAAAAAACAGCATCAAACAGCCTTTTTACACAGTGGAGATGATTAACCCCTTGGGTTCCACAGTGAGTATAACAAGCATGCTTTACTACATGTACAGACTGATTTTACTGTTGTGGGTTTAATAACACTTTAAGGGCTTGGATTTCAGAAACAATTTCAGAAACAAATAAATGTACTGATATAGTGTCCCCCCAACCCCATTTGTATATGTCAATCAGTCTTTAGTAAAGAGGCTCATTCTTCAGACAAGTACACCTTTTCATTCAACATTTTCTATTATGTGGTCTGGAAATGAAGATGTTAAGGCGGAAGTAAGCTTAGTGGTGACTTGAATCTATCTCTAACTGTCAAACACCAATGAAAAAAGTATATATCCACCAATTACACTAAATAAATCAAATCTTTATCTCCTCTCACTGTAACTGTTGTACTCACTGTTCATTTAAGCCATCAAATTCAGCTTCCAGGGGGATTTCATACGCTAATATTTTATCACTTTGCCATTTTTTCAAAATGTAAAATGAAACCCTAACTGCATGATTATTAAAATTGAAATGTCATTGATCACAATAATTACATTAGCAATTGCTAAGAGATAAATGCTCTTCTATACTTAAACAGACCTTGACACCTACAAAATACTGCTTGAACACATTCACAAATGAGAAAAAACATTCATTCAGAGTGTCTGAGCCTGCAATTGTTCTCTCTGCTGTAAATACGAGGTGTGTCTAAAAAGTTAGATGAATGGTCCGATATCTCAATGACAACATGGGCCAGGTGCGGGCACAAGCACATGGCCATCTAGTGACACGTTGAGAAGTGCCCCCTAGCGTGGAGTACATAGGGCCATCAGGGTAAACCCAGTGCGACCAGTGGAACATAGTCAGTGTGAGAGGTAGGGTCACAGTGCAATGGAGCAATGAGTGAATGAGGACGGTTTGAAGCAGATGCTACAACGCATCCGCCGTGTTCAGCCAGAGTTGCACAGGACTGGACAGTGGATGTTGCTGCACGATAATGTGCCTGCGCACTTTGCAATTCGTTTGCGGCAATTCTTGGCTCAGCGCGCCGTACCTGTTCTCAATCACCCACCGTACTCCCCTAATATGGCGCCTGTGGACATCTCTCTGTTTCCCCGCTTGAGGAGTGTCATGAAAGGCGCACGTTTTGCGGACATGGCTGCAATCCAAGAATGTGTGACAGTAGTTCCGTGATGGATTCCTAAATAGACCTTTGCTGACAGTTTCCAGAAGCTTTATGAACGTTGCCAAAAGTGTGTTGTGAAGGATAGCAGGTATTTTGAAGGCCAATAAAGGTAATTTGTTTATATCTTTCGTTTTATTTGTTTTTTTATACCGTTCATCAAACTTTTTAAACACACCTCATATGTCTGTGATCCTGGGAATCCTTGGGGTCCTTTCACAAGGGCTTTCCGCCCGGTGGCCTCCATTTTGCTCTGCGGGGATCGATCCGCCCATCCCCGCTGAGCAGGTGGATGACAGGTCCATCTCCGTTTACTTTGCAGAGACGGAGCTGTCAGATCCCCACTCTCCTCTATGGAAGATCGGATGAAAACAGACCGGCTATTCGTTTTTTTTATCCGATCCTATCCGATCCGATCCTCCAGACTGATGGAAAATAGGGTTTCCATCCATCCGTATTTCATGGACAGGATCGGATAGCAGCGGGTGTCAGTGGAGATGTCACCGCTGACATCCACTGCTCCATAGGGATGCATGGAGCATCCGACCAGGTCTGCCTGAAAAAACTGACAGGCGGACCTGATTGGAAAGCCCGTGTGAAAGGGGCCTTACTGTAATAAAGTAGAACTCTAGCCAAAACTTTTTTGTAGTTCCTCATGCAGTGACAAAGGATTAAAATCCTGTTCAGGTTTTTATTGCTTGAACGAACACTCTGCTCTGTACAGACAACTCATACAGAATTACATTTTAAGCAGCCCATAGACAAATCAAAAGTTCAGTAGGGACCAGCTGAAGTTTGATCTACATGTGGCAATCCCTGTTAGACATAAATTGATGGTCAGATTAACTTCTGAAACAGACCAGCTGGAAATTGTTTGTCAATCAGTTGCAGCCACTGATCAGTGTATTCCCACTGGCTGAACGAAAAATAAAACTACCCATCTATGGCAGCTTTAGATAGGTGCTCATTCTTCAGTGGTACAGATAAGGATCTGGTGACATAGGTAAGCCAAAACTTCATGAACTTCAACATGATATTTTACCTATGTTCCATGAGATACCAACTTTTTGGGAAACGGAAAAGTCCCCTTTCTCAAGATGGCAAACAAAATGTCTGCCTGTCACCTTGAGAAAAGGGACCTATGTGTCCCTAAAATATCAGTATCTCATGAAACACAAGTGAAATTCCATGTTCAGGCTCCTGGTGTTGTGTAAAAAAAAAAAAGTTTTTGCACTTAGTAAAGAAAAAGGGTGCAAAAACCTATTTGTTTGAATACAAAACAAAAACCATATAAATTATATATATACCCTGTTTCCCCCAAAGTAAGACATCCCCCAAAAATAAGACCTACTTACAGTTTTGCCTCTCGCTGAAATATAAGGCATCCCCTCGAAAATAAAACCTCCCCGATAATAAGGCCTCCCCGAACATAAGGTCTCCCTGATAATAAGGCCCCCCGAAGCTACCGTAACTCTGGACAGTGGCGGGCGCTGCCGCGCAGACAGGAAGTGCGAGGTCTCTTTTAATCAGAGAGCCCTCGCCGCTGCCAGGACAAGCTGCCTCCTGCTGCTCGCTCTGCCCTGATGGAGTCTGGCTGACTCACAATTAGACAGTGAATCGTGTGGGGCAGGAGTCGGGCACATTGTGTGGACACACAGGGGTGACTGAGGTAGAGGGGAAATGTCTGATAAAGGGATGGGGTGGATGTCTGGTGAAGGTGTCCACTGGCACAGGGGTGGGGGGAGTGGGATCACTTAAAACGACACCGGAGGATCAGAGGGGGCAATCAAAATGACACAAGAGGATCAGAAGGGGGGGTCAAAATGACACAGAAGGATGCAATTTGCTGGTTTGTGATGACAACTACTACCGTACCGTATACAGGTAATACATTTTCTTTTTTTTTGTTCAACAATAAATGTGTACCGTATTCTTCTTCATAGAAAAATAAGACATCCCCTGAAAATAAGACCTAGCGCAACTTTGGGAGCAAGAATTAATATAAGGCACTGTCTTATTTTCTGGGAAACAGGGTAGTTGCACTACCATGAACTAATCGCGATAAGTCACAAATTCATAAACCTTTACAATTGAATGGATTATTCTTTGTGAATAAATACGGAAATAACAGTGCAGAGTGTAACATATGTATATATGACAGCTGCAGTAACAAAATATATTCACCAAAAAGTACAGTGCTTAGTCCATGCAAATCTTGATCATCTTTGGGCAACAGTCACAAACAGAAAGCTGTGTATCCCATTGATTCCTCCACCACAAATGTTCAGTCTCTTACGATGAATCGATCCCAATACAGAAATCAATATATACCTTTAAGCCACCCTGGTCAAATCCTTGTCAGCCATCCAACATCCAGCTGCCACAATGACCCAGATAGGAAGAAAGGCCTTCCTTATAGATGTAGTGATCAATTTCCTCCAAATGGAAACCGAAGGAAGCCCCAATAGTGTTATACCATAAAAAAAACAAAAAAAAAACAGTCTAATGACTGGCCATTCATTTTTGTATGAAAAAGAAGAGAGTTTTTCGCTAAGCTTGTTTACTTTATTCAGACTTTGTGTATGTTATATACGTATGAGGCAATCACATTTCAATAAAATAAAGTACATATATTCACTGCATGCAAAGTTGTGTTAATGTGAGTATTTCTGGGGAGGGGGTCCATAGCTTTCATCAGGTCCTTAAAGGGGTCCGTGACTCAAAAAGGTCAAGACCCACTGTTATAGAAGCATCGTGACAAATTGAAGTCCTCAAGCTTCCTCACAATACTTTGTCCAGCTTCAGGAAATAATCTCTGCACCCCCCTCCCTTAACATTCTATTTTGTATGTTGTTTTCACTACTAAAATGCCTGTATAAGTAATTATAAAACAGAATGTATTAGAGAACAGAATGCTATCAATACTTAAGTGTAAAGCAACAGAGCTGTAGGTCTGTTGATCATTACTTTTTAAAAGTTGGTCCTCTTTAAATAAAAGATGCCAAGGCTTCAGTTTATTCTCTGCTAAATTCTTAGCATGGGGCACCATGAATTTAAAAAGTAAAACTGATTGTACCTGAAGTGTTATCATTTGCATTGCAAAGGTATTAACTTGTCACATACGGGATGGCCTAAGTTTGTTTTTAAGGCATAACTCCACTTTGTTGAGAAAAAAAAATTCCCCTCTGGGTGATCTATCTACATTACAAGGAAATCATTGTTTGTTCCTCTGTGCCTTTGTGCTGAGTGGGTCTAATGGGAGTGGTTTCTGTCAATTATCTGTCAGCTGTGGCAGCTGCAGGGCACTAATGAGGAAAGCTCCTGGGCCTGCATGCCTCCCACTTCCTAGTGGGAGTATCTCACCAAAAATGACATTTTTGTTGCAGGGGATGCCAGAAATCTGACTTGTATCTTAGTGCAGACTTCTGGGAAAATTGGTGAGCCAATCACACAAGCAGGAAATTATGTTTCTGGAGTGTGGTCAGTACACATTCTGTATACAGAACAGCTCCAGGTAGCCATATTGTATTTTCAAAAAATTACAACAGCTGCAGATTGAAAAGGAAAGGTAATTTTTAAAAACATTCAATTAAAATATGATTTGTGTCGCAATTGTATACGCTATATTGTTTTTTCATTATTTGCCCATTTTTCCCCACGAAATTGGAGTTACCCTTTAAATATTTAATTCTGGCTAAAATCTTTTAGTTTTAGATATTGCATGGAGGATTTGATTCTTTTGTCAGGAGTTTGCTTTAGCCTGTGGACCTGAAGAAGCCACATTGTGTGATATTTTAGGAGCTAGTTCCAATGCAATGATATAATAAGTAAAGCGGTGGTCATGTATTCTTTTTTCCATTCTGGATTCTTGCCACCAGCTCAGCAGCAAAAGTTATCTTGAAAATTAGTTTAAAACATTAGTAAACTATTTGTTTTAAAAGTTCTATTTTAAAGTGTCAATTTGTCAATTTAGAGTGTACAAGCTGTCTCTGCCCTCTGACTGTTGGATTCTGAACACCGTATTAATTTTCGTACTGCGTTTCTATATAAACACGTGGCTGGCAGCAGAGGAGAAATGTATGGCTTAGCCCGTCTGCCCTGCTGTGAACCTCAGACCTTATATGAACCGTGGCCTTCTTTTAGCTAGACAAATTGTATATTAAGGTGCTCGGGCAGCCCTCTGTCCTCATCCAGGCAGGTCTGAATTCCTTTACCACCAGAATCGCACAATGTGGAAATGTAACCTTTCTGTTATCCCCTCTGGGAAGTTCATAGTGATTCACAGAGGGTCAGGAAAATAAGAGGCAACTTTTTTCAGATGCTAAACAAAATATATTTGTATTCCTGATAAAGGAGGATACTTTATTTTCCATTCATCTTCAGAATTATTTGAGACATAGATGCACTGATTTATTTATTAATCAACGGTAGAATATGAAATTTGTTTAAACTTAAGCTCCTTCTAGCGTATGAGCCTTCGGTATACATTCTGAAAAAATAATGACATTTATAATAATCCTATTAATACTCTTGCTATTTCACATTACAGTTGTTCTCACGTTTCTTTAGACTAAACCAATTATTAAATACTTGAGATGATTTATTTAGAATGACTAAAGAAACCACTTGCAAAGTGGAAATGTTGCCTAAAGCACCCTATCAGAATGCACTTTTTATTTTTATTTTTTTTATTAAATTCAAATTAATACAGATTTTAATTAGTAAAAATAAAAATCAGTGCAGTTGACAGATTTTCTTTATATATGTTTAGATATATTAATAATGGAGTGCCTGGATACACAGTCAGCCTAAAAGTCATTATTATGAGCAGATTGCAATTTTATTTACTTTCTAGTCCCGTTATTTGTTTCTAGTCCTTTGTATCTTGATTAGATCCCTTCTTTACTTTTTTTCCCTTGAGTTTTCATCAGCCTCCCTGCTTTGTCTTCACTTCCTGCATTTGTTAACCCCTGTTAACACCCGTAACTCCCCTCTGCTTTTATTAATTCCCAACTGCACCCAGGCCAATTTGGCTTCATAGGCCTGACAATTTCAAATTCCGGTGCACAGTGATATATCAAGAATAACAAAGCACCGCAGGGAGCAAAGGTCTCAGGTTGGGACAATACATACTACTGACAAACCTGCTTTCAGGCTTCTGAGCCCTTATCAATTCATTTGCTTCGCCTTAACCCTCCTGTCTCTGCACATCAATTACACCAGTACTGAAGAGCTAAAGTTTCCTATAACCTCATTTTGAGACCCTTGTCTTTAATTGGTGACTCAGAAACCTTTACCTCTTAATTCATACAAATTTTCTTACCTTCTCCATTAACTAGAAGAAAGCAGCCCTATTGCTGATCTGGGCAACATAACTCTAGAAATTCTTAGGTATGGCCAAAAGTGAGTACAGTTCAGAGGGGCAATAGTAAACAAGGCTATCCAGCATTGCTCATGTTCTAAGCTAGATTTAACTATCTATCTATCTTAACCATGAAAAAAAATACTTTACAAATCCTATTCTTACTGGAAATACAATACATTTTATCCCTCTAAATAAGATAGAAAAACTATTATACAGTATTGTGGCCTTACTAGTGGAAACATCAATTGACTGTTTTGTCTTTGTCCGGATGGGGAGGTCCACATAGAGCAGAAACAAGGTGCGAGTTTAACTAGAACCAACCAGACACATTATCCAATTGTAGAGAACAGAAATAGAATATTTTAAGACCCCATTCAGACTGGGGCGACACGACTTGGTGGAGCGACCTGTGAAGTCGCGGTGCACAGCGCGCACCGCAACCTCGGAGCGACTTGCACGGACTTCATATAATTGAAGTCAATGCAAGTCGCCTCCAGGTCGCCCCAAGGTAGTACAGGACCCTTTTTCTAAGTCGGAGTGACTTGTGTCGCTCCTATTAGAACGGGTCCTGTACTATTCAATGGCGAGCGACCCACCGCGACTTGTCAGGCGACCAAGTCGCCTGACAAGTCACGCTAGTGTGAATGGACCCTTAGACTAATCTGAAGCAAAACTTATACTTCTCCAGTATGTTATACACTATCTGTAGTTCTTTACTGTAACACATTGCACATCTGATTTAGCTATTAGGGAAGTCTAAATCCATCACAAACCACAATGCTAAAATTTGGCTTTCCACATGGGTATATGAACATATTACATTCTATATCAGGTGTTACCAATCTGATTCAGTAAAGAGTTAAATGAAATCTTCCAAGAATCGCTCTCCATTTCATCATACAGAGCCCCAGGGCGCCAGACGGATGTAAATTCTAATTGGAAATCGAGTGTGTGTGTTTATACGTCCTTCTATGAGGCCCTCCCTCACTTCATTAAATCATTAACTAGATGTAGCAGGTATGAGTTTTGAAGCTTATTAATTGTGACTTGTTTTTCATTATGAGATAATTGTCAGTCAGAAAACATATCTGAGAAGAGGGAAAAGTTTTCATATAAAAGCTGGAGGGGGTCTAGTGAAGCTTAGTGCTAAGGTATACACTTTCCCTCTAAATAAACCTCTTTATCATTCTCCACAAAGGACTTGATTTCCTTGGGTAAACTGTTTTCCGAGCAAAATTAAAATCTAGAAACTTCTGAAAATGTCAAGCTTTTGGAGAGCACAGGAAGCCCAAGGTCTGGTCTTGCCATTATTGGCTCCTGATTTTAAACAGTGCAGTTGGTTTAGTCTTAATACTCAATGTAAAGTCTTGCTATTATTTGGTCCTGTTCCTTTAAAGAGCAGCTTGTTTAGTCTTGTTACACAAGGTGTCATCTGCCATTATTGGCTGTTGTTTTTTAAAAGCACAGTTAGTTTAGCCTCGTTACTCTAAGTACGGCCTATCCATTATTTTCTCCAGTTCTTACAAATAAACAGTTTTGTCTTCTTACTCAAGCAATATTGTTGTTGTTATTAGCCTCTGTTCATACAAAGTGTAATTTGTTTTTTTTAGTTACCTTAAACTTTTACCCTGCAAACGGACTTTAGGTCCCTGCCTCCAATCTCCCTCTACAATAATAATAGCACTTTTTTTTTACTTTTTTTTTTAAGGAAGGCTATATTTCCTGTTTTTACTGGTGGCCTCACCCACCATCCTAGCCTAGTTGGGAATTAAGGTTTCTGCTCCTGTAGCCTCCTGGGATAACTGTCATATATCCCAAGTGGCTGCAAGAGACAATACACAGAGCAGAGAGGGCAGAGATGGATTGTGTCATCATGGGCCAGGCTGCCAAAACAGACAGATGGCTGGTAAGACCAAGATGGCAGTTTGGGACACATGCAATGACCAATGAACAGCACTTTACCGCAGGACAATCCTGGATTTGCTGGGCAAGTATGTTTTGTGAAGAGAAGTCATCATAACAGGTAATTGGGCATGTAGGTAAGACAAAGCAGGAAGGGGTGAAATAGTCCTATCACTACCGGCTCCTGTTTTACAGTGCTGTTAGTTTAGTTGTCTTACTTTGGGTATGATCTTGCCACTATTGGCTTCTTTTTTTTTACATTTGTTGTTTGTTTAGTCCTGTTATTTAAGGTACTGTCTAGTCATTATTGCCTTATGTTTTCACATGGTGCACTTGGATTAGTTTTGCTACTCAACGATGTACAGGCTTTCCATAATTAGCTCCTGATCTAACAGAAAGTATTATTTTAGTCTTGTTATTCAGTGTGTGGTCCTATCATTACTGGCTCCTGTTTTTACACAGTGCACTTAGTTTATTCTTGTCACACAAGGGACTGTCCTTACATTATTGGCATCTCTTCTTACACAGGCCAATTAGCTTAGTCTTGATACTCCAACTACAGGCTTGCCATAGTTAGCTCCCGATCTTATAGAGAGTAGTTTGTTTAAACATGTTACTCATTGTATGGTCTCATCAATTTTATTTTTTGTCAAATTGTTTTTATTGAACACATTTTTTCAGTCTTACAAAAATAAAAAATAGGAATATATCAAAAATTACATTTTGATGTAAAGTCAAGTATGAAATAGCCCTGTAACTAGCATTGCTTGTACAAACACAGCACGGGTTGCATTGGTAGTCATAGAGCAAACACCATAACAATTCATCCTAAACCAATGGTTGCAGGTATGTATGTAAAAGACTTTTTAACAAGGAGCTCATCTCGTGTCAAAAGGAATATTTTAGTCATTCAAAAAACAAAACAAAATTAAAATCATTAAACAAACACGTCTGCTTACACTAAATAATCTAGCTTGTTAAAGGGGGAATTCCAGTCAAAAATGACATTTTCCCTATTAATAGTATGTTAAATATATTTATCTTTGATATTATTCATTTTTTGGCAAGCTGCTTGTGGAGTTTAGAAAGTCTTATCTAAGCTGGGCAAACAGCTTCTTCCTGTTCTTCACTGACAACTCTATTTCCTGTTATCTGAAATCTTCATGGTACCTTTTACTTCATGAAAACATTGTCCTTCTCTCTTGCCCAGGCATGCCTACTATTCATTACAACCGCTCCTGTCCTGCCCAGCCCCACCCCCATCCCTCCTCTCCTTAGTCAGACAGAGAATATTATCCTTCTGTCTTCAAAGCCTCGTTTTGGCTAATAGCTTCCTGAGAGAGAGAGGGAGGGAGAGAGAGATAGCAGACAAGCAGGCATGGTAAGTATGTTATGCTCACTGCATGTGGCTAAAGCAGCACATGGCACACACAGAGAGACACACACACTTCTCACAAACGACAATGTCACTTCCTAAAATTAATTATTCATGTTGGAACATGCCCAGCAGCTGGGGAGTAATGGCACGCCCAGCTGCTGTAAAAGACAGAGGGAGCTGAGGAAATAAAATCACGTGACCGGAGCACTTTTGAACAAATATAAGATACAAAGAGAGCTTTTTAATTTATTTGCACAATACAGATCGATTTTAAAAGCTCATTGCATATCAATAAGGATTTTTACTGTGCTTGCCTGTAGTATTCCTTTAATTAAGATTACCTCTGCACTCTCATTACAATACCACGACCCTACAAAGGGATGCCTACTGTGTCTGTCTGTAGTATACCATATAGAATAACACTAAAAAAACCTAAGTGGGATCAATAAGAGAGGGCTAAACCTTGTACAGCTAGCCAGGGCTTCCAAAGTTTAGGAAATTTGCCCAGAGTGCCCCTGTTTTGGTACACCTGTTTTTTGATTTACAAGGTGGAGCTTATTTGCACTTTCCAGTTATTAAACGTGAGAGGACAGGTAAACAACCACTTCATAGCAATAGTTTTTCTGGCAATAAATAGCAGTATGGCCTCATTATTATCGATTCCAGTGCAGGTAGTTTAGACTTGTTACACAAGGGACTGTCCTTCCATTATTGGCATATTATATTGTATATCATTATAAGTTCTAAGTGCCCTTTCTCTCTGGTGCTCCATTCCTCTGTCATCAACATCAGAGTCCCTTCTGACAAGTCCTTCAGAACATGAGATAACTGTAGCTGAAAATGTATGTCGGGTGGGAGATTAATCAGGGAGCTTGTCTATTCAGACTACAGTTCTGCATGTTCCTTTGTTCCTCTGCCTATGTGAAAAGGGGTGTGTCCCTTTCCTCCAATCAGCTCTCACACAGTGTAAGTTCAGTATCCCCACCCACTCTTATGTGCTGCTGAAAGAGGAAGAAAGATTTTTAACACAATCTACACTTTCCAAAGAGTGAAGAAAGGGGAAGACTGCAGATATACAAGTAAATCTTATGTGGGAGGATTTGTTTCCTCTCTGTGCATCATCTGAGGCTATTTACTTTACTGGGTATATGTGAGGGTTTACAACCACTTTAAGGATGCCATACATAGCTCAAATCTCTGTTTCTGCCGAATTGGTGCCAATTGTTCATTTACCTTTTGCCAAAGGAGCCAGGTAGAGATTTGTTGGCTGAACAGCACCTACATGCAGTCAAATGCAGGCATTGCTCAGGTTTTCTGGGAGCTGCGAGCACTGTCAGATTACAATAGCAGGCAGGGAAGATTCACCCATCTGTGCTTTTAGTGTGAATGGAGGAATCTGTTGGATTTCTTTTAAAGGAAAGCAATCTATGAGTGTATGGCAAGCTTTACTCGATATATGGTCTTGCCACAACTCGCTCTTGTTCTTACAAAAGGCAGTTCATCTTGTCTTCTTAGTAAGTATTATGCAAGCAAGCAATGTTGCCAAGCTTACAGCCTAAAGTATTCCATATTCATTAATACTTCACTGTCACCAAACTATTAAGCCTAATCAACAAGTCAATGCAAAATTGAAATGATGATCCACAAAGCGAGTAATCCATAGTCACCAACCAGAAAATAATCTATTAACTGAATTAACCACAAGAAAAAGACAATTGATTGATTGCCATGGATAACTACAATGTAAATAACATCATTGCTGTTTGCACTGGTTTCCTGAATAAACATGTCTCATATACCATGCTTTTGCTGTAGTGTATGCCTATAGTATATTGACAGAACAGTGCAAAGACCTTCTTTTCTTTATGTGTCACCAAATGTCATGTTGTTAGTAACTCATATTTGATCTTTTAGTGAGTATTAAATTCCCACAAAGAGTGAAAATATGTGTGTTGTGTTGCGTTGCTTGTCATCTGCTTCGATATACTACAGCCTCAAGTCCTATTGATCTTGTAGAACTCCAAGTCCAACCATGCAAGGGCAGCAAAGAGGCTAAAGGTTGAGAAGAGCTGGAGTTTTAATATCTGACTTGCTAAAAGCTTTATTGCCTGATAACTAACCAGACTGCAGAGTCTTTAAAAAAACTGAATATCTTGGCAGTCTTGTTGCTAATAAAGTTATGTTTTTATCATCGTCTGTGGAGGGGAATAACTGTCCTGGTCAAAATAATTCTAGACAAGAGAAATCAATCAGAGAATTGTTTATGATCTCCAGGAAACAGGCCTCATGCAAGCCAAATGGGCATACGACCCTGGACACAAGCAGTTTACATCCAGAGATGTAAAGCTTTACGCATGTGTTGGTTTACCCATGTAGAGCTGTAAACCTGCGCACAGCCGCATACAGCAATTCATTACCATGGTCAACTGTATGCAGCAGCTGTGTATCCTGGGCAATTACTGTATGGTACAGCCTTATACTGCAGCTCCTTGTCGCAGCTCCTGATTCTTTGTTTATATTTTCAGGCTGTCATGTTTCTTAACTGTACAGTCCTGCCTTTAGCTCTACATCTCCTCCCTGTCCTGCATTCTTTCTACCCCATCCTGCATAGCTGACCCCCAGAATAGCATTCCTTATGGGCAGGGCAGGATGAGGAGGGGGATGGGGGATAGTACTATGTGTGAGAAGGGGGGGGCAGGGAGGATTGTATTACATGTGAGGGGTGGGGGCAGAGGGGCTGTATTATGTGTGGGAGGTGGAAGGGGGGGCTGCATTATGTGTGATAAGGCAGGCAGGGCTTGTATTATTTGGTAGAATGGGTAGCAGGGGGATGTGATATGTTTGATGAGATGGGGCAATGGGATATATTATGTGTAAGGAGAAGCGATGGGGGCAGAAGGCTGTATTATATGTGAGGAGATGGGGCAGATGGGCTGTATTATGTGTGAGGAAATGGGGAAGGGGGCTGTATTATGTGTGAATATAGGAGGAAGAAAGTTGTATTATGTGTGAGGATAGGGGGCAAGGGGCTATATTATGTGTAAGGAGGGGGCAGGTGGCTGTATAATGTGTGAGGAGGGGACATAGGGGCTGTCTTATGTGTGAGGAGAACAGTCAGGGGGCTGTATTAGGTGAGATGAGAATAGGCAGAGGGGCTATATTATGCGTGAGGTGGGGGCAGGGGGCTGTATTATGCATGAGGAGAGTTCACGGGGGGCGATAATATGTGTGAGGGGGCAGGGAGCTGTTACTTGTGTGAGGAGGGGGCAGAGGGGGCTGTATTATGAGTGAGGATGGGGCAGAGGGGGCTGTAGTATGTGTAAAGAGGGGGAAGGGGGTGCATTATATGTAAGGAGGGGGCAGGGGGGCTGTATTATGTGTAAAGGGAGTGAAGGGGGCTCTATTATGTGTAGGCAAGGGGCAGGGGGGTGTATTATGTGTGAGGAGGGGGCAGGGGGTATATTATGCATGAGGAGGGGGCAGAGGGGTATATTAGGAGTAAGGGGGCAGGGGGCTGTATTATGCATGAGGAGGGGGCACATGGGGCTGTACTATGTGTGAAGAAGTAACAGAGGGGCTGTATTATGTGTGAGAAGAGGGGTCGGGTCTGTATTATGAGTAAGAAGGGGGCATGGGTTGCATTATGTGTGAGCAGAGGGGTCGGGGGGCTGTATTATGTGTGACGAGAGGGCAGGGAGGCTGTAATATGTGTGCAGGGAGGGGGCAGAGGGGCTGTATTAAGCGTGAGTAGAGGGCAGGGAGGCTGTCTTATGTGTAAGGACGGGGCAGAGGGATTGTATTAGGCATAAGGAGGGAGAAGTGGGGCTGTATTATGAGTGAGGAGGGGTCAGTTGGACTGTATTATGAGTAAAGAGGGGGCAGATGGACTGTATTATGAGTAAGGAGGGGGCAGTTGGACTATATTATGAGTGAGGAGGGGCAGTTGGACTGTATTATGAGTGAGGAGGGGGCAGCTGGACTGTATTATGAGTGAGGAGGGGGCAGTTGGACTGTATTATGAGTGAGAAGGGGGCAGATGGACTGTATTATGAGTGAGGAGGGGGCAGATGAACTATACTAATTGTGAGAAGGGACCCGAGGGTCTGTATTGTGTGTGAGGACCCCTTTATGCCAAGCGGAATAAATATTTTATGCAATGCAAACCAAGCCCACTTTTTGCCATGCCATGTTACGCTCGCTGAATTTTCTTTTCACTGAGGGGGGGTCCACTGAATACAGAAAACTCGCCTGTACTTAACACACTTTGTGCAGGAGCTTTCCACTGCGGTTTAGTGGATTTACACCCTTTGTGGCTTTGGAGAAATACATGTAAATTAAATAAACATAAAGACTTCATATGCCCAGAGTTCAGCTTTAAACTTTGACATATTTTAGTGAAGTATTTTCTAGTAACATCATTCTAAGTGACATGCTTGTACTAAACAGATAATCTCTTTCATCATCCCAAATAACTTGCTTTCTATAGGCCAAGCCCTGAAAAGGGGGTCCCAGAAAGGTTCTCAGATCATAACAGTGCATTGTATTGGCAATCAATTTGTTTTGTGTCTATGACAGTCAGGTAATAGTGGCCCCAGGAAAATGGTAGACTGACGCCGTGGTCCCAAAGCTCTTTGCTCTGCATTACTATATAAACCCAAATGTGTGTTTATGTCAGCCTTTCAATCTTGGTATCTTAAAATGGGGAATTATTGCAGTGTATCTTTCTTTATTGTATTTCAGATGGTCCCAGTGTGAAGTATCATTGTCTCTTTTCAGGAGCAGGCAGGATAAATCAGAGCTGTGTCAGACACGCAACCTTCAGACTGTTTTTCCAAGACAGGCAGTTCCAGCAAGCGTTAGGAGCCCTGAGGTATGCTTATATAGCCACTCGGCTTCCTCCAGCTTGTGATATATTAACTACTTCAGAAGTTTCCCAGTGGGTCCAGCGGATAAATAATGGCTAAAAGTGCTTTGATTTAACCAATAGTCTACAGGTTTATTATTACTTCTTATTAGTTACCTATTAACTGATGGCGTAAACAATATAATTAATTGATGATGCCATTAAAACTTTGTCCGGCTACAGTATACAGTATATCTATGGGAAAATAAATAGAAGATGCATAAAGAAAGCATTGTAATCCAGCTTGGGGTGTTAGTAAGTTGTGGATATTAAACAGAAGAGTTAGAAATCCTGATAGCTTTATATTGCTGTGTCTCCACTGGGAAGATTTGCACTCGCTTCCTGTCTTGGTGACCATTATCACTGTGACTGGAAGACAATAGAAACACCGGAACAGAATTGCATATAACACAAAAAAATTGGCAGATGTTCTAATCCTTCTCCACTCTACTAATAAATTGAGGCTGATTTGCTAAAGAAGTTGAGAATTTTCACTCAATAGATTTTGTCAATACTAATGTTGATTAGCCAATCATGTGAAAAGCAAATACCTGTTAACTTTGGATACCCAATCATGTGCAGAATAAATAAATCCCTTCCCCTTCCCCCCTTTTTTCCCCTTCCTCTTAGACTGTTTATTTGGGGACAGCAGTCTCTGCCCCCCTTTTTTCCATTAGACATTAAAGGGAATTTGGTTTTCACATGATAGAAAGGTCAGGAACTGCATGCACAGCATAGTTGGATGGCCTGCATGACTGTGTTGCTGGGTAGGCTTTAATCAGGAGGTAGGGTATTGGTTTTAAATTAAGGAAGAAGGTCATTGGTTAAGTCGGGTGGCAGGGTGTGGCCGGGAGTGGCAGCAGTGGTCCAGTAGAAGGGAGGGGTTGGTTTGGAGTCAAAGGAGATCCTGACAGCGTGAAGGAGACATTTGCCCCCCCACCCTCCCCTCATTGATTGGTTAATAGTCTCTGCACAGAGTGGTTTTTGTCTAATTGTTTTGTGTTTGTGCGTTGTACTTTTAATCTGGGAGGGGACGAGTTGTCATAGTAGTAGGTAGGGGTCTCAGGTTTGTGAAGGGCAGAATAGTAAAAACATACAGTACGTGGAGGGTGACGGGTAGGGCCCATCTCGGAATGGGTGCCTTCCCTACTAAGGAAGTAAGGGGCTTCCAGCCATCGGGCTGCATCAGGTGTAAAATATGGTAAGAATTTTATCCCTGAGCTAGTGTAACTGTGGCTAGGGGCCTGGATAATAAAGTGGTGGTTGATGCTATGGAAAAAGCGTCCTTCATTAACCTGAGAAATATATTCAGTCAGTACATTTGGGTTGGAAAGTTTTTGTTATGAAAAGGGAAAATAGTTAATATTGTTATTTTATGTTTTTTTAAAGGGCTGCTATGGCCATTTAAACCCAAGAAATGTGTGGCGTCATTATTTAAGTTGATGGTTTGGTATAAGGGGTGGTAGAGGTAGGCTTTGGCAGCCACAACATCAGCTATACTTCAGTCATGAGTAATTAAATTGAATATTTACAAAATGTATTGTGTGAACAGTCTTACCTCCTTCCCGCCGCTGCCTCCTTGCCTTTTAGGAACTTCTAAATGCTGTGAGGTGGAGGCAGGCATTCGGGTCATGTGACCGTTGCAATTGGCTGTCACAGCGGTCACATGATCGGAAAAGCTCCCAATCACAATTATGCATGGGGAGCTTTCCAGGCCACGGCAGTGATTGTGCTGGGAGTGCACAGGGCGTGCGCTCCCAGCACAGAAATCTGTTTACATAAAGCTGCATACATGCTGCTTTTCGGCAGTAAATCGTATGCCGCACATATCTGCCACGTCAGCAGGAAGAGGTTAAATCGGAAGTTCCACCCTAAAATTATACTTACCTCCATCTTCTTGCTCCGGGTCACCTGAAAAACAAATGGATAATCGCAATTTTTTTTTTTTTTAATTACCTTGTTTAGAAGAAAATATTACCTTACTTCCTCTTCCTCCCCCTCGGAGGCCACGGCGATTCTTCACTTCCTGGCTTGCAATGATTCCTGGGAGCTGAATGTCATCGCTCCCAGGAATCAATGCGCCTGCACCGGCCCCAACGTCAGTTCCGGTGCAGGCGCCGTCATACCTAGCTAAACAGCTTCTGGTGATGACGCTGCGGCACCGGAAGTGACGGCGGGGCCGGTGCAGTGCATCGTGGGACCGAAGAAGACAGAAGAGGACACAGAAGAGGATCGTGCTGGCTTCAAGCTGCCCACACCTGAGATGGCAGCACTGGAGAATACATTTTCAAGGTAAGTATTTCTTCTAAAAGGTAAGTGCAACCCAGGACAGATCAGAGGCTAGCCATTGTGGAATGCACTAGCCCTGACTGTCCCGGGGGTATTTTTATTAAAAAAAAACTTTCCCAGGGTGGAACTCCGCTTTAAAGTGACCCTAAACACTGATTTAAAAAAAAAAACTTTATGCATATATTCTTAACAAGTTTATGAAAAACATATTACAGGGCAAATAAGTAGTGTAGGTGTATGGGTTATTTTGGAGAATAAAGCTGTCTATAGATGGATTAAAATTCTTCTGGCTCAGCAGGGACTGGTCCAATTTTTCATCCATCCATGTTTTTTTTTCTTTCTGAAATCCTCACATCATGGCCCAGAAAAGAAGCTGGGCCGTGATGTGAGGGGTGGGGGGGGGGGGGTCTATGTACTAAATTCTTTCTGTGTGGATGTCTTATGCAGTCATACATACATAAGGGGTTGATTTACCAAAATTGGAGAGTGCAAACTCTGGTGCAGCTCTGCGTAGAAATCAATCAGCTTCCAGTTTTTTTTTGTTTTTTGTTTTTTTTGTCAAAACCTAATTGAACAAGCTGAGGTTAGAAGCTGATTGATAAAAAAAAAAAAAAAAGAAGCTGATTGGCTACCTTGCACAGCTGCACCAGATTTTGCACTCCAGTTTTAACCACTTCTGGACCGGATGGATTTGCCCCCTTTATGACCAGGCCATTTTTTTGTGATTCTGCACTGCGTTACTTTAACGGAACATTGCGCAGTCATGAGACGCTGTACCCAAATAAAATTGATGCCCATTTTTTCCCACAAATAGAGCTTTCTTTTGGTGGTATTTGATCACCTGTACGATTTTTATTTTTTGCGCTATAAAGAAAAAAATAGCGACATTTCTGAAAAAACAAAACAATATTTTTCACATTTTGCTATATAACATTCCCAAAAAAAAAATTCAAAATAAAATGTTTTCATACTTTTAAGCCAATTTGTATTCTGCTATAAATTTTTGAAAAAGAAAATCGCAATAGGCGTATTTTCATTGGTTTGCACAAAAGTTATTGCGTCCACAAACTAGGGGAAAGATTTATATAATTTTTATTTATTTTTTTACTAGTAATGGCGGCGATCTGTGATTTTTAGCGGGACTGAGACATTGCGGTGGACAGATCGGACCTCTAACTGACATTTTTGACACTTTTGGGGGGACCAGTGACATTACTATAGTAATCAGTGCTAAAAATATGCACTGTTACTGTAATAATGACATTGGCAGGGAAGGAGTTAACCTAGGGGTGATCAAAGGTTTAAGTGTGAGCCTAGGGGAGTGTTTTAAAAATGTGGGGGGAGGGGCTTGTGAAATAACCATAGAGACCTGTGATCCTATATCGCAAGATCACAGGCGCTCTGTGATCATTTCAGAGAGAAGAACGGTCAGCTGTGTTTACAACAGCTGACCATTCTTCTCTCTCAGCGGGGAGCGATCAGCCCAGCGGCAATATCGGCAGCAGGCACAATGCATCGACATCCCTGCTGCCTAGAGGGGGCGAAAGCAAGTGGCCGGCGCCGCGCTCACCCCCCAGCACCAGGCGCCCGACCGACCTAGGGCTACGTTGGTTAGTGCAGCAGAGGCTGCCTGCCACAGTAAATGCGCGGTCTTAAAGCAGTAAAAAAATCAACCCCAGTGAATGATTGCTGCATTGTTTGTAAAATGATTATATCCTCTGATCACCAGCTCCATCTAGTGGCAACAATGCGTTTTTTTTTCCCTAAAATACCTCAATCAAAAAAATACTCGCTTATGACCACTGGATGTAGCTGACAATCATAGGATTTAATCATACAACAAACAATACAGTGATCATTTGTTGGGCATTAATAAATATTTAAGGCTGGGTTCACACTGGTGCAAATTGGATGTGGGTTTCCCCGCATCCAATTCGCATGTCAGGTGGCTGTGACCGTCTCTCAATGGAGACCGGGAAAGCTTCGGAGCGATTTGCAAGAAATTCACGTGTGTCTTCTGGTCCATTTCAAGTCTGAATTCAGCCAAAAATTTGGATCGAATTCGGACCTGCAACGGTGAACGGGACGCTCTGCAATCCAGTGTGGACCCAGCCTAAGACATACACACAGCAATTTGTTTATTTCTTTTTGAAAAAGGAATGCCCCTTGAAAAAAGTTTGCCCAACTATTAAAAGAATTTAAAGCATTTCGGCTATCTGTTTACTAAACTATACCACTTTATTATATCGTAAATTTCTCTGTAACAATTTATTATTGTTTGTACACAGTGTCTCCAGAAGAGGAACAAATAAATAACACAGATAAGTCAATGTTTCAGGGCTTTTTTGCTATTCTTGAAAATACCATTTATCTGTCTAAACCTAGAAAAGTCAATTACCCAAGACTGTCAGCAATACAATTCTATGTATTGTATTCTAAACTGCTTGAAAAATATTGACGTTGTGAACGGCCCAATCACAAAACAATCCAAAAATCAATGGAAAACAAGCTCCAGGGAAGTCCCACAATTTCACTTGTTTTAGATGGGTCACAGAACTGTTGGTTTTCCATAAATTTAATCAAGAATGCTAAATTTATTCAGAGTGGTTCACGGAGAGTCAACACCACTGAACTGCTCCGGATTTTTAATAAAGCGACAGGTCACTATTTCCACCGGAAGGGTTAATCTCAAATATCGACTTTTCTTCATTATAAAAGGCATGGCATTTATATGGTAATATCATTACGGGGCTCCCATACACACACACACAAACCCTCTCACTAATTTCATTGGTTTCATGAAGCTTTTTCATACCATAAAACACAAACAGAATCATTTAAAGGGCAACTCAAGGCAGACAGTTTAATACATCATTGAAAGAAAACTATCAACTGACATTTTTCTCTTTTACAAATTCTTTTGACCTACCCACCTCTGCTGTGCAATATGTCTGCAGTTAATAAAAACAATGGTAAATTTAAAATGGAACTCCGGGCTATACTTAACTCATCTTCAAAAATGCTCCTTCTCCCCTCTTAACACCTATTCTGAATAATCTCTGTAAGAAAGATATAATTGCTTACCTAGTTTCAGGCTGCTCAGTATGGTCATGATCTGGCTCCCATGTCAGCCAGCAGAGGCTGCAGGGGAGAGGAGAGAGTGCCAATAGGTCATAGAAGCCTATGGGTGACATTCACGCTCTCAGGCATTTCCACCCATTGTCGACTGCTCTCTCCTCTCCTCTGCAGCTGCTGCTGGTTGGCAAAGGGAAGATCACGTGACCAGCCTAAAAATAGGTAAGTATTTCTTACATAGGTTAGTCAGCATAGAAAGTAGAAGAAGGATGGAAATATTTTTTATATTAGTTAGGTAGTGGAGGGTACCATAGTGTACACCACATTCCAAAGTGATCACCAGAAATATAGAGAATATACACTAGTCAAAAGTATTGGAATGCACATGAACTTTAATGGCATCCCAGTCTTAGTCTGTAGGGTTCAATATTGAGTTGGCCCACCCTTTGCCGCTATAACAGCTTCAACTCTTCTGGGAAGGCTGTCCAAAAGGTTTAGAAGTGTGTCTATGGGAATGTTTGACCATTCTTCCAGAAGTGCATTTGTGAGGTCAGGCACTCATTATGGACGAGAAGGCCTGGCTTGCAGTCTGTGCTCTAATTCCTCCCGCAGGTGCTCTATCAGGTTGAGATCAGGGCTCTGTGCCGGCCAGTCAAGTTATTCCACCCCAAACTTGCTCTTTAATGTCTTTATGAATCTTGCTTTTTGCACTTGTGAAAATTATTTGGTGGTGGGGGGATTATGGTGTGGGGTAGTTTTTCAGGGGTTGGGCCTGGCCCCTTAGTTCCAGTAAAGAGAAATCTTAAGGCGTCATCATACCAAGACATTTTGGACAATTTCATGTTCCCAACTTTGTGGCAACAGTTTGGGGCTAGCCCTTCCTGTTCCAACAGGACTGCGCACCAGTGCACAAAGCAAGGTCTATGAAGACATTGATGAACGAGTTTGGGGTGGAGGAACTTGACTGGCCTGCACAGAGTCCTCACCTCAACCCGATAACCTTTGGGAACAATTAGAGCGGAGACTGCGAGCCAGGCTTTCTCTTCCAGCATCAGTGCCTGACCTCACAAATGCGTTTCTGGAAGAATGGTCAAACATTCCCATACACACACACTCCTAAACCTTGTGGACAGCCTTCCAAGAAGAGTTGAAGCTGTTATAGCTGCAAAGGGTGGGCCAACTCAATATTGAACCTAATGGACTAAGTCTGGGATGCCATTAAAGTGCATGCGCGTGTAAAGGCAGGCATCACAATAATTTTGACAATATAGTGTATCTTGAAATGTAGACAGCTAGAGTTACATGCAAATCCTTTCTTAACTTTTAGGTCCCTTGTACAGTACACAGGTGGTCAGTTTTTCAGGTGGACCTGATTGGAAGCTCAAGGTCTGTCAACAGGCAGAAGGATGTAAACGGACTTGCACCCGTTTACATCCAATTACCTCTGAGTCCGACCAAGTCTGTAAAAAAATTGAAAAAGTATACATCTTTTTCTTTTTTTTATTCCGACCTAAACATTATGAATTTAGGGTCTAGCTCCAGCTCTAGTTTTAAAATGCAAATGTTTAAACAGGGGACCTGTTCACAGATCCCCTTCTGATCGGACCTTACATGGCCCAGGCTTACAAGAAAAGATGACATTTTCAAAACAAAAAATAACAAACAACTTCTAAGGCCCCTTTCACACTTATGCGATCTAAAAGTCGTGTGATTTTACCGTGATTTTCTTGCCGCCATTTTATGGCGATTTTGACGAGATTTTGGCTGGACTTGAAGCAATGCCTATGTCTTTTGACCTCAAAGTGCATTAAATCGTTCCAAAGTAGTGCAGGGACTACTTTGAAGTCGTTGCGACTTGAAGTCGTACAGATATGAATGGTACTCATTGAAAATCATGGAGTACGACTTGTCATGCGACTTTGCAGTCCCAAATGGCAGGACAAGTCGCACAAGAGTGAAAGGGGCCTTAAAGTAGAAAAAAAAAGGCTATTCCTAAAATACAAAAATATGTTACACTTACTTGCTCTGTGCAACAATATTCCCTCTTCTTTGGCAGTCCCCCATCCGCATTGCCTACACTTTCTTCTTTTAAGTGCCCCCTCAGCAACCCAGGTGCTAAGGGAGCACTCGTGTGGGTGCGCTTCCAAGCAGGGCTGTGTGTGTGCATACACACACACAGCACCGGCAAGCCACACCCCCACTCCCTCCTCACAGGGGAGTGACTGACAGCAGCAGTAGCCTCTGGATCCCACTGCTCTTAGTGACCCCTGTCACTCAGGATAGAAGACGAGAGCGATGATGCAGCCAGGATGGTGCTGGAGTGGTGAGAGGTTTCAGGTACGTGTTTAAGGTTGGAGGGAGGGCAGTTAGTGGGGTGCTGTTTACCTGAATGCAGGGAATTTGTTAAGGTAAAAAAAACATTCAGAGTTTAGAATCACTTTAAATCGGAGTTCCAGTCGCGGGGCTGAAATTTCGATAAAAATACCCCCGGGATAGTCAGGGATAGTACATTCCATAATGGATAACCTCTGAACTGTCGCACTTACGTTTTAGAAGAAATACTTACCTTGAAAATTTCTTCTCCAGCGCTGCCATCTCAGATGTGGGCAGCTGAAGCCAGCGTGTCCTCTTCTGCGTCCTCTTCCGTGTCCTCTTCCGTGTCCTCTTCCGTGTCCTCTTCATCCCAGAATGCCCTGCACCGGCCCCGCTCGTCAGTTTCGGGGCAGGCGCGTCATCCCTGCACAGCTTCTGGGCATGCCCACAAGCTGTTTAGCAGGGAATGATGCGCCTGCACTGGAACTGACGAGCGGGGCCGGTGCAGGTGCATTGACTCCTGGGAGCGATGACGTTCAGCTCCCAGGAGTCATCGCAAACAGGAAGAGATGGCACGGGCCGCGGCCGAAGAGGGAGGAAGTAGAAGGAAGGTAAGTATATTTTCTTCAAAAACAAGGTAAGTGAAGAAAAAAACATTTGGGAGCATCCATTTGTTTTCAGGGCATTCACAGCAAGCGGATGGGCCAAAGTTGTTTTTGAGCCCGGAACTCCGCTTTAAATCTCTAGGTCTGCTAAATATTTTCAGCGAGTGTGACCTCAGTTTACTATTTTTTTATCTTATTCTCAATGGCAATGGCACAAGGGAGAATTTACAATCCGAAACAACCCCACTAAGGTGTGTATAGACTTTAAAATGGCAATTTCCTATGTACTGTCTTCCTGATAGTAATGCACTAATCCTGAAATATTTCCCATGAAAAGATAAGATTTTGCTCCTCCAAAGTTGTTTAAAGTCATAGCTATATACATACCAATAGGCTTTCTATTTCAGCCACAGTGTTAAAAAATGGAAGCATAGATTGCGTTGAACCTCACAGTGCCCTCTACCTTTCCACAGCATAAATGCCACTAAAATTAAAAACCAACTATTAAAACTTTATATAGCTTGAGTGAGTGATAAAAGAAAAATGGGTCTTCAGGGACGTTTTGTAAGTATCGGAAGGTTGTTAGGCAGTAAAAAAGAAACAAAAGTAGAGGATATGCTGGAAATAAAGCTAACCCATACAATTATATATGTGTGCTTAGGGACCTCTCAATAGATATGTGTTACTCAGTTCACTGAAAAACGTCCAATTAGCCAGAACAAAGCCTGAACATGACTGTCCTGCACCACTGATGTCACCAGAGATGAATGTAAGCACCCAGTATATTGTATTTTATTTCATGTCTAGAAGACTATTTCTTGCCAGTGGCATGCCCTAAACATACCCTAAAGGCTAAAGAACTACTGAGCTAAGGAACAGAAGGATACCTATGTTGCTGTCCTGCACAGTACAGGAGCATTGTCTTGTGGGTTCCCAAAAAAACTGATGTTTTGGAAGGGGAGGGTGGGAGGGGCAGTGGTGTGGCACTGCCATGCTAACAACTCTCAGAAAGGAAGTTTGGAGAATTTTTTTTTTTTTTTTTTATATGGGGGATGTCATTAACCACTTTACCACCAGAGGATTTTGCTGTCTTACGTCTGGGCCACTTTTTGCGATTCGTCACTGTTCGACTTTAACTGACCATTGTGCGGTCATGCAACACCGTACCCAAACAAAAGGTATGTTCTTTTTTTCCCCACAAACAGAGCTTTCTTTTGGTGGTATTTGATCACCTGTGCAATTTTTACTTTTTGCGCTATAAACAAAAAAAGAGCGACAATTTTGAAAAAATAACAATATTTTTCACATTTTTTTATATGAAATTCCCCCCCCAAAAAAAATGTAAAAATCTAAATTTTTTTTTATCATTTTAGGCCAATTTGTTTTCTGCTACATATTTTTTGTAAAAAAAATCGCAATAAGCGCATTTTGATTGGTTTGCGCAAAAGTTATTGCGTTTACTAACTAAGGGAAAGATTTCTGTCGTTTTTGGTGTTTTCTTTTTTTTTTAACGAGTAATGGCGGCGATCTGCGATTTTTTTGCGGGACTGCGACATTGCGGCGGACAGATCGGACCCTTGACTGACATTTTTGACACTTTTGGGGGTATCAGTGACATTACTACAGTAATCAGTGCTAAAAATATGCACTGTTGCTGTAAAAATGACACTGGCAGGGAAGGAGTTAATTTTATTGGAGAGGGAGGGGTTAATGTATGCCTGGTGCTTACTGACATGTGTGGGGGGAGGTGACCCCTGCAATCTGACCCTGCCTGTCACTTAGGAGATCCGCCCGCTTTGTTTACACAAGCTGGCGGATCTCCACACTCGATTCTCCGACAATCGGGGAAGAACGGCGGTGATCACCGCTGCTCCTCCCCTGGCCTGACTCCCGCTGTGACTGAATACAGCGGGAGCGAGCCTCCGGCGGCGCTCGTGCGCCGCCAAGAGAGGGGAATGTCTGGCGACGTAGGTCTACGTCGCCAGACGTTATCGAGCCACTTTACCGCAGTAGAGCTCTAGTGAGCAGCGGTAAAGTGGTTAAATTGGACCTTGCTTTGTAATCTCGCTTTTAAATTGTATAAAACTCAAAAAACAAAAATGTAATATATTGCAGCTTTTTTCTTTTTTAAGCAGAACTCCAGCTAGAATACAATACAAGCTTTTGGTGCAACATTCAGCCTCAATCCAGAGACTTACCCAATAGTATTTATTTCTGCCACTAGATGTCCTCATTCTGATAGTCAGCATCATTCAAGCCGGGTGCTCTGAGCCCAGGTCTTTCTGGACCTGGACCCACTCTGTGACTGGACAGTGGAAGCAAAAAGATCACAATGAAGCTCATCTCTCCCTTCCTATCGGCATGTTTTGTGTCAGCACATGAAATTATTGTTTCATTCTGTTTCCATGGGGAGTGATCGCGGGTGCCCGGCAGCAATCGAGGCCACCGGACCTGTAGATCAGCTTCTCCTCTACAGGGCATGTGCCCCCACTTGCGGTCCAGCGAATCGACATACAGGTACGTTGATTCGCGGGAGTGAGCCGACCTGCCGCTGTATATGTGTGGCAGCTGGTCGGCAAGTTGTTAAACACTGTGTCCTAACAAAGGGTTAAAGTGTAGAAACGACTCTTTTGCACAGTATGTTAATGAAGCATAGCTCACTCAGTTTGGGGACAACGACACTGTGAGACCGTCCAGCCATGACACCTTCTCCTTAAAAACATCTAAAAGATAAAAAATAATTTTATCTTTTTTTTTTTTTTTCAGGTATTCTGTGTAAGTGGAAACACATTACAAAACATGTAGTGGGTTTTTTTTTTAAATATGACTGCAAAAGTGGAACTACGCTTTAAAGTGGAGTTCCACCCTATTTTTATACTTACCTCCATCTTCTCGCTCCGGGTCACCTGAAAAAGAAATGGATAATCGCATATTTTTTTTTTTTTTACTTACCTCGTAGCGAAGAAAAAATACTTACCTTACTTCCTTATTCCTCCTTCCTCGGCCGCGGCCCGTCGTCACTTCCTGGCTCTGCAATGATTCCTGGGAGCTGAACGTCATAGCTCCCAGGAATCATTGCGCCTGCACTGGCCCCGACGTCAGTTCCGGGTCGCGCGCGTCATCCCCTTCTAAACAGCTTCTGGGCATGCCTAGAAGCTGTAGAGGGATGACGCGCGCGACCCGGAAGTGAAGTCGGGGCCGGCGCAGAGCATCGTGGGACCAAAGAAGGCGGAAGAAGACGCCGAAGGGGATCTCGCTGGCTTCAAGCTGCCCACATCTGAGATGGCAGCGCTGGACAAGACGTTTGCAAGGTAAATATTTGTCCTAACAGTTAAGTGCAACCCGGGACAGATCAGAGGCTAGCCATTGTGGAATGTACTAGCCCTGACTGTCCCGGGGGTATTAAAAAAAAAAAATCCAGGGTGGAACTCCGCTTTAAGCTCAATATAGCCATGGTCTGAAACTGACAAAACATATACAGGCCACTGGTATGCACTGAAGGCAGCTAATGCCATTGTTACCTTTAGCAACAAATCCATTGTACGCATAAATCAATTTTACAAGTTTACAGGTTGCTATAATAAAAGATAAATGGTAATTTTACTGAGAATGGAAGGTCCTTTAAATACCTGCTAGGAAGGGTTAATGATAAATATGAGATCATTTTTCTCTCACCTGACAACGGCCCACTTGATGTTAAAGCATCTTGACAATTGTGAGTGTGCTTGTTGATTAGCATTGTACAATTCACTGGCTGTTACTTAATCCTGCCAACCTATTCACATTGCAATAATGGGCTCTTTGTTTGGGCTATAATTGCATAAATCTAATTGCTACATGAAGGTAGGAAATTAAAATGGCGTCCTCGGAGACAGCTCACACGCATCTCAGAATGAATTTAATTATAGGGAAGAATGCTGGACCCAGCTCTTCTCATGCCTATTTTGACCACAATGGGGGCATTTGAAGGCCAATTTATATGGGAACAGAGAAAGGGTGTGACTAGAAATAGCACTTCGAAAAAAAAAAAGTTGAAATTAAATCCTCCTACATCCCAACTGCCTTCAATTGGATAGCACAGTATCGATTTGTTTAGCCAACCTCTCTGTTCCGTTTCATGCTCCTGATATGTTTAAATGAAATCTTACAGTAAAATAAAAGTAAATAAACTTGCATCTTAATAAAAAGATATAGCAACCTTTGGTTCCTGAACATACTTTTTCATTATATTCGGAAGGAACTTAAAAATCAAATATAAATGTTTTCTTTTCTTTTTTCCCCAAAAAGTAAAGAACTGGTAAGAACTGACCCACTCTCCTACCTTCCACAGGCACCTATTAGACATTAGACAGCCCGTCACATTGAATAACCAATAAAAATTAACAATAAAATAACCAATGAATAACCAATAAAATATTGCTGCAGGTGACATGCCAAAACTTTCTACATACTTTCATGAGAATGAGGGACACCTATAAGCAAAAGTATATAGGCACAGGACACACCCGCTGTCATGCCCCCCTTAACCCCTTCAGCCCCAGCAGGTTTTACCCCCTTAATGAGTGGCCATTTTTTGCGATGCGGCACTGCATAATTTTAACTGACAACTGCGCGGTTGTGCAGCGCTGTACCCAAATAAAATTGATGTCCTTTTTTCCCACAAACAAAGCTATCTTTTAGTGGTATTTGATCACCTCTGTGGTTTTTATTTTGTGCGCTAGGCGCTAGAAACAAAAAAAAACAACAATTTTGAAAAATATATATATATATTTTTTTCTTTCTGTAATAAAACATAGCCAATAAAAAGGTAAAATATCTAATTTCTTTATCAATTTAGGCCGATATGTATTCTTCTCCGTATTTTTGGTAAATTTGTGCAAAAGTTATAGTGTCTATAAACTAGGGGATAGATTTATAGCATTTTTATTTTTTTATTTAATTTTTACTAGTAATGGCGGCGATCAGCCATTTTAAGCGGGACTGCAACATTGCAGTGGACAGATCGGACACCTAACTGACATTTTTGATGGAACCAGTGACATTACTACACTAATCAGTGCTAAAAATATGCACTGCTACTGTACTAATAACACTGGCAGGGAAGGGGCTAACATCAGGGGTTAAGTGTGCTTCTAGGGCAGTGATGGTGAACCTTGGCACCCCAGATGGTTTGGAACTACATTTCCCATGATGCTCAACTACACTGCGAAGTGCATGAGCATCATGGGAAATGTAATTCCAAAACATCTGGGGTGCCAAGATTCGCCATCACTGTCCTAGGGGTTTGTTTCTAACTGTGTGGTAGATGGACTCACTAGATGAACACAAATAGCAGGAACACAAGATCACTGTATTCATCTCTGACAGAACAGCAGTCTGCCTTGTTTTCATCAGCAGACCACCATTCTGTCTCCTTGGTGAGCGATCGAGGGTGATTGGCACCCCCACTGGCTATTGCGCGAAAATGACGTACAGGTATATCGTTTTGCGCAATAGAGCCGCAGTATAGGTATTGTGGCTGGTCGGCAAGTGGCTAAAGGTCTATTGTGCAAAAAAAATATTGGTTAAACCCTCAAGTGCTTTTTTACCATTACTATTTCTTTAAATCAGCTTTTGGAATTTACAAATGCAGCAATTTAGAAATTGGATAAAAAGGTTTAGCACTGGGAAACACTTTTTGATTGATAAGTAGTGCATTTTATAAGAAAATATATACAGTGGGTACGGAAAGTATTCAGACCCCCTTAAATTTTTCACTCTTTGTTATATTGCAGCCATTTGCTAAAATCATTTAAGTTCATTCTTCTTCCTCATGAATGTACACATAGCACCCCATACTGACAGAAAAACACAGAATTGTTGACATTGTTGCAGATTTATTAAAAAAGAAAAACTGAAATATCACATGGTCCTAAGTATTCAGACCCTTTGCTCAGTATTTAGTAGAAGCCCCCTTTTGATCTAATACAGCCAGGAATCTTTTTGGGAAAGATGCAACAAGTCTTTCACACCTGGATTTGGGGATTCTCTGCCATTCCTCCTTGCAGATCTTCTCCAGTTCTGTCAGGTTGGATGGTAAATGTTGGTGGACAGCCATTTTTAGGTCTCTCCAGAGATGCTCAATTGGGTTTAAGTCAGGGCTCTGGCTGGGCCATTCAAGAACAGTCACGGAGTTGTTGTGAAGCCACTCCTTCGTTATTTTAGCTGTGTGCTTAGGGTCATTGTCTTGTGCGAAGGTAAACCTTCGGCCCAGTCTGAGGTCCAGAGCACTCTGGAGAAGGTTTTTTTGTCCAGGATATCCCTGTACTTGGCCGCATTCATCTTTCCCTCGATTGCAACCAGTCGTCCTGTCCCTGCAGCTGAAAAACACCCCCACAGCATGATGCTGCCACCACCATGCTTCACTGTTGGGACTGTATTGGACAGGTGATGAGCAGTGCCTGGTTTTCTCCACACATACCGCTTAGAATTAAGGCCAAAAAGTTATATTTTGGTCTCATCAGACCAGAGAATCTTATTTCTCACCATCTTGGAGTCCTTCAGGTGTTTTTTAGCAAACTCCATGCGGGCTTTCATGTGTCTTACACTGAGGAGAGGCTTCTGTCGGGCCACTCTGCCATAAAGCCCCGACTGGTGGAGGGCTGCAGTGATGGTTGACTTTCTACAAATTTCTCCCATCTCCTGACTGCATCTCTGGAGCTCAGCCACAGTGATCTTTGGGTTCTTCTTTACCTGTCTCACCAAGGCTCTTCTCTTAGCTCAGTTTGGCCGTACGGCCAGCTCTAGGAAGGGTTCTGGTCGACCCAAACGTCTTCCATTTGAGGATTATGGAGGCCACTGTGCTCTTAGGAACCTTAAGTGCAGCAGAAATCTTTTTGTAACCTTGGCCAGATCTGTGCCTTGCCACAATTCTGTCTCTGAGCTCTTCAGGCAGTTCCTTTGACCTCATGATTCTCATTTGCTCTGACATGCATTGTGATCTGGAAGGTCTTATATAGACAGGTGTGTGGCCTTCCTAATCAAGTCCAATCAGTATAATCAAACACAGCTGGACTCAAATGAAGGTGTAGAACCATCTAAAGGATGATCAGAAGAAATGGAAAGCACCTGAGTTAAATATATGAGTGTCACAGCAAAGGGTCTGAATACTTAGGACCATGTGATATTTCAGTTTTTCTTCTTTAATAAATCTGTAACAATGTGAACAATTCTGTGTTTTTCTGTCAGTATGGGGTGCTATGTGTACATTCATGAGGAAGAAGAATGAACTTAAATGATTTTAGCAAATGGCTGCAATATAACAAAGAGTGAAAAATTTAAGGGGGTCTGAATACTTTCCGTACCCACTGTAGATCAGACCAAAATGAAGGACAAACAAGGAGCACAACGAGGGACAGAGGGACTTTGTTCCGAATGAGGGACAGTCTTTTAAAATCAGGGACAGTTGGGAGTTATGTTTTTAAGGTATAATAGGGATTTTCTTTGCTCCTGAGGAAAATCAGAGGTAGGTACAGGAAACTAATGGTGCCTACAATTCATTTAGGGTACAGCTATGAATGTACCTGTAAACTAGAAGAACAGAGGATGCCTAGGCAGTGTCACATGAAGAGCTCTGATCTTTGTAATCAGGTAAAGGTACATTATGGTAGTGATCGCGTTGTCACATACTGTGCTAATAAATCCCTATTACACAGCCAAAACCTATATTTTAAGCATACATTCTACTATGGTCGGAGCTGTGACACATAACTGTATGTGACTATTCAGGAAACTCACTTAGAGACCTCTGTAAGAGCAAACATTCTCAAAAGAACAACAAAGCTGTAAATTGGATGTTTAGTCTCACTGATGCACAAAAATATTTATCTAGACCTTGATGATTTCATTTTCAATACATGTGAAATTGTAAGAATGTTAATAATATTATAGGCAGCACATTGCTGCTAAAACCAAAGACAAACCTTGTTTCTATTTGAACATCTATACATTAGCTGCAACATTGATGTCTCCATTCAAAACACCACCATCTCCTTGTTGTATTTTTTATCAAAAAGCCATTGTTAGGTGAATTATATTGAGGAGACAGTGGCCTTTGGGTGGAGACCTTATAGCTGCAGCTGCTAAAAAAAACCAAAAAGTAGATATTGAAGTGCAGCTCTCGTTCACACGTTTTCCAATAATGAGCGAAGGCAGGTGTCAGCCCGTGGACAAGGTAAATGTCTGTATCTGTACAGTGAGTCTAGGACAGTGATGGCGAACCTTGGCATCCCAGAAGTTTTGGAACTACATTTCCCATGATGCTCACCTACAATGCAGAGTGCATGAGCATCATGGGAAATGTAGTTCCAAAACATCTGAAGTGCCAAGGTTCACCATCACTGGTCTAGGTTTTTTAAACTACTATCTTGGATCTAGGTAGGTGTGCATATTTCGTACCTTAGGGCCTGCCGTGGAAGGTAACAACCACTGTAGTAGTCTCCGCTACTACAGTATTGGTTGCAAGCAGGTGGGTCCTGTGCCAAGTAGCTTCCTTTATGCATAGTGACCACAAGAGGTCATTCCCTACCCACTGACACTATTCATAAAACACCTTGTATTTTTTAATGAATAAAAGTTGTTTTCTTTTTTTTTTCAGTTATATTTTTTATCGAATTTAAAAGCACATTACAAACAATGTAAAATATTAGGAGTAGAAAACAGCATTAAAATACAAAATATAAGGGTAGCAGATTCCAACGAGTACAAGTCAGGCATTAGCAGCAAGCCAAACATGTATAACAGACAGCTTCATAGTAAGAGGATACTATGTTAATAGTTCGGACCCTAAAGTGAGGGCAGAACGTGGACATATCTAAGGGACATATACCACAGGTGTGGCGATCAAAGTTCTAAGGCATAGAAGGGGACCTCTGCCACCACGACACCCCAAACGGAAACATAACGTGTTGGGGGAGCCAGAGGTATCCCATGATGAGGTCCTGAGAGAAAGAAAAATAATTCCTTTTTAAACCATGACAATAAGATATATATTCAGTTTAGATATAACCAGTGTTGCCAAGAGAGGCGAAATTTATTATAGGACAGTGAATTGAATGCTAAGGACTTTTCCCTCTGATAATTTGAATTAACCATAGCTTTGACCTCGGAGAGGTTGGGGGTCAATAAAAGTTGTTTTCTGATTGGACAAGGTGGAGAGATCGGATGGTGATGTCAAGATCACCACCTAGTCTATTCTGAAAACACCTTGTATTTACTGATAAAATACAGGGCATTCTGTGAATGATGACAGAGCCGAGCTTGGGACCCTAGATTGCCCACAAACAATGTAAGGATCTCACTATTAGAGTCCTGCAAACTGATGAATTATGACTGGCTGGACATTGTCACCTTGTCCATTAAAGGCAAAGTGAAAATGTCTGTGCAAAGCCAACCCCACACTACATTATATTCACCCCTCTCCTCCATCTTCTGTGACTACCACTGTAAAATACTTGTAGCTCCTTAGGTGTATGAAATCTGTGACCTTCTCCCATAATGCAGTGTTCAGGTCTAGTAGCCAATCACAAAGCCTGAGTACTGTGACATAACAGAGAGGGGACATTACTGCAACCTCTGATTGATACTAGTCAACATTGGTAATTTTAAAGATGGCTGCGACAGAAGAAGGATCACTGGAAAGGTGAATATAAAGTGATAGGGTGGGTCTTACAAAGACGTTGTCACCCTGATTTTCTCTTTGGGTGCCCATTCATAAAAATCGGGCATGACTAGAGAAGCCCCATAGACTTCTCACTGCTCAAAGGAGCAGGGATTAGAGTGGAGTTAGTCATGTGACTTTGTTAGGCCACATAACCAGTCTCTTTTCCAGTCTTTTATTTTTTCTTTTACCACTCATTCCCTTTATTGCACTCCGCAGCTCACAGAGCCTTGAAGCCAGAAAAGCTGAGATCACATTTGTAAAGCACTTTCCTTTGCTTTTAAATTTTATTTTTTTTACAGCAGTGGTGTGGCCATAAAGGAGCCCCTAAATTTATTTTTAGCATAATGCAAATAAAAAGAAATCCTAGATTCTTGGCAACCTATTAAGTGGTATAACCCTAGCTGGTTTCTAATTGGTTGCTCTGGGTTACTGTACTTTTTCCACCAAAATTATATAGAACATTATATTTAACTGGGAATGGGCCACTTCAAATGTCTAGCTGTTAAACATAAAACATTTAGAGTTTTAATAGTGTTTGTTGTGTCGCAAATTAGGTATTGGCTGATTTTTTTTTTTTGTCTTGAACAAAATTGCCTAATTATTATTCTCTTTTAGTTTTTTTTTTTTTTTTCTTCAGCTAAGCATGATTTAATCCTTCCAGAAATATAATTTGTAGTTGTAGCTAACATCATTTTTTTTCCACCAGTTTTTAAATGCTGGCGCCTGCTAGCATGGTTGGACAAGTATCAGGGGTACTACATGTTCTTCTTTCAGGTGGAACATTCTATGCATAGGATTTCCTGGAAGGGCAGATGGAAAAGTTGCCAAGGTAACAGTGATTCATGCCTAAATGCTCGAACGATCACAGACCTTTCAGGTCTCCTCTGGTCTGACGTTCTCCCGCAGGAAACAGGGACAGCGCAAGAATTTAATAACAAGCCTTCCAGTGACATGCACAGGACTGCGGGAAGTAGAACAATGCCAACACAAAGGGACAGCTACGCAGGTCTGGAGATGCTCCTTTGTCACCATATCAAATTGAGCCCATTTCTCAAAGAAAGTATTATACCTAAATGAGAGGCGATGCAGACGCTGGATGCACCTTATAGTTTTTTTGCAATTGCACTAAACGGATTACCAGGAGTTCACAGTGTGAACAAAGAAAATTCTAACTTTAATAAATCTATTCAGTTTGAAATAATTTGTGGATTTTTTTTATCCTGCATTAAGAAATATATCTATTAATAGGACACTATATTTTATTTTTATTTAAAATATAACCACAAGTTCCACAAATTGGGAGAAGCGTTTTGCTGCTGAAAAAAAAAAAAGAAAAATTATACAAGACAAATAGTTCTTTTTAAATATGCCCCTCTGCCTTTATTTTTTGTTTATTAAAAAATGGCTATAAAATGTTAAGCCTAATGTGTACACCAAAATGACAAATTGGCACAAGTGATGCTTGAAACATCTAGAAATATCCCACCCGGAACATTTCCTGTTTGCATATAGCAAAGATAAATTATGCAGTGCTTTACAGAGTACAAATACCTATTTGTATTATATTATATGAGTTACTAGAAGGAGCACATAATCTTACGCCACTACCACATATTCTAATGCCACTACTACACCTGCACACTCTACGAGCTATATATATATATATATATATATATATATATATATATATATATATATATATATATATATATATATATATACATATGTGTATGTATGTTTGTGTGTATATATATATATATATATATATATATATATATATTACAATATAATATATATATATATATATATATATATATATATAATATATTATATTGTATTATTATGTTGTATTGTATATTTATATATATATATATATATATATATATATATATATATATATATATATATATATATATATATATATATATTGTGTATATATATATATATATATATATATATATATACATATATATATTACAATATAATATATATATATATATTATATATATATATATATATATATATATATATATAATATATTATATTGTATTATTATGTTGTATTGTATATATATATATATATATATATATATATATATATATTGTGTATATATATATATATATATATATATATATATATATATATATATATATATATATATATATATATATATATATATATATATTATATATATTGTGTATATATATATATATATATATATATATATATATATATATATATTGTGTATATATATATATACATATATATATATATATATATATATTGTCCTTTTTGTCCTCTAAAAAAATAAAATTTGGAAAAAAAAAACGTTAAACATAGCCCCAAAACTACAGTAACCAGTCCTTCTGCTTTTGGCCTTAGTGGTGCTCTGTAAATGGATTTATTAATCCCTGGTGTTGCTTTGCGATTTTATCCTTTTAGTGATAATAGATGTAATATATCATGAAAACAAATTTTTAAGAGCACATCATTACAATGATGCACGCCAGTAATAAACCCTTTCACACTCGGATGAGCTTAAATCAGTTTCTCTTTATTGATTTTTGGTCATAACATAATTTTAAAGTTCAAGTCAGTTAATAAAAAAGATTTGCTCTGGCATTTGGCACTGCTGTCGCTGCGAGCCTGTGTATTTTTTGTGTCATTGTCCAGCACAGCTGAAAGCAACTCCACAACTGGCAAATAGGTACATTTATAAATGTGTTTTCAAGCTGATTTTTAATACTCAAATAAAACAACATGATTTTTTAATAAGAGCAATGTGGAAAATGCTTGTAAAGCTCATCTATACCCTCCCAATGTTAAAACAAATTGGAGTTGATTTAATAAACCTGTTTTTTTTTAAATCCCTGCATCAGGGCCCAGAGAAGAAACACTTGGGGGGGGGGTCTATGTACAAAAAAAATTCTGTGCGAATGTCTAATGCATTTGCACAGACACAATGTTGATTTACTAAAACTGGAGAGTGCAAAATCTGATGCAGCTCTGCAAAGAAATCAATCAGCTTCCAGTTTTTTTTTTTTTGTCAAAGCTTAGATGAACAAGCTGAAATTAGAGGCTGATTGGTTTCTATGCAAAGCTGCATCAGATTTTTAGTAAATCCACCCTATTGTATTTGCAATGAATTGTTTTCTTTTTTTCTCTCTTTTTTTTTTCTTTTTTTAACTTAAATGCACAACTGCAGCGACATGCAGGGACGTGCAGTAGGCTACTTAAAAATGGAGCATGCCTGTATTTTTTAATCCACTACAACCCACCACAACAAAGCATTATGGTGTGAACAGCACAGTTTTCGATCTACCCTTTACATTAAACCTGCATTGACCTGTGCAGATGAATGCAGCTCAACAGACGTGGGGGTTGATTTACTAAAACTGGAGCACTCAGAGCCGGTTCACACTAATCCGACTCAAAGTTGCCCGATTTCGAGCGACTTTGAAGTCGCCTGTGCAGCGCAACTTTATCGCGGCTTGCAAACGACTTCTCCTAATAGAAGTCAATGCAAGTCTCTCTGACTTCGCCAAAAAATAGTGCAGGAACCTTTTTCTAAGTCGGAGCGACTTGAGTTTCGCTCTGATTAGAACGGTTCCATTGCACAGCATTGGGAGCTACTTGTCGCCTGACAAGTCGGAGTAGTGTGAACCAGCTCTCAGAATCTGGTGTAGCTGATTGGTTACTATATACAGCTGCACCAGATTCTGTCCGCACCAGTTCTAGTAAATCTCCCCCTTTGTGTGGACTTGCCCTTAACCGCAGCAACCAATTAAACCATCTTTCATTGTTATGACTACTCTAACCTGATTTAAAAGAAATGTTCAGCCAAAGTCAGTTTGGCTGTACATATCCTATGGATCACAGGAGTGATCTAGGGGGCCAAGCCCAAACCTTGGAAATAAGGGGCCAAGCCTAACCCCTAAAAAAACAATCTAACACCAAATGATTTGAACCAGTGCACAAAGCAAGGTCCATAATAACAAAGATAAGCGAGTTTGGGATGGAGGAACTTGACTGGCCTGCTCAGAGTCCAGACCTCAACCCTGATAAAACACCTTTGGGATGAACATCAGAGAAAGACTGCGAGCTAGGCCTTCTCATCCACATTAGTGCCTGACCTCACAAATGCAATTCTGGAAGAATGGTCAAACATTCCCATAGACACACTCCTTAACCTTGTAGACAGCCTTCCCAAAAGAGTTGAAGCTGTAATAGCTGCAAAGGGTGGCCGCCAACTCAATATTGAACCCTTTAGACTAAGACTGGGATGCTATTAAAATTCATGTGTGTGTGTAAAGGCAGGTGTCTTAAAAGTAATAGTATACCGTATATAGGCTAAACCGTACAAACAGTAATGGAATTGCAAAACAGCAGCAATAATGAAAATAGTCAAACTAGAACGAAATTCTAACAGAAACAGCTTACCATGAAAAATGTAGATTTAATACAGTATTGTAGAGGCTTTGAAAAATAAACAAGTGCCCACGGGAGTATGCAATCTAGTCTGAAGCTGAGATCAGCAAGTGGCGGCGTTCAGTGGGTTTCAGGTTGAAACCAGCATAACCCACTTCAATGGCCAGACTATTCTTTCTCCAGCTGCACTGCCAGGCCTTTTAACTGCGGACGATAATAAACCCAAGGTTGTAAGTATAAATAAAAATGAAACTCAATTATCTTCCATTGCCAGCTCAGCAGAAAGAGACAAGGAAGGAGAGATCAGCGCATCAAACTGTTACAAATAAAAAAATAGGGAAGAAGCAGAGGGAAGAAAAGAGGTGGAATAAAAAATAAGGGGCATTAAATCTTGCTGTCCTGTCGGGTTCCTGGTAAATGACTCTAAAGGGACAATTAAACGACTGGAGTGAGTGGGGAGAGAAGCGGTGACCGTGGCAGGCGGTAGTCTCAGAACACATAATGAAAGATGGCAGTGATGGATCACTGAGCTCCTGGCTCATGCAAATCCATTAATGAGACTTCCTCAATGATCTCTCTCCCTTTACATTCTATATAGGGGTGCACGTCTGGGTGTTCACATCATTTTAGGGTCTCTGGAAGAGCTTTTTCTAGCCACAGTGCTATGTATGAAAAGGGATTTTCCCTTCTTCTACTGTTTTCAAACAATCCAAATTGCCAAAACTAGATCATTGTAATCATAGTGGTATTTTTTTTTTTATCATTTTTTTATCTGCAGCTGTGAAGCATCCCACCTTGCTACTGTCCTAAACTGCCCCAGTCCACCTGTGTTTTCTGTTGTCATGAGATGTTACAAAATTATAAAAGTTACTCCCATTGATAAGTGACAGGCCCTGTCCTGCAGTAGCCAGCAGATAAGGTTGTTCACCTGTTAAATGTAGAAGCAAGACCACAGATACAAACCCTGGTCATGGTTTATTAAGGCCTAACTGTAAGATAAGGGCCAGTTGAGTCATACAATATATGTATATGGACTATTAACAATACTCTTCTCTTATGTTACCTGCAAATACATTTGCTGACCCTTAATTGTTTTCTAGGCAACCAAGACGCTCATGGTTACCAGGTACACAATGGGTCTCAAACTCTGATTTATCTTTGAGCCATTTTTGCCAACCCCATATTAATTCATACTCCCACCACTGAACATTGTAATGCTATAGCTTAGAATAGTCAATAGTAGAACAGAGTAGTAGTAGTAGTAGTAGTAGAGAGTAGAATAGTCAATTCTACTGGTAAATGGAATGGTTAGGGCTTTGTTGAAGGGGAGGGTCGAAGGTCCAGGAAAACTGTATATAAACAAAAAAATAAAAAAGTGGCAAAGATATCCAAGTATGTATATTCACACTTAAAGACACCCTAATCCAGTTACCATGGAATGTGAAGATGTTGTCTGTCCTGAACCTGGACAATCAATATTTAAATAGTCCATGGTGGTTGACGTAAAGTGTCTTAAGGTGTGGATACAAATACTGTGGTATCTCCTTGACACTCACTGGAACTGAAAAAGTGGCTTGGCTAAGCTAAGAAACATCTTCAACATTACAGAACAAGTTGAGACTAGTTGTCTAGCTGGTTTATATTACTATCTATAGCAGTGATAGCAAACCTTGGCACCCCAGATGTTTTGGACCCACATTTCCCAAGATGCTCCACTGCACTGCATAGTGCATGAGCATTATGGAAAATGTAGTTCTGAAACATCTGGAGTGCCAAGGTTCGCCATCACTGATCTATAGCATACCATGACCTGAATACAAGAGAAAGAATATACAGTAAGTGGCTAAACCAAGGACGACATATATTGTATACCTCCTATGCAGAGTTGTATAAAGTACTCGAAACCCATACTTGAGTAAAAGTACAAGTGCTCGATCAAAAAGTGACTTGAGTAGAAATGGAAGTGCTCGATCAAAAAGTGACTTGAGTAGAAGTACTAAAGTATTCAACATTTTTTGTACTTAAGTATTGCAAGTAGTTTTTTTTTTAAATTTTGCTACTCAAGTACTGAAAGTAAAAGTACCAGTAGTTTTGAAAAAAAAATTGCTACTCAAGTACTGAAAGTAAAAGTACAAGTACTGTGTTATGTAGTTATTAAAGAAACAAGTCAAAAGTTTGAACATCATATTGTTTTTTATTATTTCAAATGCAGCTTTTGTTTATACATACAGTAGCTTCTATTTTCGTATGCGCTGATAATACACATGTTTGAGCTTCATGAAACCTGCCATCTACTGTTCTGGCAGTGGTAATTTTTATAATTGTAACGAGTAACTATGCAGCACAAAAAAAATATATTGGAGTAGAAGTATTGAAATCATTGAAAAAATGTAGTGAAGTAAAAGTGGAAGTAGGAGAATAAAATTATACTCTAGGAAAGTACAGATACCGCCTTTCGGTACTTAAGTACAGTAGTGAAGTAGTTCTACTTAGTTACTATACATCTCTGCTCCTATGCCAGTAATTTCTAAGCAAATGTTTTGTTACAGATACATTCCACCTTTCTTTAAAATGTGATAGTTTAAGAGCAGTAAAAAGAACCCCATAATAGTATTACATGAGTTTAGTATCTGTCTGTCAGAGAACTCCTTATTTAATCCAAAAGTTTTAAAAATCCTATTGTGTAATGTTAGCTTCTAATTGGAAAAGCTGGCTAAGCATAAAAGGAAATTTCCCTCTTTAATTTCTGGGATTCATATCTGCTTAGTTAGTCCTTATCTGTCCAGCAATATAGAACAATAAATAATTATCGTCATCTTCTATTAATCATCTAATAACACAGGACTGGTAAAACACATGACCTTGACATAAAAATGAGCAGAACGCATAATTTCTCATCCAGCTTTATCTCCTTCTACTTCCGTCATGTCAGACTGAGATTATTTTTTGAAGCGATTGTGCAGGTGCTATTAAACCTGCTTCAATGTTGATATCAGCTGTCAGAATTGCTTGCTATGTAAGCTAACAGTACTGATAAAAGACATTACAACTCACGCATTCCCAGTAGTTATGAGATGTTGCACTGGCTGGTGCGGAGTGTGTGTATAAATGTAAAGCAGGCCATAATTTATCCACAGTTGGAAGGAAAGAAAATTGCTTGATCCCTCCATCAACACATTCTCCATTGAATGTGGGGGTCTCCATTGGGAGACCCCCACATTCAGTGTTGATGGGGAAATCATCCTGCAGCGCTATTGTGTTCTGCCAGTGGGGAACACGGAGAGCCTTCCCTGCTGGCAGAACAGAACGATTAATGTTGTTTGCTTATAACCAGCAGCACTAATCATTTGGGAAAAACCCAACAGGCTGGTGATGCACACTTCGATCCATTGGTCAGCTTGGTATAACCAGGGTACTCATACATGGATCAAAATTCGGACAGTCCCTGCTGAACCAACGGAATTTCCATCCGTGTATGGCCAGCTTAACACAGGACAGATGTGGCACACGCGCCGAGCAGGATCTGATGCAAATTCAAGGGTTACTGCCACATTTTAAATCATTGCCTTTAAGAAGAATAATTGTAGATGAACAAATTGAGTGAATGCACCAGTTATATTTGCATTGCAGTACATCTTTTTTAAGACATTAGTTGCATCACACTACAACACAGGTAACACAGTACCATGCGTTATGAAAAAAACGTGCTTGTACCTTTTATGGTATGCTTTGGCACATTAGCCAGCCTAATATATAAATGAATGGGATGCCCTGACACATTGTACATTGCACATGCAAAACGCACCATGTGAACCCACCCTAAGGACCTGTTAAACATGCGTAGTGTTAAGACAACCTCATTTGAAAAAGCTGCCTAATGAACCAAGGATGTGAATGTGGCATTTTTGGCATCGCATCCACACATTAGTGAATGAAGATCCATTGGCAGCTTGCACTGGGGTGAGATTCAGAATAACTGGCACCACATTGCACCAGATACACACTTTACCATGCATTGCAGTACCATGCATGTTACCACAGCACAACAGTGTGAATGGGCTCTGAGACCCATTAAAACCCACCATGAGTCAGGTTACTGCAATTTTAGAACAATGGTGTTCCATTCATGTTAAAAAGGCACCCCATCACAATAAGTCAACAGCACTCTGAAATACATGCATTGCAGTGCACCACAATGCACGGTAACACAATAGTCTGGGGTGTGGTATGCTGTGTTGGAAAAATGCTGCAGGTCTGAATATTTGTGGTCCATTGGGTGCCCCCTGAGTTTTAATGGGCTGCCTTCATGCAGTGAATGGTAACTCATTACCTCCTGTAGGTGACACTGTATCATTATTACAGATGGAGTCAGGTCTGTTAGGTGAGTTTGTCCCCCATATGGACTCTGTCAGTGTCTCAGAGAAGCCAGCAGTCTGCCTGGATGCTGTAATCTCTTGTGATCTGTTGGCCATCTTGGTGTGGGACCTTATGTAATAGGGTTCTCCTGTCATTTGGGCAAATCTAGAGTGAGTGGTAGGTCAGGGCTAGGGAATGTGATTAGTGCAGGGAGAGGTTCCTGGCGAGATGGCTAAGGACAGGGACAACACCTGCAGAAAGGAAACATCCCTGTAATGGGAATAGTAATGTCCTGCTAAATGCATTACATTGCCACGCCATCCATCCAGTGGAAGCCATCCTCTGGTAATAAAGGCCCAAGCCTAGAAACACTGTGCAAACAAAATAAATGACAACAAACACAAGGGCACACCGGCCTAGTGCATTATATCTTAAACAGGTTTATTAAAATAATAGATTAAAAATACTCACAAACGAGTTTCTTTATAAAAAGCACATCAAATAGATATAAAATCCTCAGCAACAAGATCGAGATTGAATCGTCCCCTGAAGCTATGCAGGCTTACGCGTTTCGAGGCAGCGCCTCTTCTTCAGAGCCTCAAACTGTGCAAAGAACTGTTCAAGAAGTTCAAGAACTGACAGTATACAATCAATATACAAGATCAAAGATAAAATAATTAAAATTAAGGACTGTGTGTGGTCTCTCCCTTGCTGGGCACATTGGGCCAAGGGTCCACCTATCAGGTGTTACCACAATCCACCAGAACAGCAAAATGAGATTGGGCTGCATTCTATGCATGAAGGTAAAAAAAAAACCTTCTGTGTTCAGCAGTCCCCCCACTGCTCCCCTAATACTTAACTGAGCTCCCTCTCGATCTGGCGATCCACATGAGAGCATCAGCCAATGGCTCCTGCTGCTGTCAATCTCAGCCAATCACAGCCAGATAGCCAATGAAGAGAGAGAGAGAGAGAGACACACACACAGAGCAGCAGCTTTGGAGGGCACCTGCTTGGGTGATGCCAGAGCAAGCTGCTTGCTCTGGGAGCACTCGGCAGGAGGGAGGGGCCAGGAGACCCGGGGGGGGGGGGGAACCCAGACGAGGATCGGGGCTGCTCTGTGCAATATCACTGTACAGAGAAGTTAAGTATGACATGTTTTAATGTTTTTTTTTTTTTTTTTAAATTGCCTTTAATATCACTGTAATCTGCAAGCTGGCCTAGTTCAGACAATAAATCTACTAGAGGTTCATTTAAAACATTGATAGCGTAGTACACATGGGTCACTTTGTTTGGAGGACAAAATTACTCTTTCCTTAAATCACGTCCTATGTTGTTATGAATGAATGAATGCCTTTTAGTGTCTGTGAACGTTCCTCGACTAGGGAATCAATTAGGGTTTCACAGATCTTCATGAAGTGTGTTCATCTGGGACAAGCCGTTTGCACACACCCTGGTGTCCCAATTGGAACAAGTTGGGAGTTGTGTGTATGTCTGGCAGGCTGATATTGTGACTCGCTGTGACAGAGGCTCTTAGGTCTCAGCTGGCTGGAACAGCAACAAACTAACAGCGGCACTTACTCTGGGCGGGTAACTGTGAGCTGCGTGCTTGTAATTACATTGTATCTGCATGCAGCTCATTTATCTGCATCAGTAAGTGTATCCACAGTGATAACAGGGGAGGTTTTGCATGATGGGAGAGTCACATTCCTGCAGGGTAGACACACACAGGAAATGCTAATCCGCTATCCCTGTGCTATTAGACAAACCAAATCTTTCATATTTTAATACATAAAAATTTAAAAAACTAAAGTGTAGCTAAACCTTTAAACAAAAATTGTCATATATTGCAGCCTATCAATCCTTCCCTTTTTAGGAACCTTCAGTATTCTTTATCTTAACACACCAAGCACAATAAAATAAACATTCTCTGTAATAAAAAGTTTGAACCCTAGCACTTGTAGGTTACAATTTTTAGTGCTGCTGGATTTCTGCTCTTCCGGGCAGGGCTGGCCCAAGACATTGTGCTGCTTGGGTTCAAGAATAAAATGCTGCTCCTAACATCCCCCCCCCCAAAAAAAAAGAAATCACCCCCACTAAAAGGCCCCCACATCCTTTGTTTTATAGCATGATAACTAAAACTAAATTTAAATTGATCAGAAAGTCAGATTTACATGCAATAGCACCTTGTCTATATGCAAAACTTGTGAGGGGCTGCATTGTGTGTGTGTGGGGGGGGGGGGGGGGGGGTTAAGGGGCTGTTTTGTGGGAAGGGGGGGATTAAGGGGCTGGTTTGTGGAGTATAGGGACAAAATACAAAGAAAAGAAAAAAACGGTAATAACTTGACGTCATTGCGCACACCACAATCATGCAAGAGGCGTTTCCCGGAGGAGGCACTCTGCCTCCACATACTTATTAGTTTGCACTACAGACGGATGTATGAGATGGGGAAATGCTGCCTGTAACATGCCGCAAACGGAGGACACACAAAACTGCAGGAAAAAAAAACTTGGGCATCAATTTGCTGCCCCTCTCAAGTGGGACCCATGGTAGGGCCGGCCCTTCTTCCAGGGCTGCTTCCCTGAATTTCTGGTCTTCACTGGAAATAGTTAACAAGGGAAAGTGCAGTATGTTCTGGAGTAGGGAGGAGTTTAAAGGGTATGTAAACCATAGCAAAGAACTTCTCTTATTTGGTACCTTTAGGTATGTTCGATATACCTTTGCTTTGTTATTTTTGTTTGAAATATGCAAAATATTTACCCATTTATCCTTCCAGAAATTTTGTTAGCTAATAACGTCCTGTGCTCTTTGCCCATGCAGCACTTTTTTCAGTTAGTATTGTTCTCAGCTATCTCTGAGGACTACAGAACCTTGTTATGGGGATGAGAAGAGGGGAAGGTTTTGAGATCTGTCCTCTGCTTCTCCGTATAGTATAGTATAGTATAGTATAGTGTAGTGTAGTGTAGTGTAGTGTAGTGTAGTGTAGTGTAGTGTAGTCTAGTCTAGTGCAGTGTAGTGTAGTCTAGTGTAGTGTAGTGTAGTGTAGTGTAATATAGTATAGTAAGTGAGTGTCATCACCCTAGGACAGGAAATGTGCTATTGGCAGGATCACCAGGTGAACATAAAAGGAATGCAAAACTTCATTCTCTCAATCAACAGTGATGATTTTAATCCTTATGCTGCTAGCATTAGTAAATAGATAGGAAAGTATATTATGTTTACTTTTTTTTTTTTTTACATTTCTTCTTGGTTTCCATGCCTAGGCCAAAATGATGTTGTACATCCCAAGGGGGGAGGAGGGGTTATCTCAGCTTAGCACACCTTCCTGCCCGCCTGCATGCCTGGGCTAAGTGCAGGTGGATTAAATGATACATAAACCATCCACCCTTACTTTAATTGGTTCTAAGGGCTGAAAGGAGTTATAAAGGCAGAGAGTTTTTTATCTTAATTAATTCTATGCATTAAGATAAGAAGCCTTCTGTGTGTAGCAGCGCCCCCCACTCCAAATGCTTACCTGAGCTTCATTTCTATCTAGCAATGTCCACAAGTCCCTCGGCCACCTGGGACTCTTCCTCCTGATTGGAGCCATTGGCTCCCGCTGCTGTCAATCAAAGTCAGTAAGCTAATCAGGAGAGAGAGGGGGTGGTACCATTCAGCACATTTGTGTCTAAATGGACACAAAGAGCTGCAGCTCAGTTCGGGTGCCCCCATAGCAAGTTGCTTGCTGTGGGGGCACTCGGCAGGAGGGAGGGGCCAGGAGCAGCAAAAAGGGACCCGAGAAGAGGAGGATTCAAGCTTCCCTGTGCAAAACCAACTGCACAGAGGAGGTAAGAATAACATGTTTGTTATTTAAAAAACAAAAAAACAAAAACACGAGACTTTACATTCACTTGAAGGTTTTCCTAACCTTCATGTATTCTATGCATTAAGGTAAAAAATCTTCTGTGTGCAGCACTCCCCTCAGCCCCCACTAATACTTATCTGAGCTCCCTCTCTATCCAGTGATGTGCATGAGAGAATCGGCGATTGGCTCCCGCTGCTGTCAATCACAGCCAGACAGCCAATGAAGTGAGGGGTCTTGGGGCACTTGTCAGGACGGAGGGGCCAGGAACAACCGTGGGGGACTCGAGAAGAGAAGGATCAGGGCTGCTCTGTGCAAAACCATTGCACAAAGCAGATAAGTATGACATGTAGGAAGGAGGTAGGAGCCGGGAGCGTCGGCGGGGGACCCCCCAATCCTTACCTGAGCCCTCTCCGACCAAGGGATGTTCACGATAGCCTTGGCTGTCCAGGGACTCTACCTCCCTGCCAATCACAGCCAGTGAGCCAATAAGGAGAGGGTGAGGGGAAGGGTGGGGCTGAGCCATGGCATTCTTTATATCTATGTGTCTTATGGATGCATAGAGCAGTGGCTCAGGAGCGAGCATGCAGCGGTACCCCCAGGGCAATCGTCTTTGTCTGGGGGGCACTGCTTGAGGGGGAGAAGCTCCAGCTGGGAATATGAAACCACTGCACAGAGCAGGAAAGTATAACATGTTTGTTATTTAAAAAATAAAAAAATTAAGCTTTAATAAGACTTTTCGATGGCCAGGGCCAGAAATGCTGTGGGGTGTTTTCAAAGTGATTTCTCAGCATGGAGACATGGATGGAAGAGTTTACTTTGAATACGAAAAATGAATTAATTAGCATTTTGTGTTTAAAAGTGGTTGTGTTAATTCAGACCGAATAAGGCTCTTTTCACACTAGCATTCGTTTTTACCGCCCATGTGTATGCAACCAAGAGGCACCATATCGGCTTGTAGGCGGGCAGTTGGGGAGAAGTAAAAACACATATCAAATGCTGTTTTTTACTGCCCCCCGGCCACCAGTATGAGAGGAGCCTAGGGTTATATTGATATAACAAGCCCAAATGAATGTGGTTTATAGACTGTATGTGTGTATCGGCTTGTGTAAGCAATGTCTATGTATGTATGTATGTGCAAGCCAGGTTTGTTTTTTTTTTGTTTGGAGGAAACTATACATGAAAGTCGAAAAGGTAATAATTTTATTTCTAGACTTGGTATATACAATGTAACTTTATATTTGTTTTTTTCTTCTCCAAAGAACAGCAGATGCTTTGAAGGTGACTATTACATTCTCGTGTCTTGTTTATGGCTTTTTACATATTGCGCTCCTCCTGTTTCCTATGAAGAAGTACTGTACCTCCATTAAGGACAACTACGTTTCTCATATATTGCATTGAGTCCTAGGGGAGAACGCCGCTATTATAGAAAGCAGCCCTGTGTGCCTAGCATGAACAAACTTTCCTGCAAACAATAAAAACACATTTAAATGTCAGTTAAATGTTAGATTCAGGAGATTTTATTTGCTAGGCTTTAGACCAAAAGCTATTATTCACTCCGCTTTCGATACCATCTAAGTGTATACATTTAGGAATATATCTTAATTATGGGCAGATTAATGGGCTTATTCAATGAGGCAGTACAAAGAACAATGATAATGTGCAAACTGCAGTACATTGAAGAGTAGTTGCCAACTGAATTTTAGTTTACTGTAGTTGTAAAAAGGAGGAGGGGGGGGGGGGGTATCAGTATTTTTCGGATGTGCAATTTAATTTATGATGTACATGTTCCTAGTTTATATGCTGACAATTTGATAATTTATTGAAAGTATTACATTTACAGTATACCTGACCTGGGCTAAAATGTTTTTAATCACTTGACCTACAGGATTTTCACCCCCCCCCCCTCTTCATAACCAGGCCATTTTTTGTGATAAGGCACTGCATTATTTTAACTGAAAATCGCACATTGCAGGGATAAGAAACTCAGAGATCCTTAGTGAAAAGCAGCACACTGTACACACATTACCCTTGATCACCCTAGATGTTAACAGTTTCCAAGCCAGTGTCATTAGTACAGTGACAGTGTATCGTATTATCACTGATTGCTGTAATAATGTCAGTGGCAGTTAGTCAGTCCCCCCCCCAGCGTCAGTTAGTGTCTGATTGACAGCCGCAGTATTGCAGTCCCATTAGTGGTATAAATTCCATTAGTGGTATAAAAAAAAAAAAAAATCTCCAGTATATTTACCATAGTTTGTAGGCGCTATAACTTTCACGCAAACCAATCGATAAACAATTATTGGGATTTTTTTTATCAAATACATTTTGGCCAAAATTTATGAAGGAATTTGATTTTTGTTTTTTTTATGGGATATGTTTTATGGCAGAAAGTAAAGAATATTGTTTTTTTTTTTTTCAAAAATGTCTGCCTTTTTTTAAATAAATAGCACAATAAATCAAAAAAATTGTGCTGAACAAATACCACCAAAAGAAAGCTCTATTAGTATGAAAAAAAATGATCTAAGTTTGGTGTGGGAACAGCGTTGCATGATCGCACAATTACAACTTAATGCAGTGCTTAATAGCAACAAATGGCCTGGTCATGAAGGGGGTAAACTCTTCCAGAACTCAAGTGGTTAAATACCTCAGTCCTCTGCCCCCAGATATGCCCGCTGCTGTAATCTTCCAGTGCTGTGGGGGTAACAGGAGTGGCTCCACCTGTCATAGGCACTTGTTGAAAGTGCAAACTATGCCTGCCCTTTCAACCCCCTCATCCATTCATGGAAGCCATGCTATCAGTTCCCGTAAGGAAAAGCACTCTATGAAAGGAGGACGGGTAGGTGAATGAAAAGTCCACCTCCTCGACTCACTGAGCATGTTTCATTGTGGGAAGACTTAGTACAGCTTCTATAAATGGAAAAGGAGGGCGGAAAGGAATGGACTAGTTGGCTCTTTTGATGACAGGTGAAGCTGCTTGTATTAAAGTGTAAGTCCACCCCAACACTAAAACCCCTGCATCTATAGACCTCCACCATCTAACACTAACCTATCTAGCCCTGTAAAGAAGAAATCAGTATACTTACCTTTTTTGAAGCTGATCTGACCCAATCCCACACTGAGATGTCAGCCGCAGCTTTGCTGTGTAGGTAGGTGCAGAGGACACAATCGACAACAGAAGCCCCATAGTAACTTAATGGGTGATGTCACTTCCCATTTATTTCACAGCCGTTGTCACCGCAAGGTGAGCCGCAGCGTCTGTCGTGTATGAGTCACCGGCGTGCTCGGGATGTGTTTCGGAGCATGCGCACTGTGGTAAAATACCAGCGTGTGTTCCTTTTTCAAGCTCTTGACACCCCGGACTACCTATATACCTGTATCCACTTACTCATATGTAAGTTTTTACAGTCTTACTCAGAGGCACTGTTTTCTCTGTTGTTGGTGGTGTCCTCTGCAGAGCTTCCACCGCGTGAGACCGGATCAGCTTCAAAAAAGGTATGCATACTGATTTCTTCTTTATAGGGCTAGATAGGTTAGTGTTAGATCGTGGAGGTCTATAGATGCAGGGATTTTAGTAGTGATCAACCAATATCGTTTTTTTAGTGTCGATACCGATATTTTGGTCATCGGATATCAGTATCAGCTGATATTGGCCGATATTTTTGGACATTTAAAAACATTTTTTTTTTTGTTCACAGGTACAGTTGTGGAGGGATTTGAGGGTCTAAAAGACCCCAAACCCCTCCTCTGCACCTAAAAGCATTAATTTTGAATTTGTCATGACATCACTTCCGGGTTTTTACATGGAGACCCGATCAGAGCCAAATGTGGCTTTGATCGGGTTTTCTCTTTGGCGGCCGTGGAGGTAGGATGCCCGGGTCTCCCAGTGGGACGGGAGACCCGGACGAGCCGCGGAAGATGGCGGGAGGGGGGGCGTCCCCTCCCGCTCCTTGTAATGACAGCCGAGCGGCTTCTCAGCCGCATCGGTTGTCATTACAAGACAGCCGGCCGTCGGCTATGGACGTTAGTACCGGGGTGATGCCTCTAGCTGCAGGCATCACTCCGGTACATACACTTTCCTGCAATATTGGTATCCTCAGGGGACTATTCAGATATATCGGTGAAAGTGCATATCGGCACCCAATATATCGGCATTGCCGATAATCGGTCGATCCCTAGATTTTAGTGTTGGTGTGGACTTTAACACCCCCAGATGATCACAGGGGCAGAGGAATGAAGATTTCAAGCAACACAGCAGCCACCAGCACATAAGACAATTCATGTAAGTACTGTCCCTGGTGCTGAATAAAATCCCTAAACTTCAGTAGTAAACCAAGCAGACTTGGACATCAATGGACTAAAATAGTAGCAAAGAAATATATATTTCCACTGAATTTCAATTGAATTTTGCTTAGTAAATTATGCACTCGGTAAAAACAAAGAAATTATATTTTCCACTGGAAACTCTGCACACTGTGAGCTCCATACAGCGGTACGTCAAACATATGACCGGAGAATAATGTCGTCTACAAAACAAAAGCCTTCCGTACAAACCCTTGACTTTGAATGACTTTAGAAATCTTTTATAAGCCAAATTCACACCCCAGTCTGCCAAGCGGATATCCCTGGCATACAAGGAATGAACAGAATAATAAGTATGATAAACATAACCTAATAATCACAGCAGAATAATATGCCCCCGAGGAGGGTATATTATTCTGTCAGGAAACACAGAGATTAGAAACACAGAAAGCTTTAATTTTATAGGAGATAAGACCTTACTGGTATGCTCAATATATCAATCTCTGTATTGTGGTAAATCAGATTATTCTTGACTGACAGAACGCAGGAAAAAATGTCATTTGAACATTTCTCTCGCAGAAGCATTGGAAGGGTGCAGAAGGGTTAACCCCAGCACCAGCCAATAGGGTGGCAGCTCAGTGCGCTGCAGGAAAGCAACAGATGTGAGAGGATGTGGCAGCTCCTCGGATAAGGTCTGATTGCATTAGACGGAGCACAGCCGCAAGAATAAATATTTAGAAGCAGGAGGTGGCATTGAATACATATCAAAGTGTCAGATCCCATATCAGGCAGCTGACAAGCGCTCACCCATACGCCACCTCTTCTAACAGCCCCTCCCCACCCTCTGTTTTCGCACAGAGCCCAGGTTTACGGTTTACTATAGTCAACTCGCTCCTTCCTCCCATATGTACAGATTAAATAACACCAATCCTAAAGCCTTTCGTAGGGTCTGATTCACTGCAGGGAAGCATTATGTGTCATCCCGGGTGTCTCAGAAATGTCTTTGTGATTATACAGTTAGCCAGAAAATAATAATAAGTGCCAAGGTGACACCCAGTATCATTTCTTAAAGCAGAAAGATGGTACATTATCGCTTACAGTGCTCGAGGTTTTAATTTGAAGCTAGGATTATTGCCTGTATAAGGTAACTGTCAAATACACGTGTTCTATCTTTGCTGACAGTTAATCTCTCTATGGAACATGTTCTAAAAATACATTTAAATCAGATCACTATATTTAAACACAAACTCAGTTGACTGTCTACAAATGCAATTCATTTGCATGAACTACAATAAACAGTTCCATTTTATATTGCATTCTATAATTCTGTAACAAGAGAAGTTAAAGTGGAACTTTAGTCAGAAAATTTAAAGCGGAGTTCCACCCAAAAGTGGAACTTCCCCTCATTTGCTTCCTCCCTCTCTCTGGTGCCACATTTGGCACCTTTCAGGGGGAGGGGGGAACGGGTACCTGTTTTCGACAGGTACCCTTCCTCACTTCTCAGAGACGGCACCACGGCCCCGTTGCTCAGATGTTTGGCCCCCTCCTCATTCCCCTGCCGCCGACTTGAACCAAATGTGCAGCGCGCTTTGCGCATGCACATTAGGGACCCGCCTGTGAAGCGGTAAGGCCGTAAGGTTTCACTGCCAGGTTCCCTCACCGGCAATGGCGACGGCAGCACCCAACAGCCGACATCGCTGGACTCCAGGACAAGTAAGAGTCCTAATATTAAAAGTCAGTAGCTACAGTATGTGTAGCTGCTGACTTTTAATTTTTTGGAGGGGGAGGGGGTGAGGCTGGAACATCGCTTTAAGTCCTGATAGAACGTGTCAGGCTGGCCCCTTTTGCAGGTATAGCTATGTAAAACACTAAAATTAAATGCATATAATGGGTAATGTCTACCCTGTTCTGCACATGCTCAGTTGCTTTCTATTCTCAGCACTGTGCCTAAAATCAGAGCCACTACAGGCCAATCAGCTGACAGCTTAAGGATTTACTGTTGCTGAAGGGGGAGGAAATCAACAGGAATGACAAAGACTGTGCGGAGCGAACACAGATTAGGGAGGAAAAAAAGAAAAGCATAAGAGGTAAAAGAACAAACTCTGCTGTCAGGGAAACACAAAAGAGTTAGTCCCCCTGTTTGGCGGACTCCGCTTTCTCAGTGGGGAATCGCTCCGCTAATCCCCCTGAGCAGGTGGGGGACAGGTTCGTCTCCACTCACTGTGCAGAGCAGAGATGTACACAGTCCCGCTCATCTCTATAGGGAAATCGGGTGAAAATGGACTGCCAGTCCATTTTCATCTGATCCTATCTGATTCGATCTGCCGGAGGGATGGAAAATAGGACCACCATCCATCTTGATTTTGCGGGCAGGATAAGATCAGATAGCAATGGATGTCAATGGACATGGATTACAGGAAGGAAAACTGCTTGATTCCCCCATCAACGCAGTCAGTGTTGATCGGACAATCCCTTCCCGTGGAGCTGGGGGGGAACCATCCCGGCCCAGCCACTAGCAATAGTCCTATGAAAAATCCCACAGGCTGGTTGTACCCAAATTGACTGTTAAACTGTCCATTCAAACTGTCTAAAGCCGACCATAGATGGTTTTGAATCTCAGCCAGTACAGCAGGGACCGGCCAAGATTCGAAACGTCTTTGGCTGGTTTTACAAGGATAGTGGCTTATCTCCTCTCTCCTGTCTCTCCTTCCTCCCTTATGGCAGCCTGTGAACTTTAGCACTGTAAGGCACCCAGGCTCAGTCATCTGTCCCTAACTGCAGCTAACTGCTCTGTGTGCTGCTATATGCAAAAAGCCACTGTCAGCCTGCCTTTAGATTAAATGGGCTGAGGAGCCACTGCTGATCGCATAACCCAGTCATTCCAACAGCAAGAATCCCCCAATGCTTGCCACAGGAATCCAGCAATTGCAACTACGCGGCCGTGTGAAAGGGGCTCACAGCTTCTGTCACTCTTCCTCTCCAACTGAGCCAAGACATACAACTAATCAGTCAATGCACACATTTTAAATGAAGAAAGTGACATATACTTTTGACACCAAGGAGAGGGGAAGAGTTTCCATTAAGGAAGTGACTACTCTGGGCTTCAACAAAAAACAGCCTCCAGCAAGAAAAAACAGGACCAATACTGGAGGCAATTTACAGTACACACTAATATTGGTAGTATAATTATTAATGTGGAATGTATGTTCTTTCATTATAGAACATTCATTGTTAGCAAATATTATGGGTAAAGCTATGCTTTAAAGTATAATTGAACCCATCAATTTAACTGTTTTTCAAAACAGTTACATTCAAGCATGTTGTGAATGATAACTGTCATAGCTGCTTGTGCTCTCGACGGAATTGTCAAGTCATTAAATGGCTGATGTCATAAATGATCACATGTGCAGCACCATGGCAAATAGATCAAATAGAGGCTAAGATGGCCAATTGTTTGGCTATAATGGATTGGAGGGTTTAGTTATGCTGCATTTTTTTTGTTTAGTAACCGCATAAACATCTCTGTAAATCAATAGGTTCACTTTTTAATGTTTACGTATCTATGTGTATTAGAGATTTAAAGCACGGTTCATTATTCTGATCATATTTCATATATATTTAGGGGGTTCCACAGCCTCCCACATTTAAACTGCCCCCCTCCTAACTGAATTGCAGGGTTCCTCCCCCCTCCTTTTAATTTGGAATTTGGCATCACTGTTCGTAACTCCACCTGCACAGCTACGTCATCCATTCACAGGGATCTGTGAATGGAAGACTATGAATACCATCTGTCATCACTCAAGAGGAATTCACAGATCTAAATGGAACACAAGTGTGGTGACATCCGAATACATGTAGTCCACTTTTTACCTACTTTAGGCCCATAATGATAGGTCCTTACCTTAATACCAACCTGAGGCTGGTGGAACCTACATACAGAGCTGGTGTTTGGGGAGCCTACAAACAGAGCTGATGCTGAAGGGGACCTCCATACTGAACTTGGACTGGGGAGACTTCCAAATGTAGCTGGGGTTGGGAGAACCTCCATAAGAACCTGGGGCTGGAGGAACCTCCATACAAACCTAAGGAAACAGCCTACAGAAGCCTGTGCACAACGGGTGATTCACTTATAGCGGTTACAATGCTCTACAGGCTCCAATACATAAATTTAAGCATTTGTACATTATAATGTATTAATGTGGGTGCATTTAATAACGTTTTTAGAAAAGGTTCCCCCTAGGGATGTTATTTATAGAGAAACCAAGTGCAGCTAAGTTTATTTTTACCACATATTGCTGGTCATTTTCACACAAATTGTTAGCGTGGAAATAATTGATGAGACAGTAGGGTTGATTTACTGGAGAGTGCAAAATCTGGTGCAGCTCTGCAGAGAAACCAATCAGCTTCCAGCTTTTTTTGTCAAAGCTTAATTGAACAAGCGGAAGTTAGACGCTGACTGGCTACCATGCACCAATTAGTAAATCAACCCTCAGGTGTCAAACTTGAATGTTTCACCTAGATTGATTATTTGTTAATAATGAAGTCATTTTTTAGGGTAAAGGGGAATGTATGTGTTGCTTGAGAATGACCAGTTTGGTACAACAGATTTCCAGGCTGGAGAGTTTCCTTTTGTGATCGGCTGGAGGCACCACAGCGTACAGTAGGGAATACACTGTCCGACACACCTGGAAGTGACCATGAAGACAGTGCAAATTTATTTTAATGCCCTAGATAAATGTAAATATTCCTTCTCATGTTTTAGGGTTATTCTTCTGTCCCTTCTGCCAGCTAGCAACAGGGTAACCTTAACCACAAAACCAATTTTATCCAATCTCTTATCATATTAGATTTTACAGAATTGTTCTGTTTTGTTGACCTTCCATGTTTGTCAGGCTGGACATCATGTTTAAACTGGATACAGATGGGGGGTATGTTGGCAAACAAATCCTTTCAAATCTGCTTGGTACATTTTTCCATCAAGCAAGACATTTTCGCATGCATCGTTTTTACGCTGTGTATGGGCCCTACTTGACATGTGTTAAACAACTTTAATTTATGTATTTATGTATCCTTATGTCAAGAAACAAAAAAGAAAGCACAAAACAAAATGACTTTCATTCATTCATTGAACTGAATGTACAGTCTAACTATAATCATCTATTATTTCTCCAAAGCACAGCAGATGCTTTGAAGATGTGTATTATATTATTATGTTTTGTTTATCTCTTTCTACATATTGTGTTCCTCCTGTTTTCTATGAATAAGGTACAGTAACCTTATTTAATGCAGCACTGCTCTGGGGAAACACATATGGTTTTCTTTACATAAAGGATGAGCCAAGTCATGAAATGATGTAACACAACACAGCACTCTCTCTGAAACACAGAAAGTGGTCTTTAGATGCCAATTAATTAGCATTGGAGCAAGCAACAGAGACAGAATGTACTGGGAGATTAAGGGAGACAACGCAAAAAGAGTCAGGCTGGGAATGTACTTGGAAACAAGCAATTTAGAGGAAACTATATTTTACAAAATGTTCAAAGAATGCAACAGCAGGTTTAGAAAAATACACATACAACTGGATAAAAACATGGTATATGTTTAGATCAGTAGTATAAAGTTCTAATTGCAGGCATTTAAACATGAAAGAATCGTTCACCAGTGCAAGATACTAGAAAATTGTTTTTCTACCCTTAAAATTGAAACCAATATATTGGTATAATCTTATTCATATTTATAGACATATCTTTAGCCTTAAGACCATCTTTGGGAAAAAAATCTAATTTGGATGCCCCATCCCTGTGCAACCCCCCGGTTTTTTTACTTACCTCCCTTTTGTTCATCGAAATAATTTTCTGAAGCCTAAGTGACTTCTTTTGGCATCCTGATCCTTGGGCTTCCAGCAGTGGATCATGTCTCAGATGTGGTTTCAGATCTAGGGCGGCTAACCCAGCAAGACCAGATGACCAGTCTCCTCAACACAGAATTCTGCCACTACAACAGTTAGCTAAAAGCATTTTCTGATCAGCTGTACATGAAAAAAAGTCACTGGTTGCGGGACCAGACTCCGCTGGAACAACTACTAGTCACTCGAGGTGTTATGCCCCATACTCTTTCACAGTTGTATGCTCTCCTTTCCCTCCCGCCCGAGGATTTTGTCCTCCTGGGAATCTCCAAATGCGAGAGAGAGCTCCAGAAGATGTTTACGGCTCCGGAGAGATGCAACATTATCCGGTTTTCCCTTAAGTCATCTATATGTACCCGCATTCAAGAATGCAACTACAAGATTCTCATGCACTGGTATTATTCACCGGATAAACTGAGTCGCATTTTCCCGGAGTCGACGGATAGGTGTTGGCGGTGCCTACAGGAGAGGGGTACCTTGTCCCACATCTTCTGGCATTGCCCCTTGATTCGGGGCTTCTGGTCGGAGGTACGTAGGGTCTCCCAATTGATGACGGAACGTGTCATCCCAGGACGACCCGGCCTTCTTTTTATTGCATTGCACAGGCATTGCCCCTAAGCGATACAAACGCTCTGTGCTCAGACATCTTACTGATGTGGCTAAATCCTCTGTTGGAAAAGCACCTCTCCACCTACGATCTCACTCTAGTTACGTAGAGTCAAGTGGCTCAATGATCTGGAGGACTTGGTGCTTACGGCGCAGGGTAGGAAGGAGCAATATACCAAAACCTGGGTGTGCTGGAACACGTTTATCCTGTCCACTGAAGGCCTGGCTCTGGACGGTGTCCCTGGTTCACCTACTGTCTGACTGGAGATGAAGTCGCCCGCACGGGATGAATATTACTTGCTCTCCCACCATCAGCCAGCATATACCCTTTGTTATCCACAGGTTCCACCCACTGCTCCACTCCACTGTTCCTCCTTCTTTTTCTCTCCCCTGATCTTTCCTGTCCTTCTCATACTTGCTCTTGTCCCCCCCCCCCCCGCCTGTCTTTCCCCTTCCCACATCTGTTCTCCGCATTTGGCCTCCGAGGGCCAGGTTTTTCTGAGCATCCTCCTTCTGGTCCTCATAAGGTTGCTGTTCCAGTTATCTACATGAGCATCGTTTTTTTTTTTGACACAACTCATGCCCCATGTTAAGCATGACTGGAGTTTGTTATTCCACTCTTTGCTACATTGCCACTGTTATGCTGTTTGAATTGTCCTTTTCTGTAATGTTGATTTTTATGCAGGCATTTAGTTCGGATGTTTCATGTACTATACTCTGGACTCGTGTTCTAATACATACTTTGTATGCTGGATTTTGTTCAATAAAGACATTTGAAAAAAAAAAAAAATCTGAAAAAAGTCTCTGGTTGCATGAAATGACCCAACAGCAAATTTGGGGCACTGCTTTTTTGTTTATACCAGGACAATAGCTTAAGGCTGGGTTCATACTAACTGCAGTCATGGATCACAGCAGGGGGTCTGGTGTGTCCCTGTTCTCCGTTTCAAAGTGAAGAAATGTCATCAGCACACCAAGGATTCCTCGGAAGGGTCCAAAGATTTATTAGGTGGTCACATGGTAAATATACAGCTAGACGCACAGGACAATTTTCCAGTGTGGACCATGGCCACCCCGGAGGTGTGTGAACCGGCTCTATTCAGAGCCAGGCACACTCTCCTGTCATGCGAATTGGATGCAGGGAAGCCCATTTGGCCACCAGGATGAAGAAAAATACCCGGTAAATTTTGGGGAGCAGGTGTCTTACTCCTCTTCCCTGTGCATGGCAGTATTGGTACTTGTTCAATGGCTCATTAATGTCAACTGGGACATAGTTCTCTGTAACCTCCAAGCAAGTTGACCATTACACAGGTCTTACCCTTCTCCCTGCTCTCTATCCACCCCTTAGTCTTGCTAGAAAAACGAAAACTCTTCTTTTTTCTACATCATGCTAAGTAATCAGCTTAAATTACTGGATAGTTATTTTACTGCTTTTCACATGTATGCAGTAAGAGGCAAAACATAATGAATGCCTCAATTCAATGTCTTCAGCAATTAAGGAAAAACAGAAGATGGGCATGAGTTACATCTGGAGTTTCCAGGGCACTTCCAATCTATCCTAGGGTCTTTCAGACTGTGCTATCTGAGGACAATCACTTGTTGCACACCATAGAAGCAGTGCCCTTGACCTATGCTGACTGACACATTATCTGCAATCAAGCTGAAATCTGTATACTACTGATTATAAACACATTTTTCAGTACAGTTTTCAACTGACTGTTAATCATCACACAGTATCATGTGACAACAAGGCTGCCAGCAAAGCTGGACTAACATTTTAGGCACAATAGATAGCTCAAAGCCAGGCAACAACATACTATTTACAAAGTTGATTAAAAAAGAAAAATAATTTTCAGACATTTATGGTACCTTGGAAAAAGAGTTCGGGGCTTGCTTTGTGGTTGTTTAATACCATGACTTTTATATTGCTTTTAATGTATTTATATTGAAAAGATTGTATATAACCACCTTTGTTATGGTATCATAAAAATCCAACATTTATTTTTCTTATTTTCTGATTTGCTATGTAATTAGATATAGAAACCTGGCCCATTAAAAATCACTTATCTACAAATTTGGTGATATACTACAGTAAATTTGTAGGCGAAGGTAAAAAAATGTCTATGTAAATGCACATTTTTGTACATTTTTAAAACAGTATAGAATAGGTAAGGCTCTTCTCAAGTCTCTTGATGCATACATCATATTCTGTTGGTGAAATTTCTGCTTACTTCCTGTTCCAGAGACACAATAGAAAGAGGAAATCTTTACAAAATAATGAGAAATCTCTTCCAAGACAAGCGTCTCTTATCTTCCGAGAGAGGTACTCTTGGAACAGGTGAAAATGTCCCTGTACCCACTGTCCCTGTGATAATAAAAAAAACTTACAGGGGTTTAGCCATTTCCTTGTTCTAAACAAATATTTAAAAAAAAAATTGCATAGAAAAAAAAAAAATCAAAACTTCACATCCTCAGCGTATCCGAACCTTGTGCATATTCAGACATGCCGCGGGTCTCTCCAGAGCAACTACGTTGTTTCTGTAAATTTGTGAGATCCATTTCCCTTCTGTAACATTTTTGACACAAATCCCAGGAGTAATCCTGTGTGCAGATGCACCACAGGGCTCTGCCAGGTCCCATAGACCTGGAAAAGACACTAGTGGCCCCTGGCAAAGTCCCCCATATCTGGATTTAAGCTGAACTATATGGACTGTAATATATATATTTTTTTATACAAGGACAAGTGTTAAGGACATCAAATTTCCTTTTTAACGAGTGTAGTTAATCCTTAAACCTAAGACAATTCCAAAAGGAGAGGAGCTGAACAATATAACCCCGAGATATACATACTTTAAAAATGGTGAATTTAGAAATGATGCGGACTTTGAAGCACACAAAGTCCATTATAAATGTAAAAATGAAATATCTTTCTGTCCTGTGGCAGATTTGGCAGTGTTTTCTTTGGGGTCCTTAGAAACTGACATCACTAACAAAAGCCAGAATTTGGAGTTTCCCTCCAGTGTAAAAATGTTCATTAACATGCCCATTCTCAACTGGCATCTGACGGGATTTTGACAGCTTCCTGTCAACTCCAGTAAGCAATAAATACCTGAGCTCCGGGGACATTGATGATAGTGGTAAAAGGAAATCATTGCTCGTTTTGAGACTGATTTGACATAAACTAAAACAGAAAAACAACAGATGGTTTTAGTTCTAAAACAAACAAACTAAAGTGATGCATGACCGAAAAAAAAAAAAAAAAAAAATGGTAAGATAAATAGCGAGCTACATTCATCAGCGGGGCTGACACACAAGCTCTGTGTTCTTCATTACTTGAGTCTTCCGATGCTGAACCCCAAGGCCTGTGCTGTTCTTCGAACATTAGGTCCTCTCCAGTCCCAGGGGCCTTTTGCCCTGACAGATCTGGACACACATAGCTTTGCAGTCTGTCAATTTTATGTGTGGTACCCTGGAGTGACTATCACAAAGAAAGAACAGTCTTAGCAGTGTGGACACGAAGTGTAAAACATTGAAACGAGGCAGAAAATCTAAAGGAAGGAGACAGAAATGGAAGTATAAGGTATGTATTGTTATAGATGGCACTAATATTATATTAGGGTGCTCATAAATGAACTGACATCTCACCAAGATTGAATAGGGGTGAGAAATCTGCTCTATTGTGCTTCTAGAAGCCTCCACTATCTTCTTAATGTGGCCAACAGACGGGTGTGGTGTACAGTGTAGAAGCTGAATTCTCCTTAAAAGCTCAGCCTTTATTTCTATAAAGGATTTCAAATATGACAGAAAAAATCTCAGTTCAATATAATCTTTTTGAAAATTGGTAGCAATCATTATGGCACCCTTTGCATATTGTAATTATTGCATCCTTGAAATGGTCACAAGCTTTGGTGGTATAAAGACGGAGCCAAAGAGACTATATTGTCTTTTTGCATTTTTTAGCTAACTGGAGTCAATTGACTCCTGTTTGAGGATGGACTTGCCAATACTTGAATACAAACATCATTTAACAAACATCCTATCGGTAGGTAGGCGAACTAGCTAAACACTCTCTTACAGCTGATTAGTAGTAGTGCCCAAAGTCCTACAAGAGAGCAGCATTTAGCACATTGCCTGTGGGAAAGGAAAGTATTAAAGCAACCTTCTTGCCAGACTATTAATTTGAACAACATTATTCCCATAACATTATGTGTGCATCTAACATATGTTCCCTACCTTGTGTGGACATTCTAAAGATTGCTGCTGGCAGGTGCAAGCTTGGCTGTGATGTCAGGAGCCCCAGAATCATTTTTTCTGCCACCTTAGTTACACCCTGTAATATTTTTTTTACCCCACAGGAACCCATAAAATAATTTTCAAGTCTCTGTGAACCCTTACTAAAAACAATTAATTGAAGGTTAATGGGGAAAATATCTCTTGCAATGGTGGTGAGTAAGAAAAACACAACCTTTACAGTGGTGATCAGAATGCAGAAGAAAAACTAGCTCAGTCTATGAAAAAGGTGGATAAGACATTCTTCAGATATATAAATGAAAAAAGGAAATTAAAACAAGGAATAACTAAATTAAAAACAAAGGACGGAAGGTATGTAGAAGAGAATAAAGGGCTAGCCGACTGCCTTAATGAATACTTCTGTTCAGTTTTTACAGAAGAAAAAGAAGGAGAAGGACCTCCACTCGAAAGGATGACTAATGAATCATTTGATGCATGTGTCTTTACAGAGGAAGACGTTCTAAGATTGCTGTCTAAAGTGAAGACAAATAAGTCACAGGGTCCTGATGAGATACACCCAAAATTATTAAAAGAGCTTAGTGGTGAGCTGGCAAAACCATTAACAGATTTATTTAACCAATCATTAGTAACAGGAGTCGTCCCGGAAGATTGGAAATTGGCAAATGTCGTGCCCATTCACAAGAAAGGTAGTAGGGAGGAATCGAGCAACTATAGACCAGTGAGTCTGACATCAATAGTAGGCAAATTAATGGAAACCCTATTAAAGGATAGGATTGTGGAACATCTTAAATCCCATGGATTACAAGATGGAAAACAACATGGGTTTACTTCAGGGAGATCATGTCAAACAAATCTTATAGATTTTTTGACTGGGTGACTAAAATATTAGACGGTGGAGGTGCAGTAGACATTGCATATCTAGATTTTAGTAAGGCTTTTGACACTGTCCCACATAGAAGACTTATCAATAAACTGCAGTCATTGAGCATGGACTCCCATATTGTTGAGTGGATTAGGCAGTGGCTGAGTGACAGACAACAAAGGGTTGTAGTCAATGGAGAACATTCAGAACAAGGTCATGTTACCAGTGGGGTACCTCAGGGATCTGTACTGGGACCAATTTTGTTTAATATCTTCATAAGTGATATTGCAAAAGGCCTCGATGGTAAGGTTTGTCTTTTTGCTGATGACACAAAGATATGTAACCTGGAGGGAAACGCCAAATGGAAAAGGATTTAGGAAAACTAGAAGAATGGTCAGAACTCTGGCAACTGAAATTGAATGTGGATAAGTGCAAGATAATGCACCTGGGGCGTAAAAACCCAAGGGCAGAATATAGAATATTTGACACAGTCCTGACCTCAGTATCTGAGGAAAGGGATTTAGGAGTAATTATTTCAGAAGACTTAAAGGTGGGAAGACAATGTAATAGAGCAGCACGAAATGCCAGCAGAATGCTTGGATGTATAGGGAGAGGTATAAGCAGTAGAAAGAGAGAAGTGCTTATGCCGCTGTACAGAACACTGGTGAGACCTCACTTGGAGTATTGTGCGCAGTACTGGAGGCCATATCTCCAGAAGGATATAGATACTCTAGAGAGAGTTCAGAGAAGAGCTACTAAACTAGTACATGTATTGCAGGAAAAAACTTACCAGGAAAGGTTAAAGGACCTTAACATGTATAGCTTGGAAGAAAGAAGAGACAGAGGGCATATGATAGAAACTTTTAAATACATAAAGGGAATCAACTCGGTAAAGGAGGAGAGCATATTTAAAAGAAGAAAAACTACCACAAGAGGACACAGTTTTAAATTAGATGGGCAAAGGTTTAAAAGTAATATGAGGAAGTATTACTTTACTGAGAGAGTAGTGGATGCATGGAATAACCTTCCTGCAGAAGTGGTAGCTGCAAATACAGTGAAGGAGTTTAAGCATGCATGGGATAGGCATAAGGCTATCCTTCATATAAGATAGGGCCAGGGACTATTCATAGGATTCAGATATATTGGGCAGACTAGATGGGCCAAATGGTTCTTATCTGCCGACACATTCTATGTTTCTATGTTTCTATGCCACCCTTACAGACAGTTGAAAAGGTAATTAGGTCACCCTGCCAGTTTTGCCAAGTAGTGCTGGCCCTGGAACTATGCAAGTACCATCAGATACAAGGTTTATCAGCCCCCACTCAAAGAGCTCCAAGCAACCTCTGTACGAATTCTGGTTGAGAATGATAGTATTATAATATTCCCCATTGCTTATCCCATAGCTTCTACATAAAAAAGTTATGTAGGGAGGTAAGAGAAGGAGTGGAAAAGCTGGGCCAACACAGAGAGCAATTAGACAATCCTAAAGGAGGAGTGCCTATGTCGTGCAAGGGTAGAGAGGACTGCGCTAGACACCTTTTGGAAAGGTAATTCTGTAGCAAGTTTAGAGGCACATTGCAAATGAATAAAAATTATTTATAGACTAAGCAAACTATAGCTAGAACTTGGAAAACACATTCTTTATGCATACTTGAGACCAAAAACCCTATTATGCAGGCCATGATACATGTCAAAATAGAAGCTACTCTACAGGACAGGACATGAAAACATGGCAACCTTGGGTTTCTCATTTCTCCCCCAAATGTTGACAGTTCCTTGCTGGAACTTTGATTGGAGGGTAGTTAGATCCAAGTAAACCGTGGTCTGTTCTTTCCTAGCCCATAGCAACCACCAGGAACCCCTACTATTTCCCCTCCATTTTTCTTCCCCAAAGCTGGCCATACATGAGAAATTTTTTCTGTTCAGCCAGACGGCTAAATAAAAAAAAAACTGAGCCTGGTTTCCCCATCCACATATTCAAGGCATATGGGCAACTCCTCCCCGCTGTGTCATTGTATTCTGACAGCGGGACTCCCTCACTGTCACAATACACTGTCACAATACACTGATCAGTGAAGCTCTGATCAAGTGTAAATTTTCCTAGTCGATGAATAGATCGACTGCTCATAAAGGTGAATGGCCATGCATGAATCAAATTTGCCTGGTTCCTGCTGAACTGGCCAAATTTAGATCCATGCATGGCCAACCTTATGCTATTTTTACTTTTTACCATTTCTTATCTCAATGGCTTGACTAGCTTGTGCAACTGTTATAGATTTATAGTCCTGAGGATATACCCGGCTGCACTACTAATCGATAAGGAATATCAGAATTTTTTTATCTTGCACTTGACCTTGCCACTTGTATTATTTTGGTATATTGTTTACTTTGTTCAAATGTCACATTTCATTACATCTTTCACTGTCCATTCAGTGTAATTTTGTTTGTACCAGCTGTTTTGATGTAAAAGAAATAAATACACTGCTCAAAAAAATTAAAGGAACACTTTGAAATCTCAATGGGGAAAAATATCATGCTGGATATCTACACTGATATGAACTGGGTAATGTGTTAGAAACGAAAGGATGCCACATCGTTTGATGGAAATTAAAATAATCAACCTACAGAGGGCTGAGATCAAGATGAAAAAATGATGCAGCGGGTTAGTCCATTTTGCTGAAATTTCATTGCAGCAACTCAAAATTGTACTCAGCAGTTTGTATGGCCTCCACATGCATGTATGCATGCCTGAAGATGTCGGAGCATGCTCCTAATGAGGCAACAAATGGTGTCCTGGGGTATTTCCTCCCAGATCTGGACCAGGGCATCACTGAGCTCCTAAACAGGTGCAACCTGGCCATGACAGATGGAACAAAACATAACGTTCCAGAGGTGTTCTATTGGATTTAAGTCAGGTGAGCATGGGGGACTTTTAATGGTATTAATTCCTTTATTCTCCAGGAACTGGCTGCATACTCTTACCACATAAGGCCGGGAATTGTAGTGCACTAGGAGGAACCCAGGACTGCACCAGCGTAGGGTTGGACAATGGGTCCAAAAATTTCATCCTGAGTCCTACTGGCAGTCAGGATGCCACTGACTAGCCTTTAGAGGTCTGTGCGTCCCTCCATGGATATGCCTCCCCAGACCATCACTGACCCACCACCAAACCGGTCATGCTAATCAATGTTACAGGCACCAAAACCTTCTCCATGGCTTCTTCAGACCCTTTCATGTCTGTCACATGTGATCAGGGTGAACCTGCCCTCATTTGTGAAAAGCACAGGGCGTCAGTGACAGACCTGCCAATTATGGTGTTCAATGGCAAATGCCAATCAAGCTCCATGGTGCTGGGCAGTGAGCACAGGGCCCACTAGAGGATGTCGGGCCCTCAGGCCACCCTCAGCAAGTCTGTTTCTGATTATTTGGTTAGAGACATTAACACCAGTGGCCTGCTGGAGGTCATTTTGTAGGGCTTTGGCAGTGCTCATCCTGTTCCCCCTTGCACAAAGGAGCAGATACCGGTCCTGCTGATGGGTTAGGGACCTTCTAAGGCCCTGTCCAGCTCTCCTAGAGTAACTGCCTGTCTCCTGGAATCTCCTCCATGCTCTTGAGACTGTGCTGGGAGACACAGCAAACTGTCTGGCAATGGCACGTATTGATGTGCCATCCTGGAGGAGTTGGACTGCCTGTGCAACCTCTATAGGGTCCTGGCATTGCCTTATGCTATCAGTAGTGACACTGACCCTAGCCAAATGCAAAACTAGTGCAAAAAATGTCAGTGGCCTCCACCTGTAAAAGCATTCCTGTTTTGGAGGTTGTCTCATTGTTTCCCACCTAGTGCACCTGTTGTTAATTTCATTAACACTAAAGCAGCTGAAACTGAATAAAACCCCCTCTGCTACTTCACTGACTAGATCAATATCCCAGGAGTTTATTTGACTCGATGCTGTACTCTGATTAAAAAGTGTTCCTTTAATTATTTTTGAGCAGTGTATATCGAATAAGAAACCATTTTTTTTATAGATAAAGATAGTAAATAATCATTTAAAATATTGCATTTTTTGCGCTCTTACCTGAAATTGTTTAGTATGTGACAGGGTACCGGTATCTTTAGGATGCTATTTTTTAGAGTGCTGCTGGTTAATTGTTTCTGTATGCTTACAGGGTTTCTTTAAGATTTCTTTTTAAATGTTCCCTTTCATTTTTCTAAGCTTCAGTTGTTTTCTGCAATTCTAAAATATAGACTCCCCCGTCGCTACCCATCTTTTACACTGCTGCCTTGTATATTCTCATCCTTTTCTGCTCTTGACCCAGCTGGGGATTCACAACAATTTGAAGCAAACCCTTCCAGGCAGCAATATCCAGAGCCTAACCCAAGCCTTCTCTCTTCCAGGTCCTTCATGAATTCCTCATGTACAGAGAATATTGAACGAGGTGACAAAAGGATGTCAAGCGGCCACAGATATTAAACCTCAGCTATATCTGCCTTCAGCAGCAGCCAGCAGAACGATCACACATTGGAAAGGAATAACCTACTGACCCACTCTGGAATAATTTTTTTTTACAGAGTGCTTGAAAATTAATATAAAAACGCATGACAGCCCATCCTTTAGGAAGTCTTTTAGATCACAATAGGAGTCTGGCTTCATGCTGATAGATTAGGGCTAACTGAATCAGGATATGATAATATCAATAAAAGTGCAAATTTATAATGACAACTAAACACATATAATTTAGCACTAAAAGCTATTCAATAGCCCTAAAGGGCCAACAAACATAAATAACATGGTAGTGTATAAAGGCGCTTTTAACATCATCCATGGCATGGGTTCAAGGACAAGTATAATAATGTCTCAAAAATGCATTCAATTTGAAGGTATTTGAGAGAAAGACAGTAATAGGATAAAATATTTTCCTACAGCCAGATTTTTCTTGCCATTAATCCCATTGCAGAATATTACCAAATACCTTCTGTACACCTCATTTAAGTTAATATGGCAACGAACATAAAACTAGACAGTACATTCAGGTAAATATATCTTTAAATGCCTTACTTTCCATACACAGTAGATATGGGAGCTATTACATATATAATGCATCTTAGCTCTTTAAAAAATTCTCTTTTACATAATAAGTAACATCTATTACTTATGTAATGGTCCATAGAATTATGTGATTCAGAAAACAACCTAGGACTCTTTTTAAAATGTGGAAAGCAGCATTTCCCATATAGTAGTTTACAATGTCCAAAGTCCCATTCATACAGTATATTCATAAAGCGTGCCTTTTTAGCATCCAGTAACCTGCAGTGCAAACCATTTTGAATCATTCATCATCATTTTGAATTACACCTTAGCACATCACTTGGGCACTACACCTGTATTGAAAAGCATTGCAAGGCACATACTGTGTTGGGGTGAGCTGTGTTAGAATAAAATGGTCCAAGGGTTCAATGAGACTGAATGGGCTGCATTAATACAGCGTACCTTAAAACGTTTGTTACCTCAACACTTCATATTCCTGATATGTGCTTGATGTACCATGTATTTGTATGAGAAAGTATCCTATTCTCTTTGCACTACTTCCTTTATGTAAAATCCCTGATGTTCCTGCTAGTCCCCTCGCTTTCCTATTAAAAACTGGTCACACTAAGCAGAGGAGCACATCATAGTCAATTCTCTAGCTATGCTGGGAACTCAGTGTACGCTCCTCCAATGATAAGACTTGTCCTGACATCCCCCCCGCTGCACTGGGGAAGCCCAGTGTGCTGTTGCTTCTCCTTCCCCCAGCTCTTAGGCAGCTGAGAACAGAGGGAATGTGATCACTTACAAAAAGGGGAAAAAGGTATTTATATGTATAGCCATACACACACACATGTATATATATATATATATATATATATATATATATATATATGATACAATATATATATTTTTTTTTCTATACACAAATAGTTTGCCTTTCATTTTAATTTTAAACTGAATGGTTTGTTTTACAAAGCGATAGTTTACAATCACTTTAATGCACAATAATGTAATGTGTTAATGTATTTCCCAATTTCTTCAGTAAATCAGCCCAGTTACGTGAATAGGCCCTTTAACCGGTTGCCGACTGCGCACAGTATATTTACTGCTGCAGTCAGCCCCGGCCAGGCTCGTCTGTCACCGGGTTTTGAGCCAATAGCGGGCGAGCGCGCGCCCGCTGAAGCGCGCACCCGCCTCGGCTCGTTCACGGAGGAGTGCGGCCGTGTGACCGGCGGACCCGATGTCCGCCGGTCACACTATGATCGTCGGTAGAGCGGGAGAAAGGCAGAGCGGCTTATGTAAACAAGCCGCCCATCATTCTCCCCTGTGTAAAAATGGAGATCAGACAGTTCTACTATGTAGAACCGTTGATCTCTATTTTTACACTAGTAGCCATATCCCACTACAGTTAGAATCACGCCTCTAGGACACACTTAACCCCTCCCTGTCCAATACAGTTAACCTCTTCCCTGCCAGTGTCATTTTTACAGTAACAGTGCATATGTATAGCACTGATTACTGCAGTAATGTCACTGATACCCCCAAAAGTGTCAAAAATGTCAGTCAAGGGTCCGATCTGTCCGCTGCAATGTCGCAGTACCGCAAAAAAAATCGCAGATCGCCGCCATTACTCGTTACAAAAAAAACACCAAAAATGACAAAAATCTTTCCCTTTGTTAGTAAACGCGATAACTTTTGCGCAAACCAATCAAAATAAGCTTTTTGCAATTTTTTTTACCAAACATATGTAGCATAAAACAAATTAGCTGAAAATGTTAAAAATTTTTGATTTTTACATTTTTTGGGGGGGAATTTCATATAAAAAAAGTGAAAAATATTATTTTTGCAAAATTTACGCTCTTTTTTTGTTTATAGCGCACGATGAAAAAAAATCGCACAGGTGATCAAATACCACCAAAAGAAAGCTCTGTTTGTGGGAAAAAAAGGACGTGAAATTCGTTTAGGTACAGCGTCGCACGACCGCGCAATTGTCCGTTAAAGTCATGCAGTAAAAAATCGCAAAAAACGCCCTGGTCAGGAAGGGGGTAAAATCTTCCGGGGCTTAAGTGGTTAATTGTATCCAAAGTCAAAATTTGTATTTTTACATTTTGTTCATAATAGGAGCTAGTTAAAATATAACATTTTTGTTGTTGTTTTTTTTTTTTTTGGGGGGGGAGGGGGGATATTGTTCTTCCCATCCTGCCCCAAGACACAACAGGAAGAGAGAGATCTCTCCAAAGTAAGGAATAGTATAGAAAGCAAGATGTCTCTTAGATAGTTGTTACTGGAGCAAGTGTCCCCATTTCAAGAATTTCCCTCTATTCCTGCTCCAGTGACAAGGACAAATTATAGCGAGAATCTATCCATACTTTATCCAAACAGAAAAATAAATGATGATATTGCCCATAAAATAAAATATATACTTCTAATCCTTCTGCATTCAATATGTTGAACAAGGACCAGAAAAAAAAAAAAAAAAAGGATCTGTGTAGCCTTTGGATCAGTCAGTCCAATAATTCCAGAGCTGTTACACCATCTATTACACACTTTAATTCAGTAACTTGACAACACACCGATCTAGTCATGGGAGGAAACTCACAAGAGACCGAATTGTCCTTTTATTAAATTGTTCTCTGAAAAAAAGAACTGTGGGGACTCTCACTTCAATATTTCAATATTCTGTCTAAATTGAAAATAATTGAACTTCACAATTTATTCCATTAGGGAAATTTGGCCAGACCTATTATATTTCACAATTGGTGATCATCTTATCCACCAAGTCTTGGTACAGCAGAATCTCATTTTGCACTGACTATAGGTTTGTTTTCAATTTTCATATTAAACTTTTTTTAATATATTATACTATTTCATGAAGTGGACTAGGGTTTAAAAATATTGCTGCATCGCTTGAGCTGCTGTCAGAATTGCTAATATGTCTAAAATTGGTCTAAACTTCATGCAGCTGCCTCTACCTTGTGATTCAGGACCAATGCATGAGAGAAATGCTGGCACCCGTAAAAGAGACAGCTTGCATCATCATCAACCTCCTCCCAAAAAAGGAAACAATTCCACTAAAACAAAATGCATTCACAAATAATATTTAATAAGTCTGTTAGAGGCCTTTTATTTTTTTCTTATTTTTTATATTAAACATACCATTCTTGGGTAGAGTCAGCAATTTGTCTGCTCCATTCCCTTGATAATAAAAGTGACAGATAGATCAACAGACAGTTGACAGTGATCAATAGAGGATGGTTGGTGCATTCAATTCCCAACCCTCTCTCTGAAAAATGTAGTAAATCAGTACATTTACAGACAAATTCTTGTGAAAACACCTGCAAATTGGCATGGAAGTTTAGATACAGTTGTAGATCAAAACTAAGACTTTTTAGAACATTTATAATTATGTAAATAAATAGTCCATATAGCAGACTCACTAGAAAGTTGTTCACTTTATTGCAAAAGACGTATGAATACTTAATGCACTTGGAAAAAAAAGAGGTTTAATTTTCATATATGGAAGGGGTTATTTGGTTATTTACAAAAAGAGCTGTGGAAATAGGGAATCGTCTCCTATAAGGGCCAGTTCTTGTCAGTTTAGTAGATTGCATCAAAAAAGGGCTGGATTTTTTTAATTTGCCGGAAATGGCTAAAACAATTCATAAGAAATAACATTATAGAATTTCGTTCCATTGCAGGCTTTCTCAACGTTTTTAGCATGGAGGAATCCTTAAAGGAAATTTCCAGTCTCAAGGAACCCCTGTAACAGCTACTTTTATCCATAGCCTACTGTATGTTATATGAATGTAATGGTCATTGGGCAAGATTGATCCTTAAATTTGCGATCAGTAGGAAGAATCACCCCTTACGGATAGCTAAAAAAGATAATTGGTGCTAGTGGTTAGAGAAGCAGAAATGGCTAATTGGACAACGAAACCCTACAAACGTCTGGATTAACCCTGGTGGAGAAAGGTTGTTCCAGGAGGTATCAGACTATGTTTGTGGATCAGAAATGAACTTTTTCACTGTTACTACAAAATGGTCTGTGCTTTATTAGGGTTTTTGTCTTTCTTTAATAGACTGCCAAATTAGGATTCTGAATATAAGCATACATTTTTTAAGGCTGATCTTAACGCTTATAAAGAATCAGTGTCTAATGTAGGAATAAACACTATATAGAGATATTTTATTGTTCTTGCAGATAATAGAAACATGAATAAAAAGGTAAGGATTATTTTGGCGGTCTAAAGGTATTGATCTCATTTGTTCGACTTCCATTGCTATACAAATGTATAGGATGTGCTCTACCTTTTAGGCTAGGTTCCCATCTATGCGGTTTTCCTGCAGCTGTGTTTGCGCGAGCACAGAAGCTTAATAGGTCTCTGTACCTACGAAAAATGCAGGGAAAAGGTCCTTGCGTGTTATCCAAAATTGCAGTCGCGGGGAAATTGTGTAGTGCTACATGGTTCCCGGCACTTAAATAATCTGCCCTATGTGTTTGTCATGCCAAAGAAGCTCAGGGAGTAAAATTTTGCCCTGAGCCAGGTGCATATTTACATGCGCATTTTGCTGCGATTCTCACACTTTTGTTGCACAACAATTATTGCTGTGATTTAGAATTTCGGGCAGAATCAAGCAGATTTTGCCTGCAATTCTTGATTGCCCAATGTTTGAATGGGGCCTTACAGAGCACAGTGAAGAGATACATTTGAAGGCAATGCATACAATGTACAAATTGCTGCACTTAAAGCGGAGTTCCGGCCTCGGGGGTCAAATTTAGATAAAAATACCCCCGGGACAGTCAGGGCTAGTACATTCCACAATGGATAGCCTCTGAACTGTCCTGGGTCGCACTTACCTGTAAGAAGAAATACTTACCTTGAAAAGTTCTTCTCCAGCGCTGCCATCTCAGGTGTGGGCAGCTGAAGCCAGTGCATCCTCTTCAGTGGCCTCTTCGGTGACGTCGGAGTCCCACAATGCACTGCACCGGCCCCGCTCGTCACTTCCGGTGCAAGCGCGGCATCCCTGCACAGCTTCTGGGCATGCCCAGAAGCTGTTTAGCAGTGAATGCCCCGCCTGCACCAGAAGTGATGAGCGGGGCCGGTGCAGGCGCATTGATTCCTGGGAGCAATGACGTTCAGCTCCCAGGAGTCATCGCAAGCCGGAAGTGACGGTGCGGGTCGCGACCGCCGAGGGAGGAAGTGGAAGGAAGGTGAGTATATTTTCTTCTATATCAAGGTAAGTGACCAAAAAAAAATAAAATTGGAAGTATCCATTTCTCTTGCAGGTGGCCCTCAGCAAGCGGATGGCCCAAAATAAATTTTTTCGATTTTGAGGCCGGAACTCCGCTTTAACCTCCCTGGCGGTATGATTCTTTTGGATTTTAGGTGCTGAAAGCGGTACCATTATTTTAGGTGCTGAAAGCATGTAATTCTTGTGAATGAGCAGCCCAAACCAACTGTATACATTTATTATACATATTATATATATATATATATATATATATATATATATATATGTATGTATACATATATTATGTATACATATATTATATATATATATATATATATATATAGATATATATATATATATATATATATATATATATATATATATAATGTATACAGTTGGTTTGGGCTGCTCATTCACAAGAATTACGTGTGTATATATATATATATATATATATATATATATATATATATATATATATATATACGTGTGTATGTATATATATATATATATATATATATATATATATATATATACATATATATGTATATATATATATAATATGTGTGTGTGTGTATATATATATATATGTATATGTGTATATATATATATACGTATATATATATATATATATATACTGTATATATATGTATATATATATATATACTGTATATATATGTATATATATATATATACATATATATACATAAAAAGTACAGTAAAACTGCAGGAAAGGGCACTGGGGGGTAATGTAATGTGATTTTATTTTATTTTGAACGATATCAGTGTGTTTGGTGCATTTTACATTCGAATTTGCCGCCGGTTCCACCCCCCGGCGGACGTCACGTCGCCGGAGACGGAAGCCGGGGCTCGCAGACGATCGGGAGAGAGCTCCGCCGCCGCACACCGCTCGCAGACATCGCTGGATCCCGGAGAAAAGGTAAGTAAAACCTCCTCCAGCATCCAGCGATCTTCCTAGCGCTACCCCGAGTGTGACTCGGGGTTACCGCTTTTGGCACTAAAATCTTACCCCGAGTCACACTCGGGAATACCGCTAGGAAGGTTAAATATACTTAAAGTGGATCTACACTGTATCTGAACACTACCAAACAAAAACACTATTTCATACATTTTTTGTTATCCAAAGTAAAATTCCCCATCGATACATGTTTCCGTGCTTTTTTTTTGCAATCACTTTGAAAAACACCTCCTAGCATTTCTGGCAGTGGCCATCTTGAGTAAGAGCAGATGATTAATGTACCATTTACTTCGAGGAATCCATCTGCCCTTAGCTCTGGCATGCAGGCAGGAGGGTGCGCTTGGCTCAGAAAACCCTTTCCTGTCCTCCTGAAGACTCCTGAAATGTATGACATGATTTGCCTAGGCCTGGAAGCCAGAAAGTAACTGTAAAATGTACAATAAAAAGTTTGAATCAGTTCTCTTGATTTTATTATTAATAAAAAGTTTGAAAAAAAAAAAAGTTTAAAACAAGAAAATATAATATACCTTTCGATCTATTTACTATGTTAGCAGCATAAGGATTCAAAATAGTCAATGTAGATTGAGAGAGTAAGGTCTGCTTTAAGGAAAACATAAACAATCTACATGCCAGGCAAGATTCAGGACCATAGACAGTGGGCATCACTCAACAGCATTTTATGTGGCTAATGAAAAGTGCAGTGGCCACCAGCAAGTGAGGGCAAACAATGATAAGTGATCACTGTAAGCAAACAGTATGACTAGGCATCCTATTTTTGTTTTATTGGGCTAAAAATGTTGACATACTTTGATAGCAACTGTGCGTGACCACAGATTCAAATCGTGACGGACACTGTCAGACAACGAATTGTAATGGATTGTGAAGCCATTGGGGCCTTTTTACAAAATGAATAAAGAGTGTGCTCTTAGCAACATGAATTTTAACTTTGAAAAGTGAAAATTCCCTTTGCAAAGTATATGTTTTTAGATTAGGTAAACCTGTGTTCCCTTCAAATAGCCAATCATGTGTATGGGACACAAGGGACACGACCATGACTGGTTGATTAAAGTGATCACAGTTTTATCTTATATACTAAGTTTAGTGAACATTCACTTTAAAAAAAAAATTACCATTTGCCTTGCCAGGTGAACAATCTACATTCCTTTAATAAATTACACTGGCTGACTACTAATAGTTTGTGTTTTTATGGATAAATAGTACAAAACCATGAACAAAGCCTAAATGGGCCAGCAATGTATGTTAAGAAGTATGTCAAGGCGTACTAGAGTAGAAAGGTGCTTCAAGACCTCTAGAGAGTAACAAATAAAGGCTACAAAGTACACAGTATGGCTGCAGAGAATGGTTAATTTCTATAGATCGATAAACTCAACAGTAACAAGAGATAAATCTATTTTAAAGGCCAATAAACCAAACACAAACATTGGCCTACATGAAAGAAGTATTGGTAGTATTTTCACATACATAACTATTTTATTCACATGTGATATCATCATTTATTTAGTGCTGATCCTCTTAGGCAACGATTGTCCTGCCAGTGGAAAAAGCAATATTTCGGATTATTGACAAATATGGGCAGATATATTTGCTACTTATATGTATTTTATTTCATACTGAATAATCCCACTGGAATACATACTATCAGCTTTCTCTAAGCTCTCCTAAGCCTATAATGGTTTTCATGGAAAAACAATAAGTTATGAAATATACATCAAAAGGTAGAAAACGATTAAATATAAATATATATAGATATATCTATATATATATATAGATAGATATATATATATCGATATATAGATATATATAGATATATGTATGTCTGTCAAGGTTGGTCATTTTTTACCAATATTGCTACAGTATGTATTTTACTTAGTGGCTTAAATTAAATGGCCCTTGTGAGCTCAGTTATGTTTTCACATGCATTGTGTTAAAGAGGAATTCTACCATTTGCAAAAAAATGACATACAATAAATACACCTGCACTGCAAAAAGCAAAAAGGTGCATTTATTATTTTTTTGCATTAGGGCGTTCCAAAGCATTGAACCCTTGATCAGAGGATCGTAGGTGGAATACTATGGCTTCTGAAGACTCCAATGCTAAGGTCTGTACTGAGGTATGGACCTTCAATTATGAAGCTGGAAAAAGTTTCAGTGAACTACAAGTAAAGTAACGTCACCGCATTTGTGCTCTATTGAGAACAACAGTCTCTCTGCAACAATGGCAGATAGAACTTATCATTTTTTTTAAAATTTACAGCCGTGCCAAATTCAAATTGGATAGGAGCAGGCAGGGAGTAGAAACCAAAATAATGTGAAGGGACAATTGCCGAAAACAGGAAAATTGCAAATAATCCTAACAATTGCAGGCTGAACACTACAGATAAATCACTTTTATCCCGAAACAGTAAATTAGATATAAAGTGCAGCGCAAAGATATAAATATGAGAATAGTCCAAAAATTCCCAAGAGGTCCATGAAGTGCATGAAGGGATGGACACCCAAATTCCTCCACCGGTGAGGTATATACTGCGCTCACCTTAAACAAACAGATAAGAGCCTAAACAGAGAGATATATTCAGATAACCAGGCATCAACAGAGGGACTTCCACACAGGATCCAGGCAGCCACATCCAATGGCGGGGACCTCCTCACAGAGTACAGACTTTGGCCATTCACCAATATGACATATAAAAAAAGGGGAAAAATCTAAGTGCTCTCCGTTTAAAAACTTTATTAAAATGCAATGAATAGAACTCACATGAAGATGAAATCAATGCAGCATAAGAAAAGCCTTTTGGATGGCGTGAGCGGTACCGCTCCACAAACCACGGCTTCCGGCATCAAAGGCAGAGCGAGGATGGCAGCGGAAGACAGGCGGCTCCACCTCCCGTACTCTTTCCCCCTTATAATTACCTGAACTCAATCTCAATCCAGTGATGTGCATGAGAGCAGCGGCTCTCTGCCTCATCAAAGGCTCAGAGACAGCAGTGGGAGCCATTGGCTCCTGTTGTTGTCAATCACAGCCAGGGAGGAGGGAGCGGGACTGAGACTCACTTTGTGTGTCTATGAACACACAGAGCTAGCTCAGGAGCAAGCCCGCATGACTCACGGGGGGGGAGAAGCCAGGAGTGCTGGTGGGGGGATCAAGCCTGCTCTGTGCAAAACCTTTGCATAGAGCAGGAAAGGAAAACATGTTTAATAATTTTTTCTTTTTTAAATGGAAGTTTACAATCAGTTTAAGGCCTAATGCAAACCGGACGTTTTTAAAGCTGCTGTTTTTGGCGTCAGGTGTTTTTTCTACAGCTAGTAAACTCCCCAGCATGTTATCCTATGTCCATGCACACATAGGCTTTTATCAGCGTTTTTTGGCAGGGACGTTTTCTAGCTGGAAAAAAAAAAACAGAATTAGTGGGTTTGAAGAGAAGTTTTATAGCTGTATAAATGCTCTAACTCTGAAAAACGCTGAAAAAACACAGGTATTCGGCATTTATGAGCGTTTTTGGAGTAGGTTTTGCTAAACAATAAAAAAAAATGCAAACACTAAAAAACACTAATGCAAAAGTGTTGCGAAACGGTAAAAACTCATGCTTTTAATGCAGCATTCTACAGTTAAAGCTCCTGGCATTTTTTTCAATGTCTAGTGTGCATGAAGCCTTTGAATGGCTTTCTGATGGTGACATGATTTATAATTCCTACCAGAAGTACAGGTGACCAGGGTGACCATGCAGGAGAGCAAAGGGAGCCAGCAAAGAGTGTTGTCACCCTGTAACAATAAGTGCCTGAATAAGAACCTTCTGGAAAAGACTGATAGGGTTTTTTTTAAGGAAAGTTGTTGATTGCAAAAAATGAAAATGACATTCAAAATGATAATAACATGTTAAAGATTATATCATGTTTTTGTGACTGGGTTTACATCTATTTTAAATAGTTTTTATGTCTTTCTATCTTACGGTAAGGTACAATTGTAGTGCTAAAGCTTTCGGCAGATTATTGCTTTTTGCCACAAAAGAAGTTCTGCAATCACAGAGAAAATGAGGTTCCCGACTCCCACCACTCTCTGTATTTGGGTGGCTCTGACACTCGGAAGAATTTGAAAAATAGGGGAATGCAAGCTGTTAGTTGTTAGGGAAGTCCTCAGAGAAAAGATCTAAAGAATAACTGTTGGCATGCGGATGGAAGATAATTGAGAATAGTAATTACATCTAGCATTAATTCATTTATATTCATTACTCTTACATTAAGCATTATGTGGCTAATATTCCTCATTCCTCATTAGCATTATTGTTATTATATCTAATCTGAATGACATGCACATTGCAGAGAGAATTTTCTTTCAGCTTGTGGAACCTGAGCGTTATCATGTGTAGCAGGGTGAAGGGATGGGGGCTCTGTCCTTGGGAGCGGTGTATATAGTGGGGATTAGTGCTGCTATGGCACACTGATACGGTGTTTGATCTTATGCCTTCGACAAGGTTTCTTTGCACCTGCCAGATACAATCCCTTTCTCCCTCCTGCCCCCTTCATGGCCGATTTGCTTTCTTATTTGGATTGCAGATAGAGACAGCCAAGCAGTGTGTTCTCTTCACAGGTACTGCTTAAGGGAAGGTGGTCGTCTTTTTATAATCTCACAGCTAGGTGGTTTGCTTTGCCAGTGGGTAGGTGAGGCAGGAGACCTCAGCAGAGGAGAAAGCTTTACCTTGTCAAGCATGTAGATTACAGTCGTGAAGCTGTGCTGCTAAACGTGCCACTTTTTGTGTGCATGTATCGTTTGCTGTCTGTAGATTTAACATAAATTCACTGTCCTCCATATGACAGCTACAAATTGAATCTTAGCCCTCTATACATTTTTTAGCCTGTTGCCGATTGACCATGCTAGGTATATAGAATATACAATTCAATGTAACTCAGTTATAAAAATTCTAATAACCAGGAGTAGGAATGTTTGTTTGAACATTAAGCTATCTCTTTTTATACATTATATGTATGTATATATATATATATATATATATATATATATATATATATAGAGAGAGAGAGAGAGAGAGAGAGAGAGAGAGAGAGAGAGACACCTATTAGCCACAATTCTATGACCAGTGATCGGTTAAAGAGGTTGTAAACCCCCCTTAATAACTTTGTCTATAGGTAAGCCTATATTAAGGCTTACCTATAGGTACTGTAAATATCTCCTACACTTGCACCGTCTAGGAGATATTTACATTGCATGCAGCCAATGACGTCATTGGCGCATGCGTTCTGAAGGATTGGCCACCTGTGCCGTTCCTTCAGAGCCCTGTGCCGTGAACGATGTCATCGCGCCCCAGCCAATTAGATGGCCGGAGGACGCTAACCAGGAAGAAGGACGGCTGAACATGTTTGCCGTGTTATCGGTGAGCGGGCGGCACTGCGGGGGACTTCGTTCTAAGGTAAGTATTTCATAATAAGCTAGTATGCGATGCATACTAGCTCATTATTCCTTTGTCTTTCAGGTTTTTATTTTTTTTTTCTGAGGTTTACAACCTCTTTAAGTCAAGAACATTGATTATCTCATTACAATGGCTTCTGAAATCAGTGGGATATTTTAGGAAGCAAGTAAACATTTCGTACCTGAAGTTGATGCGTTAAAAACATAAAAAATGGGCATCACAATTTGTTGCATAGCCAAAGACCGATTAGGGTGCCCATGTTGACCAATGTCCACAGTCCACATGTAAGCATCAGAGCAGGACCATGAAACATGTAGGTTTTTTTCCTTTCTGATGCCCTATTTTGGGGAACACTTTGGGAGAATTTCCTTTTTGGTTGTGGTGTGGGTTTTTACGTGGCTTTTGTGGGAGTTAACACCTGGGATTAATGAGAGACGAACGGTGGTTAGTCTAGTCCAGTGTTTCTCGACTCCTGGGGCGTGGCCAGGCGGCGTAACCAAGTCAGAGTGTACGAGGAGAGTGAGCACCCGGAAGGCGCGATCCGCGGCGTGGAGTCAGGATACGGGTCCCGATGGGTACACACCTCCGGTCATGCGATTATTCAACTGATGTCGTGTGAGATATTGTGTATTTTGAAATAAAGCCAGTATTATACGTTATCACACTAGTGGAGCTCTTCCTTCCTTCCCTTGCATGTCCATTGTATTTGATTGAGCCCATTATCGGCCCCATCCCGGAACCCCAAGTGGATGCAGCAGAGCCTGTCACTGGTCTGATTGGTCCCAATCCGGAGTCCCGAGCGGTAGTGGCTGTATTGTGGCTTGTTTGCTCAGTGGTGAGAATCACTGGGCCAGTGAAGTCGGTGAGTGTGCATTACCTTCCCCCCTTCAGAGCACAGTGGTGGTGGTCAAGGTGATCCTTTATTTCTGCACCGATTAGGATCTATCAAGGGATACATCAGTGTGAATATCGTTATTTGTCATACGTTTTTCAACGCTGCTTTGGTGGACTGATCCATGTTGGGACTATTTCTATATATTTTTATATATCAATTTTATATTTATTTCTACAGTCTTTACAAGTTTTCAGTGAATGTGATTGGGGAGTGAGCTTATCATTCTTGTTTGCGCTACTAGAATTTTTTGTATCTACATATTGCTTGTATTTACATATATTCTCCTATTTCATGTTATTTTATTAAGTAGCAGCATCTGTTATCACACCATACTAGAGGTAGTTATCCTCTCTAAGCGCTTGGTTGCTTGCAAACTAGTGTTGGTTCCGGGTTGTGTGTAAGCTATCTATACATATAACTGTACGTTGCTTCACGGGACCGCGAGTAGGGATGCGCGCGCCCATTCGGCACAGGGGGAACCTATCACCGGGTTCGGCAATTGCATCCGGGCACCCACAATTACTACCCGTGTAGACAAAATGGCGGTCTGCCATTGTAAACACAGACCACTGTTCTGTCAGTAATGAACACAGGGATCCTGTTTTCCTCTTAGATGGATGGTCATAAAGTTATGGCTTACCGGTGTACAACATTGTGTATATATATATATATATCACAAATAATAGAAAATAACAGACATATTTGCTCTGATTGTTGCTTGCTGTCGATCTAGGAGAGTTTGTGGCATTGATGCATTTCCTGTGATAGAAGCAGAACAAAAGATTTAAGGGTTTGGACTCTGTCCAGACACTGTCAACCCAATATTGTACTGTTCGCAAGAATTCCCATTTGTGCTGAGGATTGACTGAGTTTGCTTGACCCTGGAGCACCCTGTGTGGTCAAAGCTACTGCCAGAGTTTTGCTAATTCAGTTAATATCATTAATAATTAAAATGTCCCTGTTGAAGTATAATTCAATTTACAAAGATCCCCTTTGTTTTTTTTCCGATAGTAGCACAGGAATTAAAAGCATTTAACCCATTTATTTTCTTCTTACATCCTAGACAGTCTCAGATCATTGGCTGGTATACTGAGATCTCTTTAAGAAGCTGTTTGCTTCTCATTGCTTATATTTTCACACCAAACTGGGAAATGGCACAAGAACTTGTTTCAGCATTGTAGTTAAAAGGGCAAAGGCCTGATCAATATACGCAGATGTGACGTGGATTGTTCCTAGGAAAATATCTGAGAGGTGGCAAAGGAAATGACACAGGAATAATGCCTTTTCTAGCATAAAATTAGCCAAATGTTTGTAAATATTATTAGCATATTAATGCAATGACTTCCTTGCTTCATGAAGCACAGGCTATAAACCTTAAACAGAATAAGGAAATTATGAAATATTGTTTAAAATAATAACACCAGTAATAATAATAATAGTATTATTATTATTATTATTAATAATAATAATAATAATAATAATAATAATAATAATGTGTGTATTAAGAGTGGCAGCAATTGAGTATTTAGTGCTTGATATTTTACACAATGCTTCTCTGGGAGAGGGGGAGTGCAAAGATACAAGCAGGCTCTATTGCGTATACAGAACCTGTTATATTGTTATATACACTATATTGCCAAAAGTATTTGGATGCCTGCCTTTGCACGCACATGAATGTTAATGGCATCCCAGTCTAAAGCCCCGTACACACGCGTCGAAAATTGGCAGGGAATTTTCGGCCAACGTCCGATCTGCCGATTTTCGGCTTGTTAGTATGATGCTTCTAACAACCAACTCCGACTTTTCGGCCGAAAAAAATCTGGTGTGCATGCTATAAAATTTTTGTTGGCCGTCAACACAACGGCCGATTTTCGTGCGGTCAGTACAGATTTCGACAGGGAAAAATCTGATGAGCAAGTCTGGGCATGCTCAGCGAAGAAAGAACACAAAGAAAGCAACCCAACACATGACATCACTTCTGAAGTAGAATTTTGTTGGGCGAGAAAATTAGTGTGCAGTCTAGGCACATTCCAACCAACAAAACACAACTCTGGACAAAAGACGGACAATCGGTCGGCCGATAATCGTTGCGTGTGTACGGGGCTTCAGTCTGTAGGGTTCAGTGTTGAGTTGGCCCACCCTTTGCAGCTATAACAGATTCAACTCTTCTGGGAACGCTGTCCACAAGGTTTAGGAGTGGGTCTATGCCAATGTTTGATTATTCTTCCAGAAGTGTATATATATATATTTTTTTTTTTTTGGAGGTAGAGAACCTTTGGTATGATACAGGAACTCCCTCTCCCTGTTCTTTTCCTCTTCCCCAAAGTACTAGATTTAAGTGTGTAAGTAAACCCTAAACTTATTGTTCAGCATATTTGGCTTCACGTTTCACTATATACATTTTTCTTGAGCAAATCTGCTTTGTTAATTTTTTACAAAGTGACTAGAGATCCTACCTGCCAGTACAGATAGAACATCCTGTTGCAGGATGACCTCACTAAACCACTGCGCACAATCAGCATTGGTGATGTCTGCCTGCTGTATCACCATCAGTTAGCCATTGGGCTGCCTATCTGACAGGAAAAGTCAAGATCTGTATATAAATTGAGCTGCCTATATCTCTTGATGTAAAAACATTCAGATTTAAGGGCATAGTACCTTTTGCAAAAATTATTAAATGCACCTACATAAAAAAAAAAGAAAATGTGCATTTATTAAATTTTTGCATTCAGGCCTGTAGAGCCTTACAATCACAAGTAATGTCTCACAGTTGCAATGCTCAGGTTCCTTCAACAATTTGTAACAGCCAAACTCTATTTTAGTTTCCATCAGTGAAGAATACACTACATTACAGATCACTTTTATTTCACTGTTACATGTAAAGCCCTTTGCACATTAAAAATGTGTATGTCTCTAGTTTAATGCTGATTGGCTAATGCTATCCACTGAGCCAAGAGTGCCAAGGAGAGCACCAATGTAGGAAGCCGCACCTGAAGCAACGTTACAGGTCATACCCATGGTGTGGGGTCCAGGTACACCTTTCAAGGTTTTACTAAGTTTGCACCAATCCGAATACACTACTTCTATTGTTCTATTAAAACACAGAATGTACACCAGATGGCGCAAGCTAATGTTTATTATACAAAACTGTAAAAAATGCATTCACATTTAGTAAGATGAAAGAAGGCATATCTTAAAACCAAGAAAGTCAATTCAGGGACACAGGCCGAACTGCAGGTGGAGAGAGAAGCTGCCTTCAGCAAATAGAGCTACAACAACACCAGAGCCAGTTGGACAGCGTGGGACTATTCCAGGATGATGCTAGATGCCGGAGGCATGGAAGGGGTTATGGTTACATGTTTCAAGGTCGTAACACCTCTTTATCAAGCCTGCCCAGCTATGGTTGTTAGAAGACAGTAAAAAGTTTAGAGTTGATTGAAGAATCCAAAGATGGATTAATAAACTAGTTAAGCTAAGAGTGAATTGAACACCTAAGAACACTAGAAAAAAACTGAGAACTTACAAACGGGTAGGGCTAAAATGCAGGTGGTAGTGATCGACCGATATAGTTTTTTTAAAGCCAATACCGATATTTTGGCCATTGAATATCGGTATCGGCCAATACTGGCCGATATTTTTGTACATTTTTTTTTTTCTTGACGGGTACTCTTGTGCAGGGATCTGGGGGTCTAAAAGACCCAAAACCCCTCCTTTGCACTTAAAAGCATTCAAAACGCCAAGTTTGGCTGTTTTGAATGCTGTAGTTTTTTTTAATTTGGCTCCGAGTACCTGGAAGTGATGTCACTCATGACATCACTTCCGGGTTTTTACATGGAGACCCGATCAGAGCCGAATGTGGCTTTGTTCGGGTCTTTGGCAGCCTGAACAAAGGGATTCCAGTGGAATGGGAGACACGGGCGAGCCGTGGAAGGCGGTGGGAGGGGGGACGTCCCCTCCCGCTCCTTGTGATGACAGCCGAGCGGCTTCTCAGCTGCATCGGTTGTCATTACAAGACAGCCGACCGTTGGCTATGGACGCCGGTACCAGGGTGATGCCTCTAGCTGCAGGCATCACCTGATACAAGCACTTTCCCGAAATATCGGCAATATCAGTAACCTCCGGGGGGCGATTCAGATATATCGGAGAAAGTGCATATTGGCCAGCGATATATCAGCATTGCGGATAATCGGTCGATCACTAGTAGGTGGGGTGTGTCCTAAAAAGCTTTGCCAGTGTCTAATCACCTGAAAGTACGAGCCTCTAACTCGGCTTTTATAAATACTCAGCCTGGGCACTGCACCATACGATTAAGATATGGCTGTAGTAGCTATAAGTACAGTACAAATTTGAGTTAAACACTTAATAGTGTAATATTGTATACATTCCAACATTCTACACATTTTGTCATTTTATTATTTCATTGAGCTAATATAATAGTTGATGCTTTCTGACATCCTGCCATTTCAGGAGAACCTGTCTGGCCACCAACAGAATATGGCAGGTAATAAAATGCAATTCCCCAGTAAGGAGGGTCCAGGATCTCAGCCGCTTTGTGTGTTGATGTCTTGTGACACCTCAACATCTCGGTAAAATTGCTGACACTTTGTTAATATTGCATACTGCATGTCACACGTGCTGTCCCAATCTAATCTAATATTCTCCAATACAAGAGGAAAATTAAATGTGCTCCCTCATTAAGCATCATTCAGCTATGAAACAGCTGCTTGAGGAAAGCAGTGGTCCTCTGCATCAAAGCCCCAGCTGCTATAATGCTATCAGTTATATGTATATGAATAATGTGTTTTCATTACAAGCACTGCAGACCTTGTCGTTTGAAAGAACCTGCTTTTTCTTTAAATATATGTAAAAGAGTATTAGAAAACAGCTTATGCTAGAGGAACTACCAATGACATGATTTTTTTTATTAGATCTCTTAAAACAATTGGTTTCCTGTATTTGATATACAGTAAAACCTTGGTTTGAGAGTAACTTGGTTTAAGAGCGCTTTGCAAGACAAGCAAAATTATCAAATAAATTTTGACTTGATATACAAGTAGCCTCAAGTCACAGCTAAGTATAAAAGAGAAGAGAGGCGCCTCTAAGTGTAGCAATATGGTTAAATTTAATGAAGGTACAACATTTAGCAACTCACATGGTTGATGATTGGAACAGGCACATCTAAGTATGCAGGCATCCGGGGGAAAGCTGTCCACATAGACCATCCTCCGCACCGACATCTACGTCATCCCTTCCATGCTGCCCCTCGCTTTCAGATCGCTTTACTGCAGGGTGGTCTTCCCGGTCAGGATTACAGACTGGCAGCTGGCGATGCAGAAGATGGTCTATGTGGACAGCTTTGCCCCGGATGCCTGCATACTTAGATGCACCTGTTTTATTCATCAACCATGTGAGTTGCTAAATGTTGGACCTTCATTAAATGGAACCATATTGCTACACCTAGAGGCGTCTCTCTTCTCTTTGATACTCTGTAGCTCCTGCTGGATTTTGCTTCTAATCCCCTTATGGAAGCGGCTATTTGTGGATGGACATTTTATGGTTACACAACCTATCGCAATGCTATAATCTTTTTATATGGGCTATAAACTGAAGGACTTATGAATAAATGGTTGTGGAACGAATCATCTGAGTTTCCATTATTTCTTATGGGGAAATTAGCTTTGATATAAGAGTGCTTTGGATAACAAGCATGCGGCAATCCAAGGTTTTACTGTATTTGGACATAAAGTTTCTCTGTAGTTCTCACACTAATCCATCTGAAAGGTAAAGGTGACTTGCCTTACTATGTCAGCCAACCCTATCAGTTTTCATGCTGACAAACACACCTAGATATAATAATTATTATTATACAGGATTTATATAGCGCCAACAGTTTGCACAGCACTTTACAACATGAGGGCAGGCTGCATATAAAATACACATATTTTAACATTGCCTTTGTTTCTGGGTGTTGGCTTAAATTTCCTGCACTCTGTTATAGTGGCCGTACACGCTTTGATAAATAATCAATTTCTTTTCTGGTAGATCACTACTGATAGCAATGAACGTTCTATAGTGTACAACCCTTTCAATCGATATGCCACACACAGGGAATTAGAATAGATCAATAATGAGCAGATACAATTGCAAGTTATTGATCACATCTCTGTTTTCACCATACAATACCATCTTAGCGCTGCCAAATGATGCAAATTAGCCAACAATTTTCTATCCTGGCCAATTGACTCAATTTGATCGACACCAACTTTTGTGTTTTGGAATACTATTCTGAGATTCCTGTTTTGCCATCTTGGTTTTGACTGCGTTATAGTTACAACTGTTCACCTGTTTAATATCTGCCCTGGTTGTCTGCAAAATGACTTCAAATGTTTGCTGCAAGCTGCAACTGCCATGACCTCCACCTCTTATAACAATTCAGTTTTCAAAGAAGAACTCCAGCTTTTCCTCCCCAAAACAACAGATGCCTTGTGCATGTAAATGAATCATAACTCCTGATAGCGGAGTTGTGATTCATTTACATGCACAACGCATCTGTTTGTGAGTAACTTACCTCCTTTACAGCAGGCAGCCAGTGATATACGCTATTTGGAACCATTAGATTAGCTTAAAATCATAGCAACTAGCATTTTTATACGGTATGTTCAACAATGGAAGCCTGCTTGATTCCTCAGTACAGTTTTCCTTTTTATAGGAAGAGTCCAGTCATAACACTAATCATATCTATATGTATAAAAAAATGTACAGTATCTCACAAAAGTGAGTACACCTCTCACATCTTTGCCAATATTTTAATATATCTTTTCATGTGACAACACTGAAGAAATGACACTTTGCTACAATGTAAAGTAGTGAGTGCACAGCTTGTATAACTGTAAGTTTGCTGTCCCCTCAAAATAACTCAACATACAGCCATTAATGTCTAAACTGCTGGCAACAAAAGTGAGTACACCCCTAAGTTAAAATGTCCAAATTGGGCCCAGTTAGCCATTTTCCCTCCCCGTTGTGGTGTGACTCAGTAGTGTTACAAGGTCTCAGGTGTGAATAGGGAGCAGGTGTGTTAAATTTGGTGTTATCGTTCTCACTCTCTCATACTGGTCACTGGAAGTTCAACATGGCACTTCATGGCAAAGAACTCTCTGAGGATCTGAAAAAAAAAAGAATTGTTGCTCTACACAAAGATGGCCTAGGCTATAAGAAGATTGCCAAGATGCTAAAACTGAACTGCAGCACGGTGGCCAAGACCATAAAGTGGACAGGTTCCACTAAGAACAGGCCTCGCCATGGTCGACCAAGGAAGTTGAGTGCATGTGCTCAGCGTCATATCTAGAAGTTGTCTTTGGGAAATTAATGTATGAGTGCTGCCAGCATTGCTGCAGAGGTTGAAGGGGTGGCGGTGTCAGCCTGTCAATGTTTAGATCATACGCACTATACTGCATCAAATTGGTCTCTAAGGCTGTCGTCCCAGAAGGAAGCCTCTTCTAAAGATGATGCACAAGAAAGCCCTAAAACAGTTTGCTGAAGACAAGCAGACTAAGGACATGGATTACGGGAACCATGTCCTGTGGTCTGATGAGACCAAGATAAACTTATTTGGTTCAGATGGTGTCAAGCTTGTGGGGCAGCAACCAGGCGCGGAGATAGAGGCAGCAGCTATATAGATCTCTGGTATAATGGCGGCAACCAGATTTCCTGATGATGCCTATCTGGCAAAATGCATAGAGATCGGGTTGCTGCCTCTAGCTTCTGTGGATAACCAATGGACGTCACTTCCGGAATCGGTGGAACGCATGCCAGCCGAGGAGCTGCAGCCTGGCACGAGAGAGAATGAGTTCCTGATACATTCGTCAGTGGCCTTAGGGCATTTATATGTTCACAGAGCTGGTGCCGGTCGGGGCACTTTTTAATGTAAGGGCAACTACTGCAGAGTTGTTTTTTATCTGACTAGTTTTAATAATCAGTGTTGCACTATTATTTTGTTATTTGTCCTCTATTCCTATTGACATTGTGTATCTGAGGGGAGGAAGCTGTCATATCTGCATTATTCACCATATTGGGAAGGCGTATCTATGGCATAATAAGCACTTTTTTTTTTGAAAAAGCACATATACTGTATTGCATGGATATGGCAACATAGATCATCCTATCCTATTGTTTTCTTTTTTGGACTGTCACTCAATATACTGGACAACTACTCACAAATTTAATCGGTTTTACTGATATAATTTCTGTTGTAATATATTTTATATGTTTAGTATTCACATATATACATAATTGAGATATTATTTTGGCACACAAACCACTGGAACATGTGTGTTTATAAGAAAACATTTGTTAAGTGTGTTATTTATGGTATTTTTAGCACATTGTATATAATTGTGTGGAGTATAATTTCAATTTATTCTTTTTTATCATGTTCACAGAAATGGTGAGGATCACTGATGACTACTAATATTGTGTAACAGCGCCTACTTTTATTTTTTGTTTCATTGATTTGTGGTCTTACCACATTCAAAGGGCCTGCAGTTATTTATTAGGTTGCATTATAAGTTATGATTGGCGCCGTCCCAAGGTGTATATAGACATTTATAAAGTTGCAGAACATTTGCACTAATAAGGCTGCACATTTCGGGAGGAAAATACAGTTATCCTTTAAATGCTCATATGTTTGTTTGTGACGCTTTCCATGCTGTCTTTACCGGTAAATATATTATATTTTATTAGCCTAATCGAATCTATAATGTGTATATGTTTTTTTAGCTTACATCATGAATGAACTTTAAACAGAAAGCTAGTTTTTTACACTATGCTGCAGTGGATTCTGGGAAGTTCTTTTCATAATGTGCAAGTTCATTCACTCTTTTCAACCTTTCTGCGCCATTAGCTCATGTTAGGAAATAGACTGTCAGATGGTAGCTTTATGCACTGCACATGAAGAAATTGCTTTTTTGTAGTAACATCTCAGAAGTCTGGAACAATAAGAGATATTAGATCAGGGATGATGTTGTGAAGGAAGGCAGACAGTGTTACAAACCTCTCTGGGACAGCCTGCTTTGACACAGTCACACTGCATTTATCTCAGCCTGGGATTCACTAAAGAGCTTTGCTGTCACTACATCCCCGCTAAACTAAACCCGTACACTTTCTTTTAAGACTGAGTGGGTGCGTTCCGGTACGCTGTCTGCAGTGATGTTGGTAACCTCACAGGATAACGCTATTTCAAAAAAAAAAAATCTTTGACTGCCATTGCCTTGTCATTTCTCGAACAGATTGCTCTTTGTTAGAAAGCCTAATATAAAACATAAAACAACTAGGTGAGCTGAGGGTCCCACCATAAGTGGACTCCAGAGACTGGAAAGGCCTAGCTAGGTTCTACGTTGCACTACTGAGGAGATTTCGGGGACAACTACCATCACAGCAGAGCTCTTGGTTGTTATTTGGTGGAATGACATATAAATCATGTACTAATGCAAACACAGCATGTGAAATTATTACAAAACCATTCAATTATTAAATCCCAGTGACAAATTTCAAGCATACTAGTTCATTAACTGTGCTTTGAGCCGTGCTACTTTAAACACAGACAGGGATTTGTCTCGCAGAGGTCTCTGTGGAGATACAGGAACACAAACCCAGGAATAGGCAGATCAGTTTCTTTGTGAACATTAAATATCTTTAGATAAATATGAGCCTTCTAAAATAATAAAATATGACTAAAAAGTACAAACTATTCAAATTATATATATATATATACTGAAGAAAATTATAAACACAACACTTTTGTTTTTGCCCGCATTTTTCATGAGCTGAACTCAAAGATCTAAGACTTTTTCTATGTACACAAAAGGCCTAATTTTCTTAAATATTTTTCACAAATCTGTCTAAGGCCCCGTTCACACTGGGGCGATCCGACTTCCCCAGGCGACCTCCGAGGTCTCGGTGCAAGCAGCGCGCCGCGACCTCAGAGCGGCCGGCATGGACTTCATAACATTGAAGTCTATGGCGGTCGCTCCGGGTCGCCCCAAAGAAGCTCCGGACCCTTTTTCTAAGTCGGAGCGACTTGTGTCGCTCCTATTAGAACGGGTCCGCAGCTTCCCTATAGAAGGCGTGAACGGGGACTAAATCTGTGTTCGTGAGCACTTCTTCTTTGCCGAGATAGGTGTGGCATATCAAGAGATGCTGATTAGACAGCATGATTATTGCACAGGTGTGCCTTAGGCTGCCCACAATAAAAGGCCTCTCTAAAATGCGCAGTTTTATCACACAGCACAATGCCACAGATGCCGCAAGTTTTGAGGGAGCATGCAATTGGCATGTTGACTGCAGGAACGTGCACCAGAGCTGTTGCTCGTGAATTGAATGTTCATTTCTCTACCATAAGCTGTCTCCAAAGGCGTTTCAGAAAATTTGGCAGTACATCCAATCGGCCTCACAACCGCAGACCACGTGTAACCACACCAGCCCAGGACCTCCACATCCAGCATCTTCACCTCCAAGATCGGCTGAGACCAGCTACCCGGACAGCTGCTGCAACAATCGGTTTGCATAACCAAAGAATTTCTGCACAAACTGTCAGAAACCGTCTCAGGGAAACTCATCTGCATGCTTGTCGTCCTTTCTCAGGGTCTCGACCTGACTGTGGTTCATCGTCATAACCGACTTGAGTGGGCAAATGCTCACAGATGAATCCCAGTTTTCTTAGATCTTTAAGTTCAACTCATGAAAAATGGGGGCAAAAACAAGTGTTGCCTTTATAATTTTGTTCAGTATATATGCCACTAAGTAGACTGGTGCAATTTGTTTCGTAACAAATCAAAAATCGGCCAAATTTTGCATCTTTTGGACAGTCGGAGGCATCCGAATGTTCGAAGAAAAAAATTATGAATTGAAACAAATACGAAAGAAATTATAATGAAAATAACAAATTAATTTGGTATGATTTGTTAATTTGTTGAAGGTTTAATAAAACAGCTGTGCTGAAGGTTGGATTACTAATACTGGGAAAGTGCATTCCTGAGAACTGAGTGGAAAGGGTGTTGTATTTGAGCAGAGGAGACGAGTTTTGAGCCACCCCTGTCAGTGGCAAATGGTTTCTCTCAGCCATCCCAACTGCTACTTTGTCTGGACAGCTCGGTCTGTTAAATTAAGTTGAAAAATACCAGACTTGCTGGCCAGATCATCAGGAGAAAATAAAGGAACCTGGTTCCTGGAACCAGCTACCTGGATACTTCAGAATTAACCCCATAATACATGGAAGCACAGTGGATAAGTGGTTAGCACATCTGCCTAGCAGCACTAGGGTTACAAGTTTGAATCCCCTATTTTTCATTTTAGCCTTTTTTTTCTTTACAACATATGAGTATTGGGCTTGTACATGGCTATCTCTATATCAAATGTATCTCTATATCAGCTTATTGAGCATGACTGCTTATGCTCATATATTGTTCATTTTCTTCATTGTTTACCTTCCCTTCTTTTTACCACACTTTTTGTCCTTTTGCTGGCCATGCATGATGTGACCCCATTTGGTCCTTGTTTTGAGCTTCCCTCTGTGTATTTTGGGACCAGCTGCCTCCTGCTGCTGTGATGGATGCCGCTGTTGGTTTTTAATCATTTTGAGTGTTGTAATGATGCCTCTCGTCTTATAAGGACATGTAAGGTTGTAACAATAACATTTGTATTACTGCTTTTTACAAATATGTTTTGTTCCTTTTTTTGTATACCTTGGACCCACATAATCCCATTATTTTTTTTTTATTTTTTGTTCCTTAATTCTTGCCTATCCAGGGATGATGGCCCGCTCTCTTTCAAACCTTCTCTCCACCTATTAAACAAGTTTGAATCCCAGCCATGACACTACATGCCTGGAGGTTGCATGTTCCCTGTGCCTGCGTAGGTTTCCTCCCACACTCCAAAGACCTGCTGGTAGGTTAATTGGACCTAGTATGTGTGTATGAATGTGAGTTAGGGGCCTTAGAATGAAAGCTCTTGAGGGCAAGAACTGGTGTGATTGTACTATATACAGTACAGTAAATTTGTGATATATACTGTAAATACCTGTAATTAATAAATAACTTTCCCATGTGTCACTTTTCCACATTACTCACCAGTCACTCCTCTGTACACCAATGCACATTTGTACCATTTATCGTTGTCTTTTGTTCAGTGCACAGCAGGGGAGGACTGGGCCAGGGGGAAGGGGGGCAATTGCCCTCCGGGCCGCTCTGATGCCCCGTAAAACGGCTGCAGTGCTTCTGCCACAGGCATGCCTAAAGAATTTCTGGTGAAGAGAAGTAAAAAGTCCCCACCGCTATCCTAGTCCCCACAATTGACCTAGTCCCCACTGCTGAGTGCAGATTGAAAACAAGGACAGAGCGCAGGTGTCTGAGCAGAGGTCGGTTCCATGCTCCGCTGGAGACTCTCCTCCCCCGTCCAGCCCCGACAAAGCTGTCCCAGCTCCCCCCAACTGCCCCCTGCTGGCCACGTCGGGAACACAGATTTGGCAGATGAGTAGAGAGTACCTGGAGCCAAGCTTCAACCTGGAATGGTGGTCAGGAGGAGGCAAGAAGAGGGGGAGGGTGGGCCGAGTCCCTGCACCATGGGCCTCTGGTTTATACTTGCCCCCTGGACCCAAAGTTGCCAGTCAGCCCCTGATATACAGGCACTTTCTCCTTCCAGGTACAAAGTCTCACTCTCAAGTTTCCACTAATGTCACTCAATCAAATGTCTACAACACAGCAACAATCCATCCATTTGATGCCTTGTTTGTTTCACCATGCTAAGCACCAACATTATTAGGTATATTTGCAAAAATTCTAAATTGGCCGTTTAATTAAGGTGGTCAAGGGTTCTTGGTATTGCTGTAGTGTAAAAGTATATGTTGAACAAAGTATTTAAAATACATATTTAGCTCTTTGCCTACATGTTTGCTTTAAGTTTGGTAAATGAAATTATTCCTAAAAATATTAGAAAAGGGAAACTGGAAGGAAGAGGTTGAACAATTTGCTATTTCATTTTCTATTTAGCTGTTTAATTCCACAACATGCTCTAGGTCCCCATTGTCAGTATGAAATTTGTATGCTTATGCCAAGCTGTTAAACGCACCTCTTCCCTTGACCATTGACGGAACTCTCTATTTCTATGGCAAGACAAGGCAGCAATGGCTGGAATTTATCACAAAGGGCTCGGTGCTGCCATGCAGATAAGCTGCTCGCACGGGGAGAGCTACTATCCTCACAACAATGGCTCCATCTCAGTCCCAGTGATGACCAAGCAGCAAGAAGAAGACAAGGACATACAGTCTCTTCACTCTTTCATATTAGCTGTTTGTAATAAATGTGCCCACCACGGCATGAAGGGAATTCACCATGCAGGAAAAAGAGACTTAGCATAATAAACAGATGGCCACTTGTACAGAGAGGAAAAGATCTACAAATGGCAAATATATAACAAAAGAATGGACTGTGCCTTTGGAAATCTCTATACAGATTTGCTGTAGGGAAGCGTTTTATTAGCAAACATGAATACAGAATGCTGCCTGCAAATTAACCAATTCTTGACCACAATCTTACCAAACCCTATAAACCTGCAACCAATCAGGTTTACTTCGACAGATCAATAAAGATTGTTTTTGTTGAAGGTCACTCTCTGGTTGCTATAGGTGATCAGCTGCATGTTGCACTTACTGAAAAGACCTGTGGATTCAAATGTATGCATTGCAGTGATGGCACCCCCATGTACCTTAGTAACACACGTGGGTTTCAGTGCATCATGACACATTGAAGCGCATTATTGTGATTTGTGGTGCTCTGCATGACTTAAAATGATGCATGCCTGCGTTTTTTTTTTTTTGCCTGTCATTTAGGCCCCCTTAACCCAACGCACAGTAACAAATGTGATCAGTAGGAATGGGCCGAACAGCCCCCTGTTCGGTTCGCGGTAGAATTTTCAAACATCGCTAACGTTCGGAGCTGAACAACTAACCCCATTGAAGTTCATGGGACCCGAACTGGAAAAATCAAAAGTGCCCATTTTGAAGGCTTATATGCAGGTAATTTGGCATACAATGGTTATGGGGGTCTGGTTACTGCCCTGGGGACATGAATCAATGAAAAAAAAGTTTGTAAAAAACATCCTTTTTAATCCTTTTAAGCACTTCAGCTCCGGAAAGGTTTTACCCCCTTAATGACAGGTCATTTTTGCGATTCGGCACTGCAATATTTTGAATAAAAATTGCGTGGTCGTGCGATGCTGTACCCAACTACAATTGATGTCCTTTTTTTTCCACAAATAGAGCTTTCTTTTGATGGTATTTGATCACCTCTGCGGTTTTTAGATTTTAGATTTTGCACAATATACAAAAAAAGAGCGACAATTTTGAAAAAAAAACACAATTTTTTATACTTTCTGCTATAAAACATTCCCAATATTTTTGTGACATTACGGCGGACAGATCGAACCCCTAACTGACATTTCTGACACTTTTTGGGGACCAATGACATGGAAACAGTAATCAGTGCTAAATAATATGCACTGTTACTGTATAAATGACACTAGCAGGGAAGGGGTTAACACTGGTGGTGATCAAGGGGTTAAATGTGTTCCCTATATGTGCTTGCTAACTGTGGGGGGGGGGGGCTCTGTGACAGGCACACAGAGATCGGTGTTTCAGCTTAGTTGAAACACAGATCTCACTGTACCTGTGTGACAGAAGAGCCACCTGCTTTGTTTACATAGGCAGACGGCTCTCCTGTCAGTTTCTGTGAAGATTGTGGGAGGACGGCAGTGTTTGTGCCCGCACATCCCATGGTCTGGCTCCCGCTGTGTCCAATCAGCCGCCGAGACTGCGTGTACATGATTACGTAGAGCTATGTGATTATGCGCACCTGAGCCGCCCTGCTGCAGTAAATCTGCGTGGGGCAGTCGGCAAGTGGTTAAATGAGCAGCGATTTACTGATGCTTAAAGTGAAAGCGTAAAAATTAAAAATAACAATAAAAATGAAAAGTTACTTTTAATATAGTGTCTGGGGGGGTCTGTCTGTAAAATGGCACATCTGTACTGTGTATGGAAGTTGCTGCAGCAATAATGACATTTATAAAGCCAAAAAAATGAAATTTTCCCTGCAAGGTTTCTTATTTTTGGAAACAACGGTTTTGGGAGCCAGTCTTTATGATGAGGCCACAATGTAGTGCACTGAGAACAAGATTAGGGATTTTTTGAATAAATTCTGGTGTCTCTTTCACAGACATTAGATAGAAGTAACAGCTGCAGAAAAATTGGGATTTGGATGTTGGTGGTACCTTCACACCATAACCCTATAGAATGGGTTATGAAAACAAGAATTGGCCTTGCTGTCAAAAATTTTAATGATATGCCCCAGTCAAACAGTGGCAGAAGAATTGGGCTTTGGGTGTTTGTGGTGGACAAGGAGGCAGAATAAGCCACTATGGCAGCTGCGGTGGACTGCGCACTAGTCTCTGCTTGGGTGATGGAGTATGAGGAGGATGATTTAGTAAACCAGTCCACCACCTTCTCTGCTTGCTGTGGCTGGATAGCATGGGCAACATAACTAAACAGAGGAATTGATGCCCTGCCTGGGGACTGTCCACCTTTGCCTGTGGACACAAACGCTGCTGGCCCCCTTACAGTGCCATGGGAACGTTTGCCTTCCCTTGTTGGCCTTCTAGACATGATGGGGAGGGGGGTTATTCACAAAATGTAATAGAGAAGGGGAAATGTGTACGTGGATGCACTTTAATCAATGTAAAGTGTTGTTTGGTGCACTTTAACTTGAGTACTCACTACAAAGACATACTCCACTGACACACTACGGTATACTGTAGTGAAACTGCACTGACGAACTGTAATAGACTGTGTTAAATGTGCACTAATGCACTAAAATACACTGCGTTAAACGTGCATTAACGCACTGAAACTTACTGCAGTAAACCTGCCCTGACAAAATAAACTGACACTAAAGTAAAAATGAATGGTCACACTACACTCACACTGAACTATCACTAGATTCACACCAAACTGATACTCTGACAACAGAATTAGAATAGCCCACTAACTCAGTAGGAGCTCTGAACAGAGCCCTGTTCTATCCCTCTCCACGTCAATATCACACTACAAATGGCTGCTATTTAAATAATAGTTTTATAAAGTGGGGTGGGACTAAGAGCAATGGGCCATGATTGGATACAGTCATCATGACAGTATCCAATCATTGCTCTGTGCCCTAATTAGGCAAATATTTAATTGCTTCAGCCAATCAGGGCTTCCAATGCACTGTGCGGTCCGAACAAATGGTTGAATGCCCCGACAATTCGGGTGATCGTAGAAACAGGTGAACAGCCAATGTTCGGCCTGAACTCATGCTTTGGCCGAACCATTCACCCAACCCTAGTGATCAGGCAGGTTTGAATCTATTAAACCTACAACAAATCAGTCTGTATATGCAGTAAAACATGCTTATTATACTCACTTTGGAACCTGAGGAGTTAATCCTCTGCATTGTGCAAAAAGGCTGTTTGATCCTATGTTCTCTGACACCCCCCCCCCCATTCTTCCACTGTCCCCAATCCATCTCCTGATAAGACAGAGCTTCTTGAGTGACTCTGCACATGCTCAGTTTAGTGTGTATTGCTAGAAAATTGTGTTTTTTTGCATGTGATCAGCACAGGGCCAATCAGCACTGTCCAGACAGAGGGTAAGGGGTCCTGCAGCATTAAAGGATGGTCAGAGTAGAGTGAAAACTCTTCCTACAAGCTTTAACCAGACACTGATAGAAGTCACAGGACTGCTATATACTGCTGATGAAAAAAAAAGTATTTAGCAGTTTATATACTAAAATAAAAAAATGTTTATGTTCCAAGTGACTTCCCTGGGTACCACTGGAGGGGATAATTGTTTGATGTAAACAGCTTGCTGGAGTAAGTGAGCTCACTAAATTAGTGTATTTTCATTATTACTTTTTTTTTTTTTTGTTGTCATGTACCACTGGGGAAATTTTCCTTTAATTCCTCTTACCGAGCTGCAACAGGGTGTTAGAGTAGCTCTCTCAAACTGAGTGGAATTTCCCTTGGAAGATTACCACTTACTTCAACTCTAAAATGTAGGGGTCCTCTTCACTTTCTTTCTCATTAACAATGGTAACGGGTAACAATAGAGGGGTGAATCTAATCTCCACAATGGGGTCAAAGACAGAAAAAGAAACCCATTCTAATGCTTTGTAATGCAGATCCATCAGCCTCATGTGTCCTTTTTGTCCCCAGTCCCAAGGAAGTTCCAGATAAGGTGAAGTTATCATTTATCCCAGTTTCCCAGGGACAGTCCCTGTTTTGATAAGTATGTGTCTTGGACACAAGCCTTCCTGCCACCCAGCAATGCAGTGCATGGGCTTCACTTGTGCTGGGCAAATGCATCTATTGTGGATTGCCCTGGGTCCCAAAACTGTTACAGGCCACACTGGGGGATGGGGGGGAGGGGTAGGGTTGAGGTCTGGGGAGAAGAATCTGTAGTGGGGGAGGGGGGTCTACACCAGATGAGAGTGTTTCTGTACTAGGAAGGAATTTGGGGTGCGTATCTGTACTGGGGGGGGGAGTATATGTACCCTGTACATTACACACTTCTGACCCCTGCACTTTGTGTGCTTTACACTCCTGACCTCTGTACTCCATATATTACAAATTCCTGATCCCTGCTCTCTGTGTATTACATACTCCTGATCCCTACACTCTGTGCATTACATTTTCATGATCCCTGCACTCTGTACCATTTACTCCTGACCGCCGTATTCTGTGTTATGCACTCCTGAATCCTGTGTTCTGCATTACACACACTGCACCCTTGTGCTTTGTACCATGTGCTTGTCTGACCCTTGCAGTCTGTCTTACAGACTCCTAACCCCTGCAATCTGTGTGCTACGCCTTCTTGACACATACAGAGCAGGTTCAAGCTTTATTTACCCATAACTCTTTAAAACTTTCCAACTGTTTCTGCAAATTAGCCACACTGAAAATCATTTCTCTACTCATAGTGCTCAAGGTAATTTGTCTTTATATTTATGTCTGCATCTTTTTCCAACAGTCTGTGACCAATTGTTTCAGGGCTGTTAAAAATGGTTTGGCTTTGTGGATTGTGGTTTTGTGGATGGGGGTGTGGTTTAAAGTGGGTGTTGTCAGTAGGGTGTCCCGGATTAAATTTTTTAAAATCTGGTAACTAATATGGTATTTACTGTATCTATTTATGGTATTTATGTAAAACGGTAATTATGTAGAGTGGCACACAAAAATGTGACGCAACAGGCTGTGCACACCATTTCTTCTAATACCAGAAAAATGTTGGCAACTATGCTATGAGCTTAATGAAATGTTGTGGTTACTATATTTATTATACATAAGAGTAGTAAACTTTTAAACAACACATTTGTAAGTATTTAGCTAGTCTTCTACAGGTTCAACAGATCTTTACAATTTTTTATAATTCTAATTATATTACTCCAGCCATTGAACGAGGCTTCCTATATAATGTGACCTTGTGCTTGGCAAGCAGCGATATCTGTGAATGTGATTGTGAGCTATTCAGACAATACAATAATGTTTCTACAGTGCATGGTTTCAGTGTGCTAAGGGTAGAAATGGGAAAAGGAGCGCTCGTTTACATCTCATTTACATATCTGTATTATATGTCATAATAATGCAGAATTTCATTTGTTTGGAAAAGGTTACTCATTTCAGACAATGCACATGTTTATCTTATTAACACATTAATTCTTGCCTGAGAATGGGGAAAATTAACAAAAATCTGAACATAAAATATATGTTGTACGCTCCTATTATAGACTGTAATAACTAGTAAATGATGATGCCATTTATGAATGCAGAACACAGCATTTTTGGAAAATTGAGTCCAAATGGAAATCAGTTACTGTCCTTCGATTGAAAGAGCTTGTGTAATGTAATGGGCCTTAATAGTCGTGTCTGGCAGAGCTTTTGTGCTGAGTTTAATTATTACAACAGTGCAGCCCAGGATGGGATGTAACCTAATGTAGGATTTCATATCCAAATGAATAAAGTGAAAAAGTATAAAAAGATCTGATGCACAAGCAGAGTTGAATGTCTGTCACTAGAGCCTGTAGGCACACAGCCTTTGGTACCTAAAGCAACATCCCTCTGCTTGAATCATCTTCGACACACTGAACATTTTCTTATTATTGCTGGCCCTGATCTGCCTTAGAATATTGTGTTGTAAAATAAAAGTTTAAGTTAATAGATTTCTACTGATGATAGGGAAAAAAATCGGTGGTCCCAATGGAACCCAAACTCCAACAACTGGATTTAGTTGTATATGTCTTGAAGGAATTAGAATTTTGAAGAATAGATACATATTAAAGCAGAACCAAAGGCATTTTACGTCAGACTGGGAACTGACAGACAATGTATTTTCTGCAATAAAATACAACTACCTGCTTGCTTGCAGTCTTCTGACGCATGTATACAGAACTGCACATTCGCAGGTCAGCTTACACTGCCGGCACAGGCCCTGTAAGTGCAGATGACTAACTCCTGTGCATGCAAAGGAGTTACATCATCCCATGTCGGCCAATGAAGATGCCCAAAGACCAGCAGCAAGAGACCTGGACTGTTAGAGAGGAGATAAGCATAATGCCTTTAGATCTGCTTTAATGATAGGGGTACTTTAAAGGATAAGTTCGCCTTTAAAAAAATATTAATGAATGTACATCTTTTCACAGGTAAAAAAATGTGTTATTACGTTTATTAGGAACCTGGAAAGCATTGCTCATGTGATCAACAGATCATAGGTACAATGCGGGATTCCTGCAGACTGTCAGTGTAAGCTGTCCACTCGTACCTTGTACAGGTAGGCGGTTACACAATGACAGGAACCATCAATGAACTACCTAGAGCGCTCACCAGCACTCTAGGTTGGTTATTGAAAACTACAACCCATCAGCCACAAAGACTGATGGTAGTTGTAGTTTTCCCATTTGCAGTATTTTGTGAATGAATCATGGAGCTGGGCGGGCAGAGCCCCGCACAGGTAGGTTTAAAAAAAAAACGTTTTTACATTTATTTTTTTACATTTTTAAAATTGGGATCCCCGAATTGCTGTCACTAGAAGTGGCAGATCGGGGGACTGCAGCAATGGGAACATGTTACACATGTTCCACCCTATGAACCGGTGGAACATGTGTAACATGTTCCCAAAGGTGAACCTATCATAGCTTTAAAGCATTACTTTTTTTTTTTTTTTTTTGCTATCATTAGAGTGAACATGTGAACCAGTGGGGAAGGGGGACAATTGTACTCAGGTATGGTGCAAGCCAACTGTGTTTAGCGTGACTACGCCCTTATATGTATGTCAACTATGTATCTGATTTTTCTGTAAATTATTCCCCTAATGTTAAAAACTTTATTGTCTGGGTCATGTGGTTCTGGTAGATAGATTTCTACTTCACAGAGGAATACAAACAGCTCTTTGCTAGCCTTAAAGTGGAATTAAATTTCTGCCATAACTCACTGTGATCTGGAAAACTTTTTATTGCAGAAGATACAGGCATTGTCTGTTCTGCAAAAAACTACACCTACCTGCCTGATTAGAGATCCCCGGAATGTAAACCGAGCTGTGAATGCACAGCTCAGCTTAGAGCAGAGTTTCCCCAACTTTTTTCAGTGAAGGCACCCTTGACAATTCTGCACAACCTCAAGGCATCCCATTCTAAATTGTAACAAACTAAACTAATAGTTTTACATGACTTAGCAACATCCACACACACATAGGACACCCAACATAGGGGGTGATTCTTTCTTCCAAAGCAAAAACACATTTGCACACTGGTACTGACTAGTATTTCATTGTTTCTTTTCTCCCTCAGGTTCTCTCCCTCACTCAGCTAATGTGACCCCAGTGCTGATAGAGAGGGGCAAACAAGGATGCCGTGGAGGCCCCTGGCATCCTTCTGATAAACCAATGGCATCACTGGTTGTTACAACACTGGCGGCTAGAAGGTTGTAATGGTGCACACTTAAAGCATGTAGCCTTGTGTAACAAAAAGGCCAGTTTTATCCACCCGCTGGCTTGTATACAAATTGTGGGCAATTTTTAGGCATTTTGCCAAGGCACCCCAGAATATACCCAAAGGAACACCAGGGTGCCTGGGCACCCTGGTTGAAAAAGACTGGCTTAGAGTGACCGGGATTACTAGCTCCTTCACTGGCACAGGAGTGATGTCATTCTGTGGCAGCCAATGAAGAGGCCCGAAAACCAGCACACAGGACAAGATGCTAGCTCTAAAAGGACCATTGTAAAGGTGATTATCTCTGCCTTTATTTCCTCTTTAATCTAGCCCTAGCCAGTTGCCTTCCCCACAACATACCAACTAACCAACCCCCCCTCATCAGCCTGTAACTTAACATTCTTTCTTACTCTTCCCTCTGCTCCTTCCTTTCCTAATTCCTCCTTGTCCCCACCAGGAAACATTCTGAGTTATCTTGACTACACTTTAGTGGCCCATCTTCTATCTCAGTAGACAAGGTAGCTTAGCATGACCTACACTGCTGCCATCAAGACTATTGTTCATATTGTCACTGTAATATGTCCCTATTTCTCAATGGCTTTTATTGTAAAACATACAATGAACATGTGATCGGAAAACAAACACAAGGGTGCACTGGCCTAGTGCATTATCCCCTAAAAGGTTTTATTGATTAAAAAGTATAAAAATACTCACAAACGAGTTCTTAATACAAGCATATCAAATGGGTATATTGCCACTAGCAGGCAGAATCCAAACAGGGAAGACCGCTCTAGGTGAGGCTGGAATCAGGTGCTGGTCGGATCCGCAATCCAGGATAGCTTCAAACAAAAGGAATGACCGCACTTCTGATAAACTTCAAAGAAAGGAGTGTCTTTATTCCACATCAATCGAATTGACAAATACAGATACACACTGTGAGTGCAGGACAATCGGTGGACGCGTTTCACGACTGGATATGTCGCTTATTCATCACCATATTGCCACTAGCATCAAAATCAAAGGGTGTATCATCCTCTGAAGCTGGAAAGGCTTACGCGTTTCGAGGCTTAGCCTCTTCCTCAGAGCCTAGGTATTTTTATACCTTTTATTCAATAAAACCTTTTTAAAGGATAATGCACTAGGCCAGTGTGCCCTTGTGTTTGTTTTTCGATTTCAGTGGTCCCAGACCACCCTGGTCTTGTAAGGGGCTGCAAGGCCAAAGCATTAAAGTGATGCCAAGTAGAAGGTCTTTGGTAGCCGCATGAGTGTGGCTGGATGTGATTAGAAGATCACCTCTCAGAGCACAGGAGACAGGTGCTTTGCACCGATTTTTTGGTTTGTTATACAATGAACATGTATCCCTATAAACACACAAACATGCATTTTGTACATTTTGTACATTTAGTATAGTCCCCACTAAGCCTTCTCCTGCGATCCAAAAAGGAAATGTTTACTTGGTTATGAACTTTTTAAAGACAGCACATACTCGCATACCTTAGATTGTAAGCTCCTTGAGGGCAGGGACTGATGTGAATGTACAATGTATATGTAAAGTGCTGCGTAAATTGACAGCGCTATATAAGTACCTGAAATAAATAATAAATAATATTGTTTTCCTTCTTCTGGTTCAACAATGTTGACAAGATTATAGATCAGGCATTGGAGTTATTTTCCCAGTATAAAATCCAATCTGTAGTGATAATCTTTATGGCTATCTGTATTAGAAACTTGAATGAGCATTTGAGGAAACCCCCACGTTCTACAAGAGATGAAGTAATATCTGAATCAGCACAAAGAAAAAGAAATATGGCTTGTCACCCAAACAACTGCAACAACAAAAGTTTATGAAGGCAAAGTGCTGTGACTGATAGGATTTATATTACCGCTTGTAAAACATGGCAGCGTATTACTCTTCTGCTTTACATATAACGTCTGAAAGTTTTGTCATATGACAAACATAATACAGAATGAAAGCAGGGATAGATTAATTCCACTAGAGTGTGAAGAGAATAGAACTTAAGATCACATTTGGACATAGCTTCACAGAGCTCCGTCTACAAAGATTAGAAGGAAAAAGCATTGACACACGGTGGATTGGGTAAACAGCGTTGTATACCAAGAGTTATTGTAAATATGGTAATTCCCAACATATGGTCTTATTTAGAATGGAAGCGTAGGCGAACAGGTGAAATATGTAAGTGTGAACTGTCTTATCTGCCAAAATTGTACATTTTTCCTTTTCTATAATCCTGACACTCGTTTCAGACAGCACGCATATGATCTCACATTTCTCTATTGCAATTAAAGCAAAACAGGTTGGTCAAGTACTACCCCAACCTAGGATTGGATAGTGAAGCAGCGAAAACACATTGATCCGGCTCTGCCTTCCAATTAGCCAGCATCTTATCTAAAGTACAACACAGTAAACCATAAATGTCTTTGAGTGTTGTTCTATTTCCTTCCAGGTTTGAGCCATGCTGTAGCGGGAACTGATTGGCCTGGAGTACTATTTAAAATGCATTTAAAGTGGTACTAAAGGCAAAATCTAAAATTACATAATTGATGTAGCCTGTCACTAACGTCAACAAAAACTTTGTTATTATTTTTTGTTGATTGTTGTTTTTCAACTTCCTTTAACAGACCAACCTGTCCAGGAAAAGTGGCAGTTAGTGGGGTGAGGCACAATGAATGTGGTTAAAGGTACTTACAGTGGTCAACTTTTATTTATTTGTGTAAAACCTTTATCCCAAAAGGAATACAAAGAAATGTTTCTGTATCTGTTAGCTAGACTGCTGGAGTTCAGCTTTAGTTTGTTAGCTACTTATGTAAAGTCTATCTAAATCGACTAGTCCTTCTAACACTACCCCGTTCAGACATTGTTGTAAGTGCTCGATTGTAAGGACAGGGGTTAGCTATTGGGCTTTGAGTGGGGTGGGGAGGATCTTTTTTAGGTGCTTTGTCACTGTTTTTTTTTTGTGTATGGATATACTGTCCACTTTATAAAACTCTGGTCCGACCGCATCTACAGTATTCTGTCCAGTTCTGGTCGCCGGTCCTCAGGAGGGATGTGTTGGAGCTGGAGAGAGTCCAGAGAAGGGCAACTAAACTAATTAGGGGATTGGAGGACCTTAATTATGAAGAGCGTCTGCAATCGCTTGATTTATTCTCCCTGGAGAAGAGACGCCTGAGGGGGGACATGATAGCAATTTTTAAATATCTCAATGGGGATCTCAGTTTAGAAAATAAGCTGTTCAGTCGAAGGGATTGCATGAGGACTCGAGGGCATACAATGCGATTAGAGGAGAAGCGTTTCAACCTCAGGCAACGTGGGGGGTTCTTTACTGTTAGGGCTACAAGATTGTGGAATTCTCTACCACAAGAGGTGGTTTCTGCGGGTAGTACGGTGGCTTTCAAAAGACTCTTAGACGTACATCTCAAGGATCAGAACATTCAGGGCTATGTGAGATGATTACAGCCACACACATCTACACAGGTTGAACTGGATGGACTATTGTCTTTATTCAACCTCACCTACTATGTAACTATGTAACTGTATGTTCCATGAATAATAACGACTAACAGTAGCCTTAGTAGGTGCTGTATCCTTTTGTGGTTTGTTTTTGGACTAAAATAACCTTAGCATAAACCTGGGCAACTGAAATTGAGATCTCCATAAACTTGTACATTTGGCCACGCAGCACCTTACATGCTTATGTCAATGGGGAGTAGACAAGAAGAGGTCAACAATGGCTTAGTAGAGCAGAACAGCTATAGGGATTTTCTAACATGTCCAACTGTTGAACCTCTTGCAGGCACACGCAAGCATGAGCTCATCGGCTGTGTCCCTCATCTCATGTCTATGTGTACCTTTATGGGCTACTGTGATGTGTTCCATATTGACTAATTTTTACGGATTCACTGGTGATGTATTGAGGGCATTTTAGATGCCAATTCTGCTTGGAGGAGTTCTTGTTTAAGATGGTGGTAACTGGATTTCTAGGCAAATACAAAGAATTGCTGTCGCCTAGATATCTGATGACTTTGTAAATGCAAAGAGGCCAATGTTGTGGAACAGACAATCTAATGACATAGTGTTTAGTGTTCCCTAAAGCAGGAGACAGATGAAGGGGAACGGTGAACCGGCAACCTAAGCATAATTAAGACAAGGCTGAGTGCTTGCTGCTCCGCCATTACATTAATCTCACATCGCTGGCACCTGGGTGAAATTTATGAGATTAGTAAAAAGGCCTTTTCTCACTGACCTTGATAAGACAGTGTTATTTATCACGTGAGTCTGTGGCATCAGGGTCGAAGGGAAGCCACGGAGGTGAGAGGGACATCGTTATTAGGAACATTACTGCAATTACAATGTTTGTAAATAGTGCGGACTGCACATACTCTAAGCTATATCAATATGCAAAGCAACTCCTGCACAGCCAGAAGCAAAGTAGCTCACCCAATGAGGCAGAGATCATGAGAATTTACATGTTTTTATAAAAGGAAATAGGAGCCATCTAATTTGCATCAGCAACTGCCTCATTTTCTAGGTAGGTTGCTTCAATAAAGCTCAAAAAACTTAAAATTGTTTTAATCTGTATATATACAAAGCTTTGCACATACACTTTGTCACCCACATAAACCAGGTATCTGTGCCCACCCCCTGAAAATGTTCATGCTGAGTGATATTGATATGGATTACCTATACAGACCTGCAACATTACTAGAGAGCTTCTCACTAGCGGATGCAGGAAAATATAAAGTAAAGGTCCCATTGGATCATGGGGGAGTAATGGTTCCCTTGTTCAGTCAGTTGAGTCTGCTTTTTCCAAACAAAAACCTGAGCTACCACAAGAGAACACCAATCTGCATAGACCACACTCTGTTTCAATATATATTACTATTATTTCTGTGTGGATGGCTCCTAAATTCAAATGCGCACCATAATCTACAAGAATCTACAAGTAGGCTGCAGTTTTGCAATTTTTTCTGGGGCTGTATATATACTGTCCTGGTGCCCAACAAGTTTCCTACCATTTCTTGGGCTGGGTCCACCATCTATTGGTCACCTATTAGAACTTTTCAGAGCTAAAACGAAGAGTCGAACATGGAAAAGAAAGACAGTACTGTCAGGTGGAGTGATGTTCGCCCGGCAGTAAAGTCCCAGCTGAAAGGAAAGAGCCGCATGTTGCATTGTTTCATTCTGTGTATTGAATAAACTTTATTGTTTGTCAAGCAAACTCACAAAGCCAGAGAATTTGCACATCACCCTCCGCCAGACCCTCTCTCACCCCTATAGTCCCGCTCTTGTTCATGGGTTAGTTTAAAATAAAGAAGGACTTATCTATTTTATCTATTTAATCCAGGCACATTCCTACTCTGACCATGCTTTCAAGCTATTTGCTGGGATTTTTTCCCTATTCTTGAAGGGTTTATAATGTTTTACCTGGTGCGTCTGTGTGTGATTGAACATTTGATTTACTTGCCTTACTTTACTTTACTTGGTAATTAGTCCAGTGCTATCACAAAAGGGCAGAGGGAGTCCTAAGCCATATACAAGCTCTAACTAGCACCTAGGAGTTTACAGAAGGCTTCCTTTCCGCAATGGCTAAGCGAATGTCGGAGGACAGAAGGGAAGGGGGCATTAAAGAAAACCTGTCGCTTGAGGGCATCTTGCACAGGTTTCTTTTAACAAACAGGCTTAATAGATGAAAATACTGAATAAACTTCTGTTTTGGAATCCTAAATAATACTGTAAATAAAAAAATCAATGAAACCCTTACTACTCCAGTTACATTTTACTCTTCAATAGACGTTTTGTATAATTCAGCATATGTGTAATGTAGCATAAAAAATATAGTCCTTTTTTCACACCTCCAGCAAAAAAAGAGACTCTGAGAGAACCTTTTTTCTGGAAAGTTCCAAGAACAACTTACAAATAGGCTTCCAAGCTGCAGTGTAAACTTTCCATGGGAAAGGACTGCCAAGCAATGGCCTGACAGTTAAATGCTGCATACTGTGAACTCTGCTGTGACGTTAGGCTGTGAGGGCTTATGTAACAAAGCCTTCATGTACTAGTTTCCACCTTTAACAAGGCAGACAGGAAACAATAACAAGCGACTGGGATTTGCGCTCCCAGCCCAGACAAAATCTGGTGGTTTATTTCACAGAGCAGGCTGGAAGCCAGGCCGTGATAAACGCAGCTCTCTGCTTGTTATTCCGTAAAAACGGATTCAGCAGAGTGAATCTTATGGTTACTGAGAATTGACCCAGCTTAACATTTCAGATCTGTTTGTTGGGAGTAAAACCTCTCCATTCTTTTGTTGTCCACCTTTTCTTTAAAAATGCAAACCTTAATGGACCAAGAAGAATATAAAACGGATGTGCCAACATACTACAAAGCAACACTAAGACTAAGCCAATGCATCGGTAATGATGGTTGGAAGAGATGGCCACTGAATCATTTCTCTTGAAAGGACTTTCTATAAAAAATACATTATCACTTTTGTTGGAAATGCATGTTTATGCTCTAAGCAGAAACTCTTAGTGCTGGCCTTAGCTCAGAGAAGAGATAGCAATTGTCCAGGAAAATTCATACTGATCAATCTATTTTACAACTGAGATTTGTCATCCAGCAAGAGTCTGTTGAGGTCACAGAGTATCAGGGGCATGTGATTATTTAATGATGTCATCAGAGGCGTAACTAGAACCTTCATGGCCCAGGTGCAAGAAACCATTAAGGGCCCCCCCGACCCCTGGATGGGGCCCTTCCCTTCAAGCCAGGGGCTCTTCCCACTGATCCTGGGGCCCTTTACTCTCGTTGCAGGGCCCCTTATTACAGTCCCGCAGGGGGACCCTTTCACAAGTTCTGTAGTGGGCACCCCCTACTGCCATGTTGGGGCCTCCCAACGGTGGTGGAATGCCAGGGCCCGGTCATAAGTGTGACCTTTGCGATCCTGAAAGTTCCCCCACTGGTGTCAGTAGTTTTTATTTTTTTGGTATTTTAATTGTATTATTTTTTATCATTTTATTTTATTTTTTTACAATGTGACTGACTATGACTCTGTCCATTCAGAAGAGGAAGGAGCTGGTAAATGACATATTTACCGACCCCTTCCTGGTTCTCTATTGTGACACATCCCCTGCAGCAGCCAGCAGGAGAGGGGAGGGAGCACAGTGGGGGGACCAGGGGAGCACACAGGGGCCCAGAGACAGCAGAACACAAGTGAACTGGATAGGAGGAGTGGCGGGGGCAGCATACAGAGGAAGGAATCTCCTCCATTTTCCTCCTGCAGCTACAGGAGGCAAAAGGAGGACAGTGATTTCTCTACATGCTGCCCCCGCCGCCCCTCCTATCCAGGTGTACAGGGGAGCTGCACAGGCCCCCCTGAAGTATGGGGCCCGGTTGCAATTGCAACCCCTGCAACCCCTGTAGTTACGCCTCTGGATGTCATTGTTATCAGAGGAATCAGGAAACAATGTTCTCAATAATAATCTAAATGTCAAGTTATTAGATAACGGATTTTCTTTTTATTATAATCTATATATTGATATACTATATATTTAGATGTTTATTTTATTAATTTACCTGTTTGCAATATTTAAAAGAAAGATAGTTTTTCAGCACATAGTGACAGGTTCACTTAAAAGGAACAGCTCCCCAACACCACCACTAATATTTACCTTTAGTGTGCTTTCTAGATTATCTGCTCATCCATCAGAGCCAGGAGTCCAAACCCTTTGTAAACTCTGACAAGCAGCTGCATTCCCTACAATGACTTACTTACTTGACCATGTTTAGGCCTGGTAGTGCATCCTAGAAGGAAATGTAAGAGGAGGTCACATACTCTCCCATACCTGTAGGAAACTAGTATTTGCCAATGACTCTGATAGCATTGAAGCACAACAAGGGTGAGTATTACTGAGTGTAGGGGGAGGTGTTTTCAAGAGAACCTGTCACTTTGCCCTAAATGATGAAAACATGGTTCTTTACTTCCATCACAGACTGTTTTTACTTTATTTCAATCCATTGGTATTTCATTGGTATTCATGATTTTTGTATCCAGCCTATATATTATACACAATTTTCCAGTTTGGAAGAATATACATACTCAGCCATCAGTCAGGGAGACTATCATGTCATGGCTTGAAAGCACATCAATGCAATCAAGGAATGCCCAATCTATAGCTAGCTTTAGGAATGGAACCAATGTTGACCACGGATAGGGAGATTGCTTATTGATTTGAGTGGATCATCCTACTTACTAAGCAACTGCACATGCCTCAAACATTTTTTCCTACTGAGCTTGAGAAATTTTTGGCTTTGCTCCATGATCAGTGAAATGAACATTTACTGTTCTATAGGGAACATCCCTAGTTGGTTGAAGAGATCTTCAACGAGTGCTTTCATGCATACTAATGTTCTTTATTACTTTTCCATTAACCTCTACTCAGCCTAATTAATGCTAGCAATGTTGAAATCAGTCGCATGGCTCAACATGGCTAGATGTGAATTGGCATTAATTAATCTCTTTCATTTTTAGCCAATAAATGATACTGGGACAGGATCTTTCTGGGATTATTAATCTATATACTGATGTACCAAGTCATATAGAGACTAATGATCAAAGAATACAGAGCTTTTTCTTATTATAGTTTGGTGATTACCAACAGTCCCATACTTCTGAATTTCACAGCTCTGAGCAGAATTCTATTGAATGAGATTGCAAGATACAACAAAAATAGTCAGGGTAAAAAAACTGCAGAGTTTGGATGATATTCATACGAATAGGGAAAGTCCTATTTTGTTTGCTTTCCATCTATTAAAGTTGATATTTCAGATACTAATTTGCACCCATAATTATGGTTAATTAATTATTTTATTTTTTTGGCTGATGTTTTCTAGGACATTTCATCAAATATACAGTAGTATTGTTATAATTTTTGTTTATACAAAGTAATACAAATAAATCTTCATCTTGAGTGAAAGTTGCAGTTATACAAAGTGGGTAGTGAAGGTAGCATGACCATGAACTTTCAAAGCATATTAATAGGTTGAAGCTTCAGTTTTTACCATTTTTCATTACATGTAAACATACATTTTTTTAATGAAAAATCTGTAGTGTTTAAAAAATTATTAATCTCAGCTACGTAATGGATAGTAGGCTCTAAAAGCAAAAGGTTGGTTTTGCACAGGAGTTTTTAGAGGCGTTGCCAGGGCTATCGACAGACTGGCTTAGACAGTGAATAAAGCTTAACACTTTTGTGTCCAGTACTTTAAAGACAGGATTTGACCTGTGGACTCCCAGGCTCCAGGGAGGGAGAGTAACATCAGTGTGGGTTGCTATTATAACCCTATGCACCATATACTGTCTTGTCTTACTTGATGCATGAATTGGGAATCTTTGTACAAGTAAGCTTTAAATGCCCATTAATCATGTTTGTTTTTATCTAACATCAGAATTTGGAATCACAATTGTTTTCACATCCAATAATAGCAAATATAGACTCTCTATTTCCTAACAGAGATGGAAGTTCTGCTGACCAGATAAACCTTGCACCTCCAGTACACTTGTCAGTTTATTTTTAAATGTTACTATTATACTATTTCTATGGTACATCAAAATCTCCAAACAAAATTTATAGAAAGTCTCTTAGGTTCCATTACTGTGTTAGTAAAGAAGAACATACACAAAACAACTTTTCCTGCAAGTCCAGGGTTGTTATTATACATAAAATAAAGGGCATTTGGCCTAGGCTCAGGTGAACAGCGTAATAACTGAAGGACTTTAGGAAACCTAGACTGTGAAGCAGTGGCGGCCCGTGCATAGGGGGCGCCAGGGCGCCGCCCCCCCTACCCCTAAAAAAAAGAAAAAAAAAATTACAAAAAGAACAAATAAAGTTTTGAAAAATAAAAATTGTGTTCGCCGCTACACTGGCCTATGTGGTGGCTATGGGGGGGGGGTGGGGTTTACGACCCAGAAGAGGCGCCGATTGGCTGCCTTCTGGGGGCGTAACCTGGGCGCAAGTCATTGCGCTTGGACACCCCCACTTTCCTGATATCCTGGCTGTGATTGGTCCAGTCTACAGCCTGGACCAATCATCATCCAGGACATCCCATGGCCCCATGCTGACCCCGCTGACGTCGCACCGACTGGAGTGGACACTGGACGGACAGATGGTCTCGGCGGGAGTGACGGCGGCACCGGCTTTGCAGAGAGCGGAGCGGAGAGGAGACCGGAGAAGAGGAGAGGGAGAAGCCGCCGTAACTCACAGGGCTCCAGCCTCCAGGTAAGTGCACTGCTCTGTCGGGCACGCACGCATAGCTCTGCATTGGGGGACGTATACTGGTGGTCACTGGCTGCACTGGAGGCACGCACGCATAGCTCTGCATTGGGGGACGTATACTGGTGGTCACTGGCTGCACCGGAGGCACTCACACATAGCTCTGCATTGGGGGACGTATACTGGTGGTCACTGGCTGCACTGGAGGCACGCACGCATAGCTCTGCATTGGGGAACGTATACTGGTGGTCACTGGCTGCACTGGAGGCACGCACGCATAGCTCTGCATTGGGGGACGTATACTGGTGATCACTGGCTGCACTGGAAGCACGCACGCATAGCTCTGCATTGGGGGACGTATACTGGTGGTCACTGGCTGCACTGGAGGCACGCACGCATAGCTCTGCATTGGGGGACGTATACTGGTGGTCACTGGCTGCACTGGAGGCATGCACGCATAGCTCTGCATTGGGGACATGTATACTGGTGGTCACTGGCTGCACTGGAGGCACGCACGCATAGCTCTGCATTGGGGGACATGTATACTGGTGGTCACTGGCTGCACTGGAGGCACGCACGCATAGGTCTGCATTGGGGCACGTATACTGGTGCTCACTGGATGCACTGGAGGCACGCACGCATAGCTCTGCATTGGGGGACGTATACTGGTGGTCACTTGCTGCACTGGAGGCACACACGCATAGCTCTGCATTGGGGGACGTATACTGGTTTTCACTGGCTGCACTGGAGGCACGCACGCATAGCTCTGCATTGGGGGACATGTATACTGGTGGTCATTGGCTGCACTGGAGGCTCGCACGCATAGCTCTGCATTGGGGGACATGTATACTGGTGGTCACTGGCTGCACTGGAGGCACACACGCATTGCTCTGCATTGGGGACATGTACGCTGGTGGTCACTCCATTGGAAGCACGCACGCATATCTCTGCATTGGGGACATGTACACTGGTGGTCACTGCATTGGAGGCACGCACGCATAGCTCTGCATTGGGGACATGTATACTGGTCACTGCATTGGGGACATGTATGCTGGTCACTACATTGAAAGGGGGCATTTATACTGGTCACTATATTGAAGGGGGCATGTACTGTGGAGTTTGTGCTAGGGGCCTGTACTGTGGGGTTTAAGCTAGAGGGCCTGTACTGTGGGGTTTGTGCTTGAGTTGTTTGTGCGGGGTTTGTGCCTGAGGGGTTTGTGCTGGGGGGGTCTGTACTGTGGGGTTTGTGCCACTCTCAGTCCATGTATCCCATAATAGGATGTCTCTCACAGTATATCCCATAATAGGGCCCCTGTTCCCTATTATGGGATATACTAGTACTGATGGACCCCTTAATATGTGATATATTGGGAGAATTGGTTTGTGCAAGCAAAATACAGGGGACAAATGGGTGGAGTCTATAAGGGGTGGGGCCTCTGAGAAATGGGAGGGGTCAAAATGGAAGGGCGGGGTCTTGCGCCCCCCCATCTTAAAACTTCACCAGCCGCCTCTGCTGTGAAGTGGAAAAGGGGCTTAAATGGTTTATCGCCTTGTTTATAGAAAGCAAAGAGAAACTTTATTTTTAACAGGAGAACCACTTCTTCTGGTTGCCAAGATCAACATGATCGTGACGATTCCTGGTCCCTGTATACAGTATAATATTTAACCCCAAAACAATCCGACCCATTAACCTAAATTATTAATTTTTATAATATTAATGTTATTATGAGCTTTAACAGATCATATATTTGCTAAAATAACATTTAGATCACAAAAAAATAGTTTCCTTGAAATGTTAAGTGAACATTTTGTTTTTACAAAGGGAGTAGGAGCCCATTAGAATTGTCTTTCTTCTTAAAAGAGACCGTCAAAGGATGGGAGATGACTTCTACAGGTATGAAGTACAGGCACCTAGATGTCCAGCAACCTTCCAAACTTTCTTCATTGCTGAATGGTGACTGTAAATCATTCTAACAGAGAAAGCTCTGACACTTCTGGGTGCTATAGAAGCTTGAAGCTACAGTAAGCCCCACATTGGTGCCTTACCATGGTGAGCAGCATCATTGGTCATAAAGAATGTGCAGGTGGTAGGAAGGAACAAGCAAACTTTGGTAGAAAATCAGAAAGTGCAGACACTTTGTCTGACGGTATGACCCAAAATTCAGCTTTGACAGGAAGGTTTGGTGGTCTTCTGCAGGTATATGCTGGATAGGGGTTTGCACTTTATACCTGTCGCAGTTTGCCACTCTTCGCCTTGATTAGGTGGTTATTTGTAGTCACAGTGCAATCATGACTATGTAGCAGACTTAATCCTTCTTTTCAGGTCAAAAAGATTTGGCCATAGAACTCATGCATTTTATTCTCTGTCCATCTCCAGTCAGACATCTAACTGTTAGCCATGAACCATGACAGAAATTTTAGTGTAATTGCTTCAGAATACAGACAGGATTCATTTACCATATTGTAAGCATTTACTAGTCAGAGCTGAAAATGATAACAATCACTGAGATGAGTGACAGTAACATAAAATAAAAGAAAAAATATTTTAGAACAAGATTTTAATGTTTTTCCTGAACTTTTCTCAGACCGCTGGTACATCTGGGACTCCTACTTCACCAACATAGAGCAAGTTAGTGTTTTCAGCCAATTAAGGAGCAGTGCTTAGCGCTAGCTGTATGAAAACACAAAGCGCCTCGGTCCTCCACCTCCTCCCTCCTCCATTCTGCTCTTTGTTCTTCCTGTTTATGTCCCGGCCTGTCATGGAACTCTTTGTCTAATTAGCTGTTGATAGATCGGCTGCCCCTGTTTTCACAAACATTTAATTCCTCCGTCATCCGCATTTACGCTACTGCATGTTGAATTGTCTTTTACCAGCCTAATTTGGTTTGAGTGAATGTAAATCCCATTAAGCAGTCAGTGTGTACCTATCAGACTGTGCAGTACAATCTCTAAACTATCTTAGTTACAATAGCGAACACAAGGGCCGCTTGAAAGGAGATTCTGGAAGCATTATCAGTAATGGTTTCCTTCCAAATCACCAAAATTGCAACTCGGATGCCGGAAGCATTATATAATGAGGATATTCCCTGTGATAAATGTAAACTACATAGGTTTGGATTTTTTTTTTTTTACTTTTACAAAGCAGTAGCAAGCTGTGGATTGTTTTAAGTCTAAAGGCACCGAAATACAGTATAGCATTAATGCAAACAATATAACTCTGGTAGAAGGGAAATGGTACTATTACTAGAGTATTTATGTGAAGATAACATAATTTATAGCATTTTACCTAACAAGATACACAAATTTGTGAAGGTTTTAATTTATCTAAATCATGGTTTAATGTGACTAACTACTAGTAGCTCTACGGTAGCTTACCAAGGGCAGCATGTTTAGGAGATTTGCACTAGAAATATTTTGACGGTAAAAATATATCCCTGGTTTTCATCAACAGGCATTCAAAATACAATTTTGGGCAAAAAAGAGCACATTTTATAATGGATATTTAGAGAGTACTTTTAAAGTGATAGTCTACCAAAATAATTATATTGATTTTTGGGAGATGTTGGAGAAATTAACCACTTACCAAAACTGGGGAGTGCAAAATCTGGTGCGGCTGTGCATGGTAGCCAATCAGATTCAAACTTTGGCTTGGTTAATTAAGCTTTGACAAAAAAAAAACAGGAAGTTAATTGGTTTTTATGCAGAGCCAGCTTTTGCACTCTCCGGGTTTGGTAAATCAAGGCCTATTTTCGTTAGGTATTTGCGTTGGTCCCTCCTCAGTGTGCACACTTGCTGTGGCAGTTATATCACCTTTATTTTATGATGAATGCAAAAGAGAAGCTGAAACATGTAAAGGCGCGCGGTAACTCATAACTTCTAGATGGACAGGAGCATTGGCAGGGTGATATTACTAGTGGAGTATCCATGACATAGGAGAAACCAGGGGCTGACTCAGCCCAACAGATTATTTTGATAAATAAAGTATTACTTAAATTTTTGGGGGGAAATAATCCACTGCTAACATTAGACAAGCCAGGTCAACTTTACAGAGTTTTTGGAAGTTGATTCGAATATTTCCACTTTTGTATATAAACATGCTTGTAGTTTTGCAATGAAACATGTTTTTTTTATCTTTTGATTACAATACTGTATGTTAATAAAGCAAAATGCCCATTGATTGCTAGTACTGTACAATCACTAAATAGTAACAATTCATTCAGCTAGATTCTTGAGTCTTGCCACGCAAGGAGCTACAAATTGAAAAAGTGTCACCTAGAACTTGTGCTTCAAGTGCTCTGTAAGTGTACAACATGCCAGTAAAAATGTGCAGCAAGCTAACAAGACATAGAATTCAACACTGCCACTGATTTGGTGGCAAGTTATCCTTGCTATCAGGGACTGCTAAACCATATTTACAGTAACTATACCAAAGTAAAAGTTCTTGCCTCAGAGCCCAAAGGAAAAGTGGAGTTACCACTCTGTATTGACAGACCATTGAAATGGGTAAATAGTCTATGACACAGAGTTTCAAGATTACTGTTATTGTTACTACTGCTCCATCTCACCATAAACATTGCACACTACACAAGTTGGAAACATTTCTGGAGTTTTGTGCATACCGTAGTTAACATAAAAAAACACTGGATGATATGTGATCTACCTATGAAATGAATGAACAATTTGAAGAATAACCCCAGCATCTGTTTCATGGCACATAGCATATAATCCAAAATGAAGCTGAGTTTGTTTGAAGTTGAGTAAATATTAATTACTGAACCACCAAGCGAGGAGTCAAGAATGACAGTGATCCAGAAAAAAAATGTCTTCTTTTTCACTCAGGTGGATGCTGTCAACGGTAAACATAGTGGTATCCAAGATGCTGATAACAAAGCCCACCACCACACAGCAAACTGTTATCTTGTCGTCTGCCAGCTGCAGAGCTGTGGAAGGAGTCAGACAGTTGACAGTTTACAACGATGAGTTAATCAGAAAAAATGGGAATCTGTACAGCAAGGATTTGGAAAATAATCAAAATCCAACCTAGGTACAGTATATAAGAGTTTTCAAATGGTCCTACGTCTTTTTGTTTTTCGAGATCCAGCCGGAGTAGTATAAGTAAACGTCTTTTACTGACCCTGTGTACTGAATTAGCTGGATGGTCCAATGATGTGACAGCGTGGAGGGAACCAGCTGTGTAAGGATATTACGCCATCTGTGCCCAAACTATTGCTGCCAATTGGATTGGCCGAACATGATCAGTGATGCAGATAATCGGACCATAAATCACAAGCAGGTCCTGCGCATTGTCAATTAAATGGCTGATGCATTGATTGTTCCAGACAAACTGAGATGTGTTATCTTCTAGTAAATTAACTATTACTGTATAGGTCAGCTGCCAATACATAGTAACCTTGAACACCCTGGGTCTTTTCTCCAGTCAAGAAAGAAGGAATTCCAAAAGTTCCTTCCAACCATTATGCATATTATTTTACTCTAGAAAGAAAAAAAGTATTACAAATACTAAAGCTACTGACATTTACTAAGCATGCCCTTACCAATCCAGGGATCAAGCACTGCCCCCACTGTTTTTCACCAGCCTTTGGGTCCCTGGCACCTGCGCCAGGACAAGATCATCCAGTGCTAAGGGCAAAAATGCCCAAATACGCCCCCCCCCCGTTATGCACAGGCTTATGAGGAGGAGGGAGAGATAACACACAGCCTGCACCCCCTCCCTGCTCCTGCACCTCCTCCCTGCTCTATTATCCTCTCCTTGTTGCTTCCAGCTCTGGGCTGACAGAAGTAGTGATGCTGCTGTCACTACCCCTGTCAACTTTATGTTAGAAAGAACTTGCAGCGCCCCCATCCCTACAATACAAACTGTGCCCAGGGCAGCCATCCCTTCTGCCCACCCCTTGTCCTGGCCCTGCCTGGCAACAGAATTTTAGATGTGGGTAGCTGCCTGTGATTTCCTAGTGCTTCACATCTGGCTTCCCACTGCACATGTGCAAGTAGTGATGCGAGTATCATGCGAGCATCATGCTTGTTGTCCTATATTCAATGTACTGTTTATGATGCCATTGAGAAGACTATTTCATTTTCTTGCTTACGAATTTAAGCTCGTTTACGGTATCCAATGTTGGCTCACGCCCTATGTTTGTGTTCTCCTTCTGATGCTACCTATTTATATGTTCCATTTTTCACATTGTACTTACATGCCTAGATCTGTTGTATGCCTATGCCTTTTTTTTAATAAAAACTTTTGTAAACGAGAAGACTATTTCATTTTCACACCTCTACCCCTAGAAGTAATTTGTAAAATACAGTATCACTAGCCACGCCTAAGTGAATTAGGCAGGGATGGGATATATCCATGTATACTAATCAGTTATAGGTAATGCGCATCTGGTGAACATACTGTAATAAACGGAAGAAATTTTATTTTTTCAGAAGAGAAATGTTTTTTTTTTTTTTTGTAATACAAAGCTGAAAGTAGCAAACATACTTTTACACATTCTGACCTTGTTTCCACTGTTCCATTACCTTAGCCTTGAAGTTGCCATTTGCTGTTCAAGAAGCCCAAGTTGACAGGACTCTTATGTGCTTTTTTCCTGCAATCACTAAAGTATATGAGATAAAACCTGTCTACTCTAAGCATTGTGAGAAGAAGAGCTATTGCACCTTCATGTCTCTCAACTTTCTGAGATAAAGAAAGAGAGACACTTTTTCAAACAAAGAGGACACACACCTGCAGCCATGAAGAATTTGGAAGCAAAAATTGCTAGGTAAACCTGTAAATGCTCATTCCCGGTCTAATTTTCCTTTATATAGGCTATTCAAAATAACAAATGCAATAAGGCTGGATTAAAGGATTATATGCTATACCACTTTCAGCAGCTAAATAGTGCATTTTTATTCGAAAATTAGCATTAAACCTAAAAGGGTGGATTCTGATTTTGTTCCAGAAGAATAGTCCTTCAAATGATGGACAATTGGGACCTCCATGAATAGAAAGTTTGGTGTCGTAAGTTGAGATTTGAGTGTTCCTCGCTTATATGGTCCCTCTCAGGCAAGCAATACAAAAGTCACTGCAGACAAACAGTACACTTGTACTAGAGGAATGTACTTTGCATCTTTTATGTTTGCTAAATGGGATTGTATGTGTGCATAATACAATTATACCTCCAGCCCTGGCCAGAGAGTCTTTCTCTGAATGTTGATTTCTAAATGATCATCAGTTTGTACCTACGATATCAGTGATGACTAACTAGCCAGCAATAATAAAGGAATTTCATTATAACTAAAAGTATAGCAAACTATTTTTTTAATTCAGATTTTGCTAGTTCTATTTCTGTACGAGATAAGGCCCATAGGAATCAATTGTGGCATGTTTGGAGGGAAATAATCAAACTTACTATTATTTTACATGGCATTGTGTTGGTTAAACTCAATCAGTGCCATATCCAGCAAGAAAAGAGACACAGCACTCAGGTTTGTGAATGCATGGCATTATCCACATTCTCATCTGATATTGTATTCCATCAAAACACTGTCAATTCAGGAGTGAAATAAATTGCTCTAATTGCCCCCAAACTGCACAAACCTTGCATCACCTCCTTATTTTATCCAATATTTATTAATGCACGCCGCTGACTTGCATGTTTAAGAGACAAGCAGCAGAGGCTGATTTTTTTTTTTTCCAAGCTGCCAGCTTGATCCGTCACCTCTGTACAGATCCATTTTATGAAGTTGCATTTGTGCTGTGCGAGAATCAGCAAATTGAATGAAATGGGATAACACTTGTTTTTCTAAGCAGATTTAATATGATGCTGTTTATTTCCCGATTGACACTGTCTGGATGTGAGGAGGGTTCCAGATGCATCAAGTTAAAATTCGCCCTGTGGCTCTGTGTAGAATTTACTGACAGAGCTGTGTGCCGGGCAAAGGCTCACAATTGACTTTAACACGTCCATTGCCAAAACAAGCATGACAATTATATCTGTAATGTAACTTGACATAAAAACAAATAAAACAGGGAAATGCTGATGGCCATTGCATGGAACGACCTGAATCCAATCAGTTAAAGCAGAACTGTACATACAGTTAGACTTTAAACTGATAAATAAATGCAAATAAATAAATACAAACCTAAAAATGTATGCAACCAAATTTGGGAACAAACCTCAAAGCCCTAAACCTTTACAAAATTAACCAAAAAGGTGGTAACAACTCCAGAGCCCATACTAGAAAACTTCAAGACATTACTCAGTATAAATGTCTACTTTCATAGGACTTCCATGGAAGTTCAAATAACTATTTATAAAAGAAAAATGTATTTGACTTTCATGCATTTAACTATTTATCGAACAATTTTAAAACTGTTTTTTTTTTTAAGAATGGAAATACACAATACACAAGGTAAATAACAATGGTATGCCAATAAATTAAATTAAATTATATTTAATTAAAACATTTTAAAGGTTTACCATTGTTTTTTTGTTTTTTTGTAATAATTGTTGTTTTTTAAACAGTTAGCTACATTTTTGTTTTATAAATAATTATTTGAACTTCAGTGGAAGCCCTATGAAAGTAAACATTTATACAGTACTAATGTCTAAAAATGTATGCAGAGAGGCTGTGGTATAATGCAATTTAAAAGCTGTTGATTATAAACTTAAGAGACAACCAACAAAACATTTAAAGAAAAGTGCATCTTTGACACTGGAGTCACAAAGCATTATAGGGTTGCTTAAGAAAAAGCATAGAAGAAGGTGTTTGCTTTCAGACTCTCTCTCTAGGGGCCCTTTTACACTGGTGCACTTAAAGCAGTAGTAAACCAATGCAATAAACAAAAGATAAATAACTTTCCCCTGCAAAATAATAGCATAATGTGCTAGTATGCATTATGAAATACTTACCTTAAAACAAAGCCCTCCAGCGGCACGCTGTCACCCCTGAGAGGGCTTCCATCCTCCCCCGGTCTACCTTCTGGGTTCGTGGACTCTGGCTGTGTGAGTGGCCGGAGCCGCGATGAAGTCACTCCTGCTCATGCGCACAGGAGCCCTCGGTTATGGCACAGTGCTCTGAAGGTCCGGCACAGTATGCCGGACCTTCAGAGTGCATGCGCCGGTGACATAACTGGCAGCATCCTGGGTAAAAATCTCCTAAACGGGGCACGCTTAGGAGATAATCATTGTACCTACAGGTAGGCCTTATTATAGGCTTACCTGTAGGTAAAAATCACCAAGCATACTTTACTACCACTTTAAAAACATGGTACACATTATGCAAAAATGAACCTAAAAGAGAAGTTAAGTAGCTCCCTTGGGATTGGCTACAAAGACCTGAGGTGACTGGGTGGGGCCTGAACTCTAGGAAAAGGCTACGCTGGGGCACATCCAACTGCTCTGAGGAACATTTTCAGTGTATTTTTATTTCATTTTCTGGATTCCTGACTACCAGCATGCGTCTGTGAAACTTGAACATGTGACTCAAAGGGTTCCATAGGATTTTAAGGGAAATATTTTTATTGTGTTTTTAGTGTGTTTTACAGCTGTGTTTTAATGTAGCAAAAGTGCATCAGTGTAAAAGAAACGTAACAGAAATGTTGTACAGGCCTTTCAGAACAAGCAGGCGGGTAAGCATAAAAAGGATGAGTCAGTGTTCATACTCATTCAGGACTATGTGTAGATTTCAAGCTTAGCTATTGAGTTCTGTGTACTTGAAGGCAGATAAGGACAGCTTACCAGCAGTACTGGACATTTTTTAGCAAAAGGCCAGGAACGCTTTTGGCTGATTACCCTGCCAGGGCCTTTAAATGGTTTTCCTGCTAAACTCACTATAGGCCATAGAAGGAATCATCTGACTGGAGAGTCCATGTAGTTTGAGCTTAAAAACAAGAAATGCTCCACATAGCATAAAATTAAATAATACTTTTTTTTAGGATAGTGAAATTACACTCACGTTTCAATAGATAAAAAAAGCATGTAATAGATCTCACTGGCTGGCATAAAAACAAACACCCAAACTCGTGGTATGTGATAACATCAGTCGGAGGACACTCTGACGTCATTGCATACCACAAATCCCGGAAGTGCGGGCGTTTGTTATGCCGGCCGGTAAGATCTATTACATGCTTTTTATCTATTGAAACATGAGTGTAATTTCACAATCCTAAATAAAGTATTATTGGATTTTATGCTATGTGGAGCATTTCTTGTTTTTGAGCTCAAACTTCATGGACTCTCCAGTCGGATGATTCCTTCTATGGCCTAATGAGAGTCTTCAGGAACACTATTTAACCTGGCAGGGTAATCAGCCAAAAGCGTTCCTGCCCTTTTGTTAAAAAAGGTCCAGTACTGCTAGTAAGCAGGCATTTTTTTCATTTAAGGTGGCATTGTCTCTGGTGGTCAGGTGCACTTGGGGATATATGTAGACTGCACGATACCTTGATTGGGAATCACGAGTGGCGTAATGTCTTCGAGCTCAACTTTGTTTTTCTGTTTTATCACCCATTGGATTTTCACATTTATTTGATAGTTCTTTGAACTTTATGTGTATGTTTATGTTTCAATCTCAATTATCTAGCATGTTTAATTACTCTTACTAGCACGATACTGTTTTTACACATGTCTACTTTCTGTGCTGGTATCACATAGTAGAGTTGCTGCTTATCATATTATATGTTTGTGTTTTATTGTTTTTTATCATCAGTAGCACGTTTTTTTTCCCCCCTATGAAAAATAAGGGCAGCCTGAAAAACGTGAAAAAGGATAGATCCACCTGCTGGCTAAAAATGAGAACACAAAATAATAATATATAATTTACCTATCTAACAACACATGCAAACCTACTACTGTATACATGCCTTTAAAATCTCAATGGCAATTTCTTTAATTTTCTCCTAATAGTAACCAATGTGTTCATTCGATGACTGAACAATGCCAAGAGAAAAATTGGTCAGACAGGTTGGCCATTTTCAATGATTTTCATTGATCTTGATAATGTTTGCAGAGAAAAGCCTACAAAATACTCAGATTATCCTTAGTCTTGTCCCTGTCATCTCAAGTATTCTTTATACGCAGTCTGTAACAGAACAGACAGGTATTTTACTTCAGCTTTGCTGTGAAAACCCTTAAAACATAATCACCCTTTACTTTATTAGATTAGCTGTGTGGTTTCAAGCTACACTACACCGAAATGTACAGTCTACTATTATCACAGGTTGTGTGTCTCTATCTGCCATTTGCTCAGCCAGTGAGCACTTATAAGCTATCATACCTTTTTTTAATACAGGGTTTAAATTCAGTAAAAAAAATAAACTGTTCAAGGAAAAAGCTTTTGTTACAAATTTTAAATTGAAAGTTATACAGCTGCAAACAGGCTGCAGATCTGCTGACTTAATTCAACTAATTACATACTTAATCGGTATGATAAATGAGCTATGTAATAGAAAAACCCGGCATCTTTTAATATTCTTCATTAGGCTGTTTTCCACAAAGCTAAATTGTACTTTTTAACTCATCTATAGCTAGCAGTAGAATATAATGCTTACAGTAAAACCATTGTTACCAGTTGCAAGCATAACTGGCCTTTCCCAGTCTTCTTACAGCAGTGCAACCCATTTTCAGGACTTGAGGAAAGTCATTGACACTGCTGGAGAAGTGGAGATGTCAATATCAAAAATAATTTGGCACGGTGACTTCTTTTTACCAGATGTTTCCTATTTAATGGTTGAGCAGAAGAAAAGGTAAGTATTTACATTTTTCTTTACAGGTAGCTGTTTTATTTAGAGCTTGAAATTTGCAACGGGGTTGCTGTAATGGACAATATCAAAAAAATGTAGTTATTCCTAAATGTATAAATATGTTTTCACTATTTTTTCATCACTTATGGAGCTTGCCCAGCTATTCCTTAACAAATTGGTACCTAAAATCCACCAATGGAGATGCAAAAATCACTGCACTTCCCACACATATGTTTGGTGCCATCCAGATCATGTCCATGTCCCGTACAATACACTTGACAGCACCAGACATGATCACACTAGCAGATCTCAGAAAAGATAGTAGGCTGTAAAAAGCTACTTCAGTTATATTTGTTTCAAGAGCCATGTAAGCAGGCGCTGCAAAAGTGGGGCATATACTGTAGACTGTAGAGGGCTTAAATCCCCCATTTCCCCCACGATTGTTGCTACATGTATATGCATGACACCATGCTATAGTTTCTTCAACAGGGCTTACAAGGTGCCTCCAAAATGTTCTGCCTACAAGCTTTTTTATCCATTATCGACATCTCAGCTAGGGTTGAGCGGACACCTAGATGTCCGTGTTCGACGGGTTCGGCCGAACTTTAAAAAAAAGTCCGGGTCCGTGTCCCGGACTTTTACCGAACTTTTCCCGGACACCGAACCCCATTGAAGTCAATGGGGACCCGAACTTTAAGGCACTAAAATGGCTCTAAAACACCAAAGGAAAGGGCTAGAGTGCTGCAAATGGCAGCAAAACGTAATTAAGAGCATGGCAAGTGCTCTGCAAACAAATGTGGATAGGGAAATAACTTAAAACAACAAAAAAAAACAGAAAAATAAAACAATGTTCTTCTTCATCTCTGAAGGACGAGGCCCATATGGAGTAGGAGGGAGGTTGAGGTGGTGGTGGATGTGGCGGTGACATAGGCGTGCGCACAGGGTGTGCTGGGTGTGCCTGGGCACACCCTAATCACCTAGGGCACATAGCATTGCCAGTGAGGAGATGGGAAAGATCTCCCTGGGACCTGCTCTGCTCTATTTCTCCTTGCCTACAGGTACATGGCCCCGATACATTACTCTCCCTGCTGGCAAACACATGCATGTGTATTTCAACTTTGGGGTGCACACCTTAATGCAATAGGCTGCGCACACCTATGGGCGGTGTAGGTGGAAGCGGCGGTGGAGGAGGACCAGGGCCGGATTAACAGCATCATGGGCTTGGTGCTGAGGATTTTGAAGGGCCTTAGGGCCGTGCCTTGCCATGCACCCAGAGGAGGAAGGGTGCAGCCATGCATGCCTAATTCAACATGGGATGCTGTCTCTGAAGCCCATAAACACATCCATGCATCGCCAACTGTCCCTCCTTGTCCGGCCTTCACGCTGTGTGGGGAGGTTCTGAGGGTGCTGCCTGGGGAAGCGAGCATAGAAGCCAGACTTCTGTGTTTACAAGTGACAGAAGAGCGGTAACAGTGAATATGGCCAACCCGGGGCCTATATAAAAGGTAGGGGCCTGGAGCTGCAGCTCCAATAGACCCTACATTAATCTGGCCCTGAGGAGGAGGACGAGGTAGCCAACACTGCTTCTTTTCACAAATTTTAAATGAGGGTACACCCCAAAAGAGTGAGAAAGAGCAAAAATGGAACAATGGGTGGGTAAGGTCGGTATCCATTGCTATTCTGCATAAGGTACGGAAAAGTCCCGTGGGATCCATGCCTGGTTCATTTTAATGAACGTGAGCTTGTCCACATTGTCTCTGGACAGGCGGCTGCGCTTGTCTGTTATAACGCCCCCAGCCGTGCTAAATACCCGTTCAGATAATACACTGGCTGCAGGGCACGCCAGCACCTCCAAGGCGTAAAGGGCAAGCTCAGGCCATGTGCCCAATTTGGAGACCCAGAAGTTGAAGGGGGCAGACCCGTCATTCACTACATGTAGGCGTGTGCACACATACTGCTCCACCATGTTGGTAAAATGCTGCCTCCTGCTAAGACGTTCCATCTGAGCTGCTGGTGCTGCTGTTTGTTGTGGCGTGCTGACAAAGCTTTTCCACATTTCGGCCATGCTAACCCTGCCTTCTGAGGTGCTGGCGGTGCCCTGGTTGCGTTGGCGACCTCCTCCTCCTCCTCCTCTGCCTTGTGCTTCCACTGTGGCCCCGCTGTCAGATGGGAATGCCAGCAGCATGGCGTCTACCAGCGTGCGCTTGTACTCGCGCATCTTGCGATCGCGCTCCAGTGAGTGAATTAAGGACGGTACGTTGTCCTTGTAACGGGGATCCAGCAGCGTGGCCACCCAGTAATCAGCACAAGTTAGAATGTGGGCAACTCGGCGGTCGTTGTGGAGACACTGCAGCATGTAATCGCTCATGTGTGCCAGGCTGCCCAGAGGCAACGAAAGGCTGTCCTCTGTGGGAGGTGTATGGTCCGTGTCCTCTGTATCCCCCCAGCCACGCACCAGTGATGGCCATGAGCTGGCCTGGGTGCCACCCTGCTGTGAACATGGTTCCATCTCCTCCTCCAGCTCCTCCTCCTCCTCATCCTCCTCATCCTCCAGAACTGTGCCCCTGCTGGACAATTGCGTCCCTGGCGTTTGCGTGTGCAGGAACCCACCCTCGGAGCCCCTTGCGAATGACTGCCCTGAAAGCCTTGGAAATGTTACCTCTTCATCCTCCTCCTCCTCCTCATCCTGTGCCACATCCTCTTCCATCATCGCCCGAATTGTTTTTTCAAGGAGGCATAGAAGTGGGATAGTTAAGCTGAGAACGGCGTCATTGCCACTGGCCATGTTGGTGGAGTACTCAAAACAGCGCAACAAGGCACACAGGTCTCGCATGGAGGCCCAGTTATTGGTGGTGAAGTGGTGCTGTTCCGCAGAGCGACTCACGCGTGCGTGCTGCAGCTGAAACTCCACTATGGCCTGCTGCTGCTCGCACAGTCTTTCCAGCATGTGCAAGGTGGAGTTCCACCTTGTGGGCACGTCACATATGAGGCGGTGTGCGGGAAGGCCGAAGTTACGCTGCAGCGCTGCCAGGCGAGCAGCAGCAGGGTGAGAACGCCGAAAGTGCGCACAAACGGCCCGCACTTTCTGCAGCAGCTCTGACATATCGGGGTAGTTTTTAAGGAACCTCTGCACCACCAAATTCAGCACATGCGCCAGGCAAGGGATGTGCGTCAAACCGGCTAGGCCCAGAGCTGCTATGAGATTTCGCCCGTTATCGCACACCACCAGGCCGGGCTTGAGGCTCGCTGGCAGCAACCACTCATTTGTCTGCTGTTCCATGCTCCTCCACAACTCCTGCGCGGTGTGTGGTTTGTCCCCCAAACAGGCAAGTTGTAAAACTGCCTGCTGTCGTTTACCCCTGGCCGTGCTGAAGTTGGTGGTGAAGGTGTTACGCTGTCCGGATGAGGAGGCGGTAGAGGATGAGGAAGCGGAGTAGGAGGAGTTAGGAACAGGAGGCAAACTGAAGCGCCCTGCAATCCTCGGTGGTGGAAGGACATGCGCCAAATTGCTATCCGCCTCAGGCCCATCCGCCACTGCATTTACCCAGTGTGCCGTTAGGGAGATATAACGCCCCTGACCGTGCTTACTGGTCCACGTATCCGTAGTTAGGTGGACCTTGGCACAGATGGCGTTGCGCAGTGCACACCTGATTTTTTCCCCCACTTGGTTGTGCAGGGAAGGGATGGCTTGCCTGGAAAAGTAGTGGCGGCTGGGCACGACGTACTGTGGGACAGCCACCGACATAAGGTTTTTAAAACTGTGCGTCTCCACCAGACGGAATGACAGCATTTCAAAGGCCAATAATTTTGAAATGCTGGCATTCAGGGCCAGGGATCGCGGGTGGGTAGGGGGGTACTTCCTCTTCCTCTCAAGTGTTTGGGAGATGGAAAGCTGAACGCTTCCACGGGACATTGTGGAGATGGTTGTTGGTGACCCAGGTGGTGGTGTTGCTGACAGATCGTCTGTTTGCGGGGTGGCAGGTGCCGGTATCACTACAGATGTGGCTGGAGCGGCCGAGACTGCAGCAGAAGAGGAAGCAGGATGAGCCAGAGACGTTTCTTGGTTTTGAAGGTGTGTACTCCACTGCAGCTCGTGCTTTGCACTTAGATGCCTGATCATGCAGGTTGTGCTCAGGTTGAGAAGGTTCATGCCTCGCTTCAAGCTCTGATTGCACAGGGTGCAAACCACTCGTGTCCTGTCATCAGCACATTTTCTAAAGAACTTCCACGCTAGAGAACTCCTTTGAGCTGACTTTGGTGCGCTCGTTCCCTTGCTGCGTTGGGCAGTAGCGGGCGTAGTGTCTAGGGCACGGCCGCTCCGCTTCTGCACCCTGCTCCCTCTTCTGCTGTGCTGGTGGCTCTGTGCGACCACCGCCTCTTCCTCCAAACTACTCAGTTCACCTGCATGACGTTCATTCCATGTGGGGTCGAGGACCTCATCGTCCTCCACATCATCTTCCACCCAGTCTTCACCCCTGCCCTCCTTGTCGGTCTCCACAATGCTGAACGCCGCAGCAGTTGGCACCTGCGTTTCGTCATCATCGGAGACGTGCTGCGATGATCCTTGCATGTACTCATCTTGAGGAATAAGTGGTTGGGCATCGCTGCACTCAATCTCTTCCACTTCTGGGGCAGGGCTAGGTGGATGGCCCTGGGAAACCCTGCTGACAGAGTCCTCAAAAAGAATAAGAGACTGCTGTATGGCTTGGGGCTCAGACTGCTGGCCTGATTTGCAAGGGGGTGAGGTGAAAGACGGTTGGACATTGGCTGCAGGTGCCAACTCTGACCTTTCTGCAGTAGACTGGGTGGGAGACAATGTGAAGGAACTGGAGGCACTGTCAGCAGCAAACCAATCTACTATCGCCTCAACTTGTTCTGGCCTCATCACTTCTAGGGGCGTTTGATGCCCTACCAAATACTGATGCAGGTTCTGTCGCCTACTCACACTTGAGGAAGGTGTTTCACTTGTGCGTGTAGCTGGCACAGATCGACCATGTCCTCTCCTTGCAACAGGAGCTCTACCAGCAGCACCACGACCCAGGCCACGGCCCTTATTTGACGGTCTCCTCATATTTCTGTAATTTAAGATCTTGCCCTAGAAAGGTTTTTATTGAATAGCGGAATAGAAAATATGATCCAAAAAAAGTGTATGTATATCACACGTACACAACCACACTAGGCCCCAATTACTATTGTTTGTACCCCTAAAAGGCTAGATGAGGAGTAGGGGGAGTATGGAACAGGCAGCACCCTCAAACCTTCAGAAGTATGAGATGAACCCCAACAACTTGGAAAGGTGGATCTCTCTCACACGTACCGACACAGACTATCCCGCAATTCAATTGATCCTCAAAGGTTTTTATTGAATAGCGGAATAGGAAATATGATCAAAAAAAGTGTATGTATCTCGCACGTACACAACCACACTAGGCCCCAATTACTATTGTTTGTACCCCTAAAAGGCTAGATGAGGAGTAGGGGGGGTATGGAACAGGCAGCACCCTCAAACCTTCAGAAGTATGAGATGAACCCCAACAACTTGGAAAGGTGGATCTCTCTCACACGTACCGACACAGACTATCCCGCAATTCAATTGATCCCCAAAGGTTTTTATTGAATAGCGGAATAGGAAATATGATCAAAAAAAGTGTATGTATCTCGCACGTACAGAAACACACTAGGCCCCAATTACTATTGTTTGTACACCTAAAAGGATGGATGAGGAGGAGGAGGAGTATGGAACAGGCAGCACCCTCAAAGCTTCAGAAGTATGAGATGAACCCCAAAAACTTGGAAAGGTGGATCTCACACGTACCGACACAGACTATCCCGCAATTTAATTGATCCCCAAAGGTTTTTATTGAATAGCGGAATAGGAAATATGATCAAAAAAAGTGTATGTATCTCGCACGTACAGAAACACACTAGGCCCCAATTACTATTGTTTGTACACCTAAAAGGATGGATGAGGAGGAGGAGGAGTATGGAACAGGCAGCACCCTCAAAGCTTCAGAAGTATGAGATGAACCCCAAAAACTTGGAAAGGTGGATCTCACACGTACCGACACAGACTATTCCGCAATTTAATTGATCCCCAAAGGTTTTTATTGAATAGCGGAATAGGAAATATGATCAAAAAATGTGTATGTATCTCACACGTACAGAAGCACACTAGGCCCCAATTACTATTGTTTGTACACCTAAAAGGATGGATGAGGAGGAGGAGGAGTATGGAACAGGCAGCACCCTCAAAGCTTCAGAAGTATGAGATGAACCCCAAAAACTTGGAAAGGTGGATCTCACACGTACCGACACAGACTATTCCGCAATTTAATTGATCCCCAAAGGTTTTTATTGAATAGCGGAATAGGAAATATGATCAAAAAATGTGTATGTATCTCACACGTACAGAAGCACACTAGGCCCCAATTACTATTGTTTGTACACCTAAAAGGATGGATGAGGAGGAGGAGGAGTATGGAACAGGCAGCACCCTCAAAGCTTCAGAAGTATGAGATGAACCCCAAAAACTTGGAAAGGTGGATCTCACACGTACCGACACAGACTATCCCGCAATTTAATTGATCCCCAAAGGTTTTTATTGAATAGCGGAATAGGAAATATGATCAAAAAAAGTGTATGTATCTCGCACGTACACAACCACACTAGGCCCCAATTACTATTGTTTGTACCCCTAAAAGGCTAGATGAGGAGTAGGGGGGGTATGGAACAGGCAGCACCCTCAAACCTTCAGAAGTATGAGATGAACCCCAACAACTTGGAAAGGTGGATCTCTCTCACACGTACCGACACAGACTATCCCGCAATTCAATTGATCCTCAAAGGTTTTTATTGAATAGCGGAATAGGAAATATGATCAAAAAAAGTGTATGTATCTCGCACGTACACAACCACACTAGGCCCCAATTACTATTGTTTGTACCCCTAAAAGGCTAGATGAGGAGTAGGGGGGGTATGGAACAGGCAGCACCCTCAAACCTTCAGAAGTATGAGATGAACCCCAACAACTTGGAAAGGTGGATCTCTCTCACACGTACCAACACAGACTATCCCCCAATTTAACTGATCCCCAAAGGTTTTTGATTAAATAGCGGAATAGAAAATATGATCCCAAAAAAGTGTATGTATATCACACGTACACAACCACACTAGGCCCCAATTACTATTGTTTGTACCCCTAAAAGGCTAGGAGTAGGGGGGAGTATGGAACAGGCAGCACCCTCAAACCTTCAGAAGTATGAGATGAACCCCAACAACTTGGAAAGGTGGATCTCTCTCACACGTACCAACACAGACTATCCCCCAATTTAACTGATCCCCAGAGGTTTTTGATTAAATAGCGGAATAGAAAATATGATCCCAAAAAAGTGTATGTATATCACACGTACACAACCACACTAGGCCCCAATTACTATTGTTTGTACCCCTAAAAGGCTAGGAGTAGGGGGAGTATGGAACAGGCAGCACCCTCAAACCTTCAGAAGTATGAGATGAACCCCAACAACTTGGAAAGGTGGATCTCTCTCACACGTACCAACACAGACTATCCCCCAATTTAACTGATCCCCAAAGGTTTTTGATTAAATAGCGGAATAGAAAATATGATCCCAAAAAAGTGTATGTATATCACACGTACACAACCACACTAGGCCCCAATTACTATTGTTTGTACCCCTAAAAGGCTAGGAGTAGGGGGAGTATGGAACAGGCAGCACCCTCAAACCTTCAGAAGTATGAGATGAACCCCAACAACTTGGAAAGGTGGATCTCTCTCACACGTACCAACACAGACTATCCCCCAATTTAACTGATCCCCAAAGGTTTTTGATTAAATAGCGGAATAGAAAATATGATCCCAAAAAAGTGTATGTATATCACACGTACACAACCACACTAGGCCCCAATTACTATTGTTTGTACCCCTAAAAGGCTAGGAGTAGGGGGAGTATGGAACAGGCAGCACCCTCAAACCTTCAGAAGTATGAGATGAACCCCAACAACTTGGAAAGGTGGATCTCTCTCACACGTACCAACACAGACTATCCCCCAATTTAACTGATCCCCAAAGGTTTTTGATTAAATAGCGGAATAGAAAATATGATCCCAAAAAAGTGTATGTATATCACACGTACACAACCACACTAGGCCCCAATTACTATTGTTTGTACCCCTAAAAGGCTAGGAGTAGGGGGGAGTATGGAACAGGCAGCACCCTCAAACCTTCAGAAGTATGAGATGAACCCCAACAACTTGGAAAGGTGGATCTCTCTCACACGTACCAACACAGACTATCCCCCAATTTAACTGATCCCCAGAGGTTTTTGATTAAATAGCGGAATAGAAAATATGATCCCAAAAAAGTGTATGTATATCACACGTACACAACCACACTAGGCCCCAATTACTATTGTTTGTACCCCTAAAAGGCTAGGAGTAGGGGGAGTATGGAACAGGCAGCACCCTCAAACCTTCAGAAGTATGAGATGAACCCCAACAACTTGGAAAGGTGGATCTCTCTCACACGTACCAACACAGACTATCCCCCAATTTAACTGATCCCCAAAGGTTTTTGATTAAATAGCGGAATAGAAAATATGATCCCAAAAAAGTGTATGTATATCACACGTACACAACCACACTAGGCCCCAATTACTATTGTTTGTACCCCTAAAAGGCTAGGAGTAGGGGGGAGTATGGAACAGGCAGCACCCTCAAACCTTCAGAAGTATGAGATGAACCCCAACAACTTGGAAAGGTGGATCTCTCTCACACGTACCAACACAGACTATCCCCCAATTTAACTGATCCCCAGAGGTTTTTGATTAAATAGCGGAATAGAAAATATGATCCCAAAAAAGTGTATGTATATCACACGTACACAACCACACTAGGCCCCAATTACTATTGTTTGTACCCCTAAAAGGCTAGGAGTAGGGGGGAGTATGGAACAGGCAGCACCCTCAAACCTTCAGAAGTATGAGATGAACCCCAACAACTTGGAAAGGTGGATCTCTCTCACACGTACCAACACAGACTATCCCCCAATTTAACTGATCCCCAGAGGTTTTTGATTAAATAGCGGAATAGAAAATATGATCCCAAAAAAGTGTATGTATATCACACGTACACAACCACACTAGGCCCCAATTACTATTGTTTGTACCCCTAAAAGGCTAGGAGTAGGGGGAGTATGGAACAGGCAGCACCCTCAAACCTTCAGAAGTATGAGATGAACCCCAACAACTTGGAAAGGTGGATCTCTCTCACACGTACCAACACAGACTATCCCCCAATTTAACTGATCCCCAAAGGTTTTTGATTAAATAGCGGAATAGAAAATATGATCCCAAAAAAGTGTATGTATATCACACGTACACAACCACACTAGGCCCCAATTACTATTGTTTGTACCCCTAAAAGGCTAGGAGTAGGGGGAGTATGGAACAGGCAGCACCCTCAAACCTTCAGAAGTATGAGATGAACCCCAACAACTTGGAAAGGTGGATCTCTCTCACACGTACCAACACAGACTATCCCCCAATTTAACTGATCCCCAAAGGTTTTTGATTAAATAGCGGAATAGAAAATATGATCCCAAAAAAGTGTATGTATATCACACGTACACAACCACACTAGGCCCCAATTACTATTGTTTGTACCCCTAAAAGGCTAGGAGTAGGGGGAGTATGGAACAGGCAGCACCCTCAAACCTTCAGAAGTATGAGATGAACCCCAACAACTTGGAAAGGTGGATCTCTCTCACACGTACCAACACAGACTATCCCCCAATTTAACTGATCCCCAAAGGTTTTTGATTAAATAGCGGAATAGAAAATATGATCCCAAAAAAGTGTATGTATATCACACGTACACAACCACACTAGGCCCCAATTACTATTGTTTGTACCCCTAAAAGGCTAGGAGTAGGGGGGAGTATGGAACAGGCAGCACCCTCAAACCTTCAGAAGTATGAGATGAACCCCAACAACTTGGAAAGGTGGATCTCTCTCACACGTACCAACACAGACTATCCCCCAATTTAACTGATCCCCAGAGGTTTTTGATTAAATAGCGGAATAGAAAATATGATCCCAAAAAAGTGTATGTATATCACACGTACACAACCACACTAGGCCCCAATTACTATTGTTTGTACCCCTAAAAGGCTAGGAGTAGGGGGAGTATGGAACAGGCAGCACCCTCAAACCTTCAGAAGTATGAGATGAACCCCAACAACTTGGAAAGGTGGATCTCTCTCACACGTACCAACACAGACTATCCCCCAATTTAACTGATCCCCAAAGGTTTTTGATTAAATAGCGGAATAGAAAATATGATCCCAAAAAAGTGTATGTATATCACACGTACACAACCACACTAGGCCCCAATTACTATTGTTTGTACCCCTAAAAGGCTAGGAGTAGGGGGAGTATGGAACAGGCAGCACCCTCAAACCTTCAGAAGTATGAGATGAACCCCAACAACTTGGAAAGGTGGATCTCTCTCACACGTACCAACACAGACTATCCCCCAATTTAACTGATCCCCAGAGGTTTTTGATTAAATAGCGGAATAGAAAATATGATCCCAAAAAAGTGTATGTATATCACACGTACACAACCACACTAGGCCCCAATTACTATTGTTTGTACCCCTAAAAGGCTAGGAGTAGGGGGAGTATGGAACAGGCAGCACCCTCAAACCTTCAGAAGTATGAGATGAACCCCAACAACTTGGAAAGGTGGATCTCTCTCACACGTACCAACACAGACTATCCCCCAATTTAACTGATCCCCAGAGGTTTTTGATTAAATAGCGGAATAGAAAATATGATCCCAAAAAAGTGTATGTATATCACACGTACACAACCACACTAGGCCCCAATTACTATTGTTTGTACCCCTAAAAGGCTAGGAGTAGGGGGAGTATGGAACAGGCAGCACCCTCAAACCTTCAGAAGTATGAGATGAACCCCAACAACTTGGAAAGGTGGATCTCTCTCACACGTACCAACACAGACTATCCCCCAATTTAACTGATCCCCAGAGGTTTTTGATTAAATAGCGGAATAGAAAATATGATCCCAAAAAAGTGTATGTATATCACACGTACACAACCACACTAGGCCCCAATTACTATTGTTTGTACCCCTAAAAGGCTAGGAGTAGGGGGGAGTATGGAACAGGCAGCACCCTCAAACCTTCAGAAGTATGAGATGAACCCCAACAACTTGGAAAGGTGGATCTCTCTCACACGTACCAACACAGACTATCCCCCAATTTAACTGATCCCCAAAGGTTTTTGATTAAATAGCGGAATAGAAAATATGATCCCAAAAAAGTGTATGTATATCACACGTACACAACCACACTAGGCCCCAATTACTATTGTTTGTACCCCTAAAAGGCTAGATGAGGAGTAGGGGGAGTATGGAACAGGCAGCACCCTCAAACCTTCAGTATGAGATTGTGTTCACTGTACCCCACAAAGATTGAGTTCACTGCACCCCACAATGATTGTGTTCACTGCACCCCACAAAGATTGTGTTCACTGCACCTCACAAAGATTGTGTTCACTGTACCCCCCAAAGATTTTGTTCACTGCACCCCACAAAGATTCTGTTCACTGTACCCCACAAAGATTGTGTTCACTGCACCCCAAAAAGATTGTGTTCACTGCACCCCAAAAAGGATGTTGTTCACTGCACCCCAAAAAGGATGTTGTTCACTCCACCCCAAAAAGATTGTGTTCACTGCACCCCACAAAGATTGTGTTCACTGCACCCCAAAAAGATTGTGTTCACTGCACCCCAAAAATGATTTTGTTCACTGCACCCCAAAAAGGATTTTGTTCACTGCACCCCAAAAAGGATGTTGTTCACTCCACCCCAAAAAGATTGTGTTCACTGCACCCCAAAAAGATTGTGTTCACTGCACCCCACAAAGGATTTTGTTCACTGCACCCCAAAAAGATTGTGTTCACTGCACCCCAAAAAGGATGTTGTTCACTGCACCCCAAAAAGGATTTTGTTCACTGCACCCCAAAAAGATTGTGTTCACTGCACCCCACAAAGGATTTTGTTCACTGCACCCCACAAAGATTGTGTTCACTGCACACCAAAAAGGATTGTGTTCACTGCACCCCAAAAAGATTTTGTTCACTGCACCCCAAAAAGATTGTGTTCACTGCAGCCCAAAAAGATTGTGTTCACTGCAGCCCAAAAAGATTGTGTTCACTGCAGCCCAAAAAGATTGTGTTCACTGCAGCCCAAAAAGATTGTGTTCACTGCAGCCCAAAAAGATTGTGTTCACTGCAGCTCACACACAGAAAAATGGATGTGGATCACTGACACCTGCCTATCTCCAATCCCACACCACACAGCAATATCGATTGTAGTTTGTAGAACACAGTTTCCCTAAAATTCAGCAGACTCTGTCCCTAACAGGATTGAGAAGAGATCGTAGATCAGGATTGAGTGCAGATTCACCCCACCCCCCACACAGCAATATCGATTGTAGTTTGTAGAACACAGTTTCCCTAAAATTCAGCAGACTCTGTCCCTAACAGGATTGAGAAGAGATCGTAGATCAGGATTGAGTGCAGATTCACCCCACCCCCCACACAGCAATATCGATTGTAGTTTGTAGAACACAGTTTCCCTAAAATTCAGCAGACTCTGTCCCTAACAGGATTGAGAAGAGATCGTAGATCAGGATTGAGTGCAGATTCACCCCACCCCCCACACAGCAATATCGATTGTAGTTTGTAGAAGACACTGACCCTATATAATTCAGCAGACTCTATCCCTAAAATGCCTACAACTCGCCCTGCCTAAACACTCCGACCTGTCCCTCAATTCTATCCGGACACAAATGGTTTTTTCCTGCCTATCTTTCCCTAATCAGCAGCCAGCACGTTGATGTGTGCTCTCTGTCCCTGAATCTAAGCAGCATAATGACGCCGCTGCGGCTGCCTCGAACTTATAAAGACTTGGTCACATGCTTCAGACGGCCAATCACAGCTACTGAGACATTTGCAGGCATGGCTGGGATGGCTTAAGGCACACCAGTTAAACGATTGTTGATTGGCTGTTGAAAGCCCGCCATGAAAAGAGCGCCAAAGCATGCAAAACCCGGAAATAAAACGACCGAACACGGATTTTTACCCGAACATACAGTAAAGTGTCCGTGTCCGTGTTCGGGTACAAAAAATCCAATTATTCGGTACGAACACGAATAATACAGTCCGTGTTCGCTCAACACTAATCTCAGCAACTGATACCACCACTGTTAAAAGAACTAGTTTCATGCCACAGACCAGAAGGACCAGAAGGTCACAGAAAAAAAAAGTAACAATAGGCGCCATTAGATGCGATCAACGTTTCCTTTTGTGCTCAGGACCCAGACCTAGGAGCATTCAGCAGAATGATCTTGGCTTAAGTTCTTATTTGTTACACTCTCGCACAACCTAGCACTCCAAAATGCAATACACGCACCTCACTACTAGTTGCAAAGGTGCGTGCACTGCAAATAATTTTGAAGCCTTACAGAACCTTGTGCTGGAATTTGGGTTGAGGTATGTCAGATCAGCATAACATATTTATTGATCTAACTTTAGATATAACCAACCATCGTTTAGTGTCTGCTTCTAGGAGCTTGTAATATATGTTCATGTCCTTAACTTTAAATAGTTAAACATTTATGAATCAGGCTCTTAAGAACCTCAATAATTAACAAAGTATTTTTCCTCTTAATTCCTTTCTAACTTTCTTGAATAATATCACTTGGGCTTAGTCATTGAAGGTTTGAGAAGAGTTTGCCTGAATGTCAAGTTTTAATTAGAAAGCTAGCGGGAGGTGTGGGAATGGACTGCACTGTAACTTAAAAGTGGGTCATGTCAGGGTATAAATGGAACATAGGGTATGAAAGGAATGCACAATTAGGGTTAGTATGTTGATCCCCTGCTTTCCTTGTAGGTTTGTGGGACACTTGTTTTGTATTATTTCGGCCAGAAGCAGTAGCACACACTGCAATGACTGTAAGCAGTATCATCCTGATTTGGTGGCAATGGCAGGTCATCCAACATGATCCTTTCAATGAAAAAAATACTCTGATCTTGGGTTTCAGTTTACCTTTTTGATTTATTAAAATCATGGTTAGACTTGTATGAGTTCAGTGTCAAAAGCTAAAAATACAGAGTTTTCCTAGCCCTGAGAGAGTGGGTCCTGTTTTTGGGTATACAATGCACTGTTATATCCAAGACAGGAAGATCTCATAGTCCCCAATAAGGTCTGACCATTTATAGTAAAAGATAAAGAAAAAGCATTATACCACCATTTCCCAATAATGTCTGACCATTTATAGTAACAGATAAAGAAAAAGCGTTACACCACTATTTTGTCTAATATTATAGTAATATTTTTCTGTATGGAATACGTACAATGTAAGACAGAATCAAGTCAATTAAACTCCTGAGATACTGATTTGGTCAATTAAGTAGTGGTTGTTAACCAGTTTAGCTGCTTTAGTGTTAATGAAATTAACAGGTGCACTAGATGGGCAACGATGAGACAACCCCCAAAATAGGAATGGTTTTACAGGTGGAGGCCACTGAATTTTTTTTTTCCCCTGCTCATTTTTTCTGACTGTTTTTTTTACTAGTTTTGCATTTGGCTAGGTTCAGTGTCACTACTGATAGCATGAAGAGATACCTGGACCCTATAGGGGTTGCACAGGCAGTCCAACTCCTCCAGGATGGCACATCAATATGTGCCATTGCCAGCAGGTTTTCTGTGTCTCCAAGCAAAGTCTCAAGAGCATGGAGGAGAGTCCAGGAGACAGGCAGTTACTCTAGGAGAGCTGGACAGGGACGTAGAAGGTCCTCAACCCATCAGCCGGATCGGTATCTGTTCCTTTGTGCAAGAAAGAACAGGATGAGCACTGCCAGAGCCCTACATGACCTCCAGCAGGCCTGACATCCTCTAGTGGGCCCTGTGCTCACTGCCAAGGACCGTGGAGCTCAAGTGGCATTTGCCATTGAAAACCAGACTAGGAAGGTCCGCCACTGGTGCCCTGTGCTTTTTACAGATGAGAGCAGGTTCACCCTGAGCACATGTGACAGCCGTAAAAGGGTCTGGAGAAGCCGTGGAGATTGTTATGCTGCCTGTAACATCCTTCGGCATGACCAGTTTGAAGGTGGGTCAGTGATGGTCTGGGGAAGCATATCCATGGAGGGACGCTCAGACATCTACAGGCTAGGCACCCTGAATGCCATTAGGTATCATGATGAAATTCTTGGACCCATTGTCAGACCTTACGCTGGTGCAGTGAGTCCTGGGTTCCTCTAGGTGCACGGCAATGTCCAGCCTTATGTGGCGAGAGTATTTCTGCCAGTTCCTGGAGAATGGAGGAAGTGATACTATTGAATGTCTCCCATGCTTACCTGACCTAAATTCAAATGAACACCTCTGGAACATTATGTTTCGGTCCATCCAACACAGCCAGATTGTGCCTTAGTTTGTTCAGGAGCTCAGCGATGCCCTGGTCCAGATCTGGGAGGAAATACCCTAGGATACCATCCGTCGCCTCAATAGGAGCATGCCCTGACATTGTCAGGCATGCATACAAGCACAATGAGGCAATACAAACTACTGAGTACCATTTTGAGTTGCTGCAATGAAATTTCAGCAAAATGAACTAGCCTGCTGCATCATTTTTTCACTTTGATTTTCATGGTGTCTTTGAATTCAGCCCTCTGCAGGTTGATAATTTTTATTTCCATCGAAGGATGTGGCCTCCTTTTGTTTCTAACTCATTACCCAGTCCATATTAGTATAGATATCCGGCATGATATTTTTCCACATTGAGATCTGATGTGTTTTCAAAGTGTTCCTTTATTTATTTATTTTTGAGCAATATATATATATATATATATATATATATATATATATATATATATATATATATATATATTTATTTATATTCAGTATATATGTAAAATATAGTATGAACACTAAATAATATCTCTAAACTGCTGAAAAGGTCTAATACAATAAAGTGTAATATCTGCATTCAGCTCTTACAGGAGGTTCAGCAAGTCAAAAGGATGAATATTAGAGGTGAATACGATTCTGCCCTATTTTATATTCAATCCAGGTTCATTAGCATTCAGCAGGATGCCAAAATCCAAAAAAATGAAATGCAAATTGAAAAGACATTAGAAGTATGTCAGTATTAATAACCTTAACATCCAAAACTACATTACGCTTCCATGATGAGCTGACCATCTGCCTTGTACACTGCAAATTAAGCAGAGGGCAGACATTAACCCTTTCACCGGCAGGCAGACCTGCATAACACTGTCCCTGTACAGACAGGGCAGGATCAGAATCTAACAAAGGAGTGAACAGGTTAACTGAACATCTTGATTCCTGGTGAACATCAGCATGTTTGGTCCCTGCATGGAAACCACCTTCATTGAGAAAGGAGGAAGATACAATATGACAAATGGTATCCCAGAGTAGAACAGATGCAATTGTAAAGACAATAGGAAAAGAGAATGTTGTTTTAAGATACTGATATAATGATGATAAACAGCACAATGTTGCCTCTTGTTATAAAAGAGAGTTAATTTTTTTTAACTTCTATTTTCTGCAACATAATGGCAAGTGACAATGAATGCTGCAATCTAATGGAGCGATATGCTTGTAGCTCATGCTGCCACTTCTGGGCATACAAAGGTTACTGCAACCATAGGTGACCTCCACTGTTCCTCACTATATTGGTCATCATGTATGAAGTCTTGAAGTATGAAGTCTATGAAGCATGAAGTGGTTTGTCTTCAGACCTGAACTGACAATGTGCAGGGCTTCTTCCGGGGCACTGACCTGAATTCTATGACACCCCTTCATTCCACCTTCATGGGCAAAGGAAAGGGTCACTTGATGTTGATAGCTGACCTCAAACACATGCTTGACCTAACGTAATTTGTGCATTTGGAAATACACATTTTAACCTTTTTCCAAAACCCCAATTCTCTTCTTCACCTTCAAGACGCATCATTGATTTGTTAAGCCATTTTTTTCAAAGACTAAGTTTTCCCAACAAGTCTTTAAATTCAAAGGGTTATTCTTGGGAACCAGTTGCCAGCTATTGTCTTGTCATTCAAAAAAACATCAGTACAACTTCTGATGGCCCTAATCAATAATGACACAGAGATTGTAGCGTGGTAAAATCTACATTCTGACCCAAAAGAATGAATGCACTGTGCTCTCCCAATCTTATTATTTGCAACAGGTAACATTCTTCATTTTTGTTCTAGTAGTTTTTGTAAATGATACCCAATTTGCCACCATAAAATAAATCAAGGTATCATGTTTATAAACATATCTAAATTTGATTTGGCAAATTATATATGAAAACCAAGCCCCAACAAAAACCACATCTGCTCATTCCCAACTTGATACAAGTTTGAGCTCCAAAGTTCGGAAAAGCTTGCATAATATAAAAACATTATCATAAGAATAAATGATGATGTTGCAGTGTCATTGCTAGCCGTTGGCTCTCCTGTCTCCCCTTATAGAATATGAGCTGAATTCAGCTGTATCATTGTTAAATATGTTCCCCTTTGTTTGTGAACAGATGCAGCTCGAATGCCTTTGGACAGTGGATTTCTCCAGTGCGGCATCGCACAGACTTGTGCTGAATTAATTAACAGGACTTCGTCTAGAGTGGAAATATGAGCTAATTTGTAACGAGCAAAGTAAAAATGAAAATAAGGTTATTGAAGGCTAGAGGCTCCCCCCGCAGATCAGGCTGTGTCAAGGAGTACAGATATACTGCCTTCAGGAAGACTTCGACTCTGTAAGCCTGCGAATTGCCCGCACACACGTCTCCTCCTCTATGCTACTTGGTTATTCAGTTGTGAAACTCAATATTGGAAATATCAGCGCCTTTCAGGAATGCTAAGTTAGTACTGCAGTATTTAAACCTGATAATACACTGCTGTGCTGTGGTTAAATCTCCACGTTTTTAAAGTCTTGAGAATCTTTCAGTTTTCAGCTGTTGTACCAGCAAGCCAGACAATGGCTTCACTTTAGGAAAATATATATTGTGTTTGCAAAAAATGGATGAAAACATAGATTTAAAAGATGTCACAATTGGGCTCATAAACAAATCTGACTACTCAGATTAAAAGGATTTTAACTGTGCAAGTGTTTTTAATAAAGATTTAGATTTGCCCCACTTGAACTTGCTTTGTCTGCCTCTTTAGCTTTACAGTCAAGGGTTAGAAGTCACTTGGATTCTCACAGCGTCAGTTCTGTTACCTGCTTTGCCCCACACAAGCTCCTAGGAGTACATACTGTATAATAGGGCCTATGGGAATGGAGACAACTGCACAGCTAAGTCATTGGATACAGTTTAGAAATCTCAGAAGCTTGGAAATCTTGGTTGCAGGCAGGTAATGGCAGAGCAGTAAGTATCTGACTTGGGGCCATACACCGTAAAAAACCCAGGGGGTCAAAAAATATGTTGCTGCTAATTCCATCACTTTAGGTACTTTTACCTTGTGTTGGGCGCCTTGGGTTCTACGTTTCCCAGTTGACAACTAATAGAAACCTGAATATAAACCTAGTTTTAGGTGGTTTTTAAGGTATCCCTCTGGAAAATGGTACTTGGTTTTGGTTATTGTTATTTGTAATTTTGTTTATTCTAGGGATGCACCGAAATGAAATTCTTGGCCGAAGCCGAATAATAATGAAATGCTTGGCCGAAGGCCAAAGGCCGAATACCAAACGCGGTGTTTCGCATTTTTTCCATTTATTTTGCCAATTTTTTGTCCTCTCTCTTGTCCTCTCGTGTCTCTCTCTCTTGTCCTCTCGTGTCTCTCTCTCTTGTCCTCTCACTCTTTCTCTTGTCCTCTCATGTCTCTCTCTCTCTCTCTCTCTTGTCCTCTCACTATCTCTCTCTTGTCCTCTCATGTCTCTCTCTCTCTCTTGTCCTCTCATGTCTCTCTCTCTCTTGTCCTCTCACTCTCTATCTTGTCCTCTCGTGTCTCTCTCTCTTGTCCTCTCGTGTCTCTGTCCTCTCATGTCTCTCCTTACCTCCCTCCCTCCCTCCCATCTGCAGAGTCGATGTTTGCTGTATGGCTCCTGTGCCCTGTCACAGGCGGAGGCGGAGTACATTTGGTATCACTCCGCCTGTGACAGAAGCCGGCGCTAAGCGGCTATACAGGAAGCATCCGCTCTGCTTCCTGTAGTGCCTCCGGCTATGTTTACAGTGATGCTCGGGGATGGCGGGTCGCCGGTCGGGTGAACAAACGTCATTGTTCGGCACAAATTTATTCGGCCTTTTTACTTATTCGGCCGAACACCGAAAGTGCTTTTTTTGCTATTTTCGGCCGAATAATTTCGGTTGCCGAACATTCGGTGCATCCCTAGTTTATTGTAGTGATCGACCGATATCGGTTTTTCGTTGCCGATACTGATATTTTGGCCAATGCATATCGGTATTGGATGATATGCGCTGATATTTTTGTACATTTAATTTTTTTTTTTTTTTCTTGACAGGTACTCTTGTGGAGGGATCTGGGGGTTTAAAAGACCCCAAACCCCTCCTCTGCACTTAAAAGCAATCAAAATGCCAAGTTTGGCTGTTTTGAATACTGTAATTTGTTTGAATCTGGCGCAAGTATCTGGAAGTGATGTCACTCATGACATCACGTCCGGGTTTTTGCATGGAGACCCGATCATAGCCAAATGCAGCTTTGATCGGGCATTCGGCGGCTGTGCAGGCTGTTTGCACGGGTCTCCCAGTGGGACAGGAGACCCGGGCAAGCCGCAGAAGGCAGCGGGAGGGGGGGACGTCCCCTCCCACTCCTTGTAAATGACAGCTGAGCGTCTTCTCAGCCGTATCGGTTGCCATTACAAGACAGCCAACTGTTGGCTATGGACGCCAGTACCGGGGTGATGCCTCTAGCTGCAGGTATCACTCCGGTACAAGCACTTTGCCGAAATATTGGCAATATCGGTAACTTCCGGGGCCGATTCCGATATATTGGGAAAAGTGCATATCGGCACTCGATATATCGGTTACATAGTTACATAGTAGGTGAGGTTGAATAAAGACAATAGTCCATCCAGTTCAACCTGTGTAGGTGTGTGTGACTGTAATCATCTAACATAGCCTTTAATCTCCTGATCCTTGAGATGCAAGTCTAAGAGTCTTTTGAAAGTCACCATACTACCCGCAGAAACCACCTCTTGTGGTAGACAATTTAACAATCTTGTAGCCCTAACAGTAAAGAACCCCCCACGTTGCCTGAGGTTAAAATCCCTACTTTATTGTTCAGTATACACAAATAGTCTGCTACGCAGTTTAGACTATGCATAATGGGCACCATGCTTTACTTTAGACAAAATATATTAAGCCATAAAACCATTTCTGAACCTTTAATGTAATATGCTATGTGGAATCCACTTGCTCAGCAGGGGATCTCTGAGCAGGTAGATGACAGGTCCATGTCTGCTTCGCTATAGAGAGCCGACACAGACACAGTCCCGCTCTCCTCTATGGGTCTATTAGATGTAAACGGACTGCCTGTTCATTTCCATCTGATGCCATCTGATCCGCTGGATAGATGAAAAATACGACCACCTTCCGTCTGTTTTTGGTAGACAGGATCGGATAGCAGCGGGTGTCAGCGGACATGTGTAAAAATCAACCTCTTTGCATTCATTCAGAAAATTCAAAGCATTTTCTGAATGGCGCCTGTGCTGACCGGCTTACCTCCTGTGTTCAGAATGCATCAGGCCAAGCATATCCTATCTGTTAAAGGGCAAAAGCTCTTTTTGCAGAACTACAGACAGACATATACTATATCTTTTTCTTTAAAGAGAACTGGTCAGTCTAATCTATAAATATACAAATCAATAGAAGGCTGCGGCTGCAGGTTGTAAGCTGCATATACGAGCATTTACATGCATACAGGGAAGGATAAACGCCCCTGGATGAAAAACTGTGGCTTTGCACAAACACCTGTGACCCCTGGGTTTATTTATTTCAATTGTTTTTTTATTATTGAAGCTTAGAGATATGAAATTAATAATACATTGTGCAACAGAATATATATTGCCTGGAATTCAACTTTAAAGCAGAACCAAATCCATTTCCAAAACAGTTACATTCAAGGAATGCCTTGAATGATTAGTGTCTCAAATGCTTGTGTTCACAACTGAACTGTCAAGCCATCAAATGGCTGGTGTCATAACTGAACACATGTGCAGCACCATAGCAACTGCTGATCAAACAGAGGCTAATGCTTCGCACACACTAAGAGAAAATCAGAGGAACTATCGCCTGGTTTTCCTCGATGTTTCACAGTAAGTCATAACCAAAGATAGAAATAATGTACGAAAATTCTCGTACAACAAAGACTTTTTTTTTGTTATTTCTGATCATGCACAGTCTTTTGTAGCTGTTATTTCTTGTATGCAAATGGTACACATCAAAAAAAAAATTACTCGTTTGTTTCCCATACGAGATAAATTTTGGCGTTTGCCCCTTCGGAAATTTTCGATCGGAATGTTGGAATTGGCTGTCAAAAGTTGTGTAGACACTATCAGAAAATCGTACGATCGTTCCTCTAAAGATAATGTTTGCCCAATTTTCTTATAGTGTGTATGGGACATAAGATGGCAGCTTCCATGGCTGTAAAGGAGAGGAGGGTTTAGTTCCACTTTAAGTCACTGCAGATAAAGCATGTCCTGTCAATCTAAAAGGCAGTATATAGATCTAGACATGGCTGTTCATTGACTGAGCTATCAACTGTGTCAATATTTAAGCATCTAAAGCAGTGTTTCCCAATCTTTTTTCAGTCAAGGCACCCTTTAAAAATTATGGACAGTCTTGAGCACCCCATTATAAAATGTAAAAACTATGCTATTAGTTTTGCATAACATACTAACATCCACACAAGTAGGACACCCAATGTTAGAGGTGATTTATTCTTCCACAGCAAATACACTTTTGCAAACTGGTACCGACTAGTATTTCAAAGTTTCCCTTCCCCCTCAATTTTTCTCCATCAGTCAGCTAATGTGCCCTTAAGAAGTTTGTAATGGTTCCCAGTGAAAATCTGTGGCTTTGTGCAACTAAAAAGGAGCTTTATCCACACACCGGCTTGTATACAATTTTGGGGCAATTTTTATGCATTTTGTAAAGGCACCCCTGAAGAAACCTCAAGGCACTCCAGGGTGCCTATGAAGAAACAAGCAGAGCGCCTCTGAGTGCAGTATTAATTTATTCCAAGGAAGCACACAATAATAATAGCTCACATGGGGTAAAAGATCATAGGCTCTGTATCAGTCCGGTGGTCCGCGGGGATGGCTGCAGGATCCAGCGTCCGGAGATGTAAGGGTGGTTGCAGCCAAGTAGATGAAGCCTGGAGATGGAGAGGCTGGCTATGCGTCTTCCGGGTTCGGCTGTGACGTGCACTGCATGACATCACCGGGGCCAGGAAGATGACACGACGCACTTCAGAGCATGTGCCAAGCTCACAGCGGGCATGCGCACTCTTTTCTCAACTGTAAGGTACATGTAAGGTACATTTTGAGAAAATAGTGTGCATGCCCACTGTGAGCTTGGCGTATGCTCTGAAATGCGTCGTGTCATCTTTCCGGCCCCGGTGACGTCACGCGGCGCACGCTGCGTTCCAGCTTGGTTTCCGTAAACAGCCGAACCCTGAAGACGCAAAGCCGGCCTCTCCATCTCCCGGCTTCATCTACTTGGCTGCAACCACCCTTACATCTCTGGACGCTGGATCCTGCAGCCATCCCCGTGGACCACAGGACTGATACAGAGCCTATGCTCTTTACCCCATGTGAGTTATTATTATTGTGTGCCTGGAATAAATTAATACTGCACTCAGAGACGCTCTGCTTGTTTCTTCATATGCTTTCTCCCACAGAGCTGACTTCCCTGTGCTGTGGAGCCAGCCCTTACTGCAGTCATATATCCAAATTCCTGCTGGCACACTGTCTCTTCCCTGGGACTTTTATTTACTACTATGGACTTGAATATCTTCCATGGTTCCCCATGTATATGATTGTTTTTTATACATTATATAACTTTTATCAAACCTTTTTTTAATCCAGGGTGCCTGGGCACCCTTGGTTAAAAAAAGGCTGATCTAGAGCACCAGCAAGGGTGACAATGCTCCAGCGATTTTATTGCAAAAGGTAGAGGGTTGTGTCACACTACCAAAGTAAGTGCCTATCCAATAGATCTACTGTCATCATCAACAGTTATTTAAAAAATGTTCCAGGGAGTACATTGAAAAACTGAAAGGCCAGTCTTACTGGTATAGGCAGCATAAATCAAATATGAGATTTTATAGTTTGACTATAGTTTTATTTTAGGTGAGCAGTATTCTGCTTATTGCTTGGTTTTCACTTGTACTCATCAACAGCAAGCATTGCTGGCCAGAGTTTCCACAATAATTACAGCTGCCTGGCAGTAAATGCCCCCCTGTCATATTTGCCAGTTTTCCTTGCACTGTCTACTGCTCAGTTTTTAAAGTATGGTGCCAGAGACCGTGTAACCTAATCCTCCGTATAGTTAAATGTCACTGTTGCCCTCGAGAGCTTGATGCAGCTCCAAACTAAAATAACTTATTTGTACTTCACTGATTTCACCTTAAGGTGTTTCACAGTGAATCTTCTCATCTAAGACTGTAAACACAAGCTTTATGAATCATGAAATGTAATAAATACAGTATGTACCATCTGCTAATACAAACTGCTAGTGTGCATCCAATTAGGGCTATAATCCCGGAGTCTTTAGCATCCTTTGTTTTTGTAGCATTGTTAACAAGCATACTTTGCATATCTACTTTGAAGACTCCAAGATATCCTCAAATGTTTCATGCCTGGTATGAACTCCACCTTGATTATGACAGGTGACAATTTGGCAGTGTATGGAGTATAAAGCAAGGCAAGAGATAACAAGGGACAAGTAACAAAGGAAATGTAATTCTGCAAGGTTGGAAATCTTTGGTTGATAACTGACTGTTCTCAGTGGGGGATAATTAAAGTGTTGGAGATCACAGTCTGTTACATGTTCTAATGGTAAAATCTGTGCGTCCGTGTGTTTTAAGTGAAAAGAGCAGAGTGTTTCTTTCCCAAATGAGCTCAGTCTAATGTTCTTAAAGCTGAACTCCAGACACAAAAGCTTTAAAGCGGAGTTTCGGGCACAGAAAACAATTTTCACTGAACATACCCCCGGGACAGTCAGGGATAGTACATTCCACAATGGCTAGCCTCTGATCTGTCCCGGTTCGCACTTACCTGCAAGATGAAATACTCACTTATAAAATTTCTTCCACAGCGTTGCCATCTCTCTTGTGGGCAGCTGAAGCCGGCGCGGTCCTCTTCTGCGTCTTCTTCCGCGTCCTCTTCTCCCAGAATGCGCCTGCACCGCCCCCTCTCGTCACTTGCAGTGCGGCGCCGCATTCCTCCACAGCTTCTGGGCATGCCCAGAAGCTGTTTAGCAGGGGAATGCGGTGTCGCCCCGGAAGTGACGAGCGGGGCCGGTGCCGTCACATTGATTCCTGGGAGCGATGACATTCAGCTCCCAGGAATCATCGCGAGACAGGAAGTGACGGTGGAGCCGCGGCGCTGAGGGAGGAAGTACCCTGAGTATTTTCGATCGTCAATTACAAGGTGAGTAAAAAAAAAAAAAAAAAAAAAAAAAAAGAACCTAACTATCCAATTCCTTTTCAGGTGATGGAGAACTAGCGGACGGGCACAAAAAAAAAAAAGATTGATTTTGTGCCCGGAACTCCGCTTTAACTCATATATATTCCTCAATAGCTACAGAGTATAAATGTTCAGGTTGTGTGCTACAAACCCCTTTTGTGAACCCAAATACTATCTTGTAAAAGTAGCAGTGACATCATCACTGGGCTGTACATATCCAGTGCAGAGAGCAAATCTATGGGAAGGCCCCACCCATTACATGCTGCCTACGGAAACCTACAGGAAGGAACAGAGACAAGACCTGTCACCTTACACAAGAAGAGAGTGAACGGTCTTTATTAAAGGAAGTACCTGCACAGAGGCAAAGTTACCTGCTGGACTACTGCACAGATCTGGAAGAAATTCACAAAACACACCAGCATTCAAGGAATTATTCACATGACTCTTGTATTTAGACAATATGTGCTGATCTTGGAGTTCAGCTGCAGCTCCAGATTAAAACATTAGTTGTTGCCAGAAGCTCAAATAGGTTCCTGTAGAAAAAGTACACTGTATTACCAAAAGTATTGGGACACCTGCCTTTACACTCACGTGAACTTTAATGGTATCCCAGTCTTAGCTTATAGGGTTCAACATTGAGTTGGCCCACCATTTCCAGCTATAACAGCTTCAACTCTTCTAGGAAGGCTGTCCTCAAGGTTTAGGAGTGTGTCTATGGAAATGTTTGACCATTCTTCCAGAAGCGCATTTGTGAGGCCAGGAACTGATGTGAACAAGAAGGTCTGGCTCTAATTCATCCCAAAGGTGTTCTATCAGGTTGAGGTCAGGACTCTGTAGAGGCCAGTCAATTTTCTCCACTCCAAACTCGCTCATCTATGTCATTATGGTCCTTGCTTTGTGCACTAGTCTAAATCATTTGGTGGAGTGGGGATTATGGTGTGGGGTTGTTTTTCGGGGGTTGGGCTTGTCCCCTTAGTTCCAGTTAAGGGAACTCTTAAGGTGTCAGCATACCAAGACATTTTGGACAATTTCATGCTTCCAACTTTGTGGAAACAGTTTGGGGATAGCCCCTTCCTGTTCCACCATGACTCCGCACCAGTGCACATACAAGGTCCAAAAAATACATAGATTAGCGAGTTTGGGGTGGAGGAACTTGACTGGCCTGACTTCAACCCGATAGAACACCTTCGGGATGAATTAGAGTGCAGACTGCTAGCCAGTTCTTCTCGTACAGCATCAGTGCCTGACCTCACAAATGCACTTCTGGAAGAATGGTCAAACATACTCAAAGACACACTCCTAAACCTTATGGACAGCCTTCCCAGAATAATTGAAGCTGATAGCTGCAAAGGGTGGGCCAACTCAATACTGAACCCTACGGACTAAAACTGGGATGTCATTAAAGTTTCTGTGTGTGTAAAGGCAGGCATCCCAATAATTTTGATAATATAGTCAATACAAAAAGTAAATTTGAAATGCATACAGATAGTATTCATTACCTGCTGCATAGATTTTTTTTTTTTTAACAGACGTTGCATTTGTTGCACCAGTCCATCCCCTTCCTTTTGTCTAAAATTTGGTAATCCCAAAATGCACATGCTACTGATTCTGGAAACCCATCTTGCTGCCTCTTTCACCCAAAACCCCTAACATAGAACAATGCCTACTAGGTTGTTTCTTGTAGCCACCATTAAAACCCGACTTGGAAGAATGAACATGGTTGCAGATGTAGAAAGCAGGGAGAGAAAAAGTTACACAGCAAGATGCAGAGAGTACATTCTCACTGCCCTCTTACTGGTCCTGTATAAAGCTGTGTGTAATTATTCTGCTGGTGGTTACCTAAACATTAAAATAAAAGTCCAGTCAAATACTACCTAAGCTTAAACCTGTTCCCTCTCTCATTCTAAGCCCTATACTAACTACCCTGTACAGGAAAGATAGCTATACTTACCTATTTTAAGGGAGATCTGGTCTGGTCACATGACAGCCCACACCGGATGCCCCATAGTAAGCCTATGGGAGGCATAACCGCATAGGCATTGCAGCTGTTGTCGGCATCTTCACCGAAGTCAGCCAAAGTGTGGAGAGATCACGTGACTGTACAATGGCGCATTTAGAATAGGTAAGTTAGATATCTTTCCTTTACAGGGTACTTAGTATAGAGCTAAGAATGGTGGTGGGAGCAAGTTTAAGCTTAGATAATATTTGACTGGACTTACACTTTAAATTAGGGTAAATTTGAGAGCAATACTCTACACTAGATTTCGGCTGAAGCAGCTGTCCTTTAAGCTGGCCATACAAGGTTTGAAATTTGGCCAGTTCAGCAGAGACCAGACAAATTTTGATCCAAGTAAGGGCACTGTGGTTGTACAGAATTTCATTTACAGATCAACTTCTATATAACCACTATGTCTGGACTCCCCTGCTGGATCAGTGCTGCAGGCTATAGCCTTCAATACTGATCAGTGTATTCTAACAGCAGGAAATGCTCCTCAAAGGCTCCTCAAGGCACACTGTCAGAGTACAATAGCTCAGCATAGAGTATTTCCCCATTCACATTAAGTGTGTGAATGAGGGAATTAAGTCAGTTTTATTTTGGTACTGGTAGCAATTCCATCTATGTTTCTTGCAATAGGGAGGAAATACTTTTGTATCTAAACCCACTCCCTTCTCTACATCATGTTGATCAACCTCACAGTATACAAAGAGCAGAGCAAAAAATATCCTAGGCCCAGAGCCCCATGAAGATGAGATTTTATTGTTTCAGGTTCACATCTGTTTAGCTATGACATGCTGAGAGGGATATGCCAAACAGAGGAAGGCTGGGATCCTTAAGCCTGGGGTGCAAACACAACCAACTAACCCTTTAATGAAAGGAACAGAAATGTTGCCATGCAAAGTGTACCAAGGTACCTCATTAATTAGTAGGAATTGAGTAATCTGCCCCATGACATCCCAGAGTCATAAAAAGGTGATGCTGGTAGACTTCCATATAGAAGACACTGCAATAGCAGATCCAAATGGAAAACAGGTAGCAAAATGATGCATACATTCTGCTTCACTGACTACAGGTCCTGCTCTGATCAATGTATGAATGGTAAAATATCTTCGCTTATGGCCACCAGCCCACCATATCTTAATAGTATTGGCCCAGAGAACAAATGTTCCCAAGCCCATTCTTTACGTGAATCCAGACACAGAGTACTGGATTTGTATTTTCTAAGGGTCACTGAAATTATCAATGGCCACACTGGCTCTGGTTTTGCAGCATTCCGCAAGATGAGGGCCACCATTAGGAAAAATACAATGGTAAAATTAATTCATACCAGAATAGAGCCAATGCATTTTGAGGATCAAACACGCTCCCCATTCCCCTGAACCCAGGCCATGTCCGTGAACTAATATTAAAATCCCAAAATCTGTGGATGGCAGTCAGCAAATGAAGGCAATTTTTTTTTTCTAAAATGCTGAATTAGGATATGTTCTATGACAATTCTAGGTGCAGATAGTGCATGGCAGAGTTCCCCCTTTAATGAAACAGTATGATTGTTTCCCATCTATATATAAACTAGAGAAATTTTTCAGCAGTCAGGCCTACACATGCCACTTACTGCTTTATTAGGAAATAATGCAGTTTTCTGCTGACCCATATAATGACATAGTAAGTCATCCCCAGAGTGATACAGGTTACATGACAGAAAATGATACTTAATGAGTGTCAGAAATATGGGGTCTCTTAACAGACGGCATTTAGCATAGAGCAGGCGGCAAACAGAAGCCTCTGTCAGAGCAGGGGTTAAGAGGAGAGATAATTACCAGCCAATACTGTCACAGATGCTGACTGGCAATATCTCGGCTAATGGCACTGCTTGGATTAGCGCGTAAAACAAATGTGTCTTGGAAACGGCTGGCTTGGTCATTATGCTAAAATGACCACAGCATGACCTTCTGGCTCCACTGATGTTCACAAATGAATCTGTGCTTGTTGGAGCAATAAAGGATTAGGACAAAGGAGAGGCAGATTCCTAATTACCATCACCAATCCGCACGGGAGCAGGGTTGCCAGGGAGGACATTTTTCTAAATGCCCAGATCTCTGGGCTCCAATCGGCTAAATGCTATGAGATGGTTATCAATCATTTAGTATGCTTCCTTTCTGCTGTACTTCAAAGAAGATTTAGAACTTGTTTGCATACTTATGATAACTGTTTGAAAAAAATTCACTAACATTCAGATAAATCTCTTCAATATGGTTCAATTTCTTCCTCCATATGGTACTAGGCCATTTCAAGGCAAAAATAGCAAGGTATTTAAAGGCCATAACTATCCAACACAAAAAAAATAGTGCTTGCTTCAAGATGGTAACATCTAAGCTGAGATTTATGCTCAATAAGAGACAAATCTTGATGCCTGACCAGTACTATCCCATAATGTATAGTTACTTGGTATAAAAGCAAGCATTTTGACACATGATGTTTCCAGTAGAGGCTTTTTACAATCAGCTGGTAAGCCAAAGCATTTTCGGTGATAGAATTCCTGATTTCAAGAAATTGATTGCTTAAAAAAAAAATAATAACCTTATACTTTTTTGATTGATTATCCACACATATAAGCCTAACACTGCCTCAGTTGCTAATCTCCTCTTGTAAGGTAATGCAATATTGTAATATAATATAATAGTTTTAGATAGACAGTAGTAGTTTAATATCTCTTGGATGTGTCATCAGCAGGTTAACCAGTTTCAAACTCCAGGCCGACATTGTGACCTCTGTAAGGGTCTGTGTTTATGGGCTTTTGTTTACTTCAGACAGGTTTTGCATTCCCATACAAGCCTATAGGAATTCAAAATCCACTTGAATCAGGTCCACTGCAGGTCAGAAGAGGGTCAACTGCAGGCCACATGCATCTTTCAGTGAATTTTGAATGATCCCCAAAGCATTTAAAAAATTATATCAAACTGATGCCATTGGCACACGCCCCATGGATGCACATTGAATTCTACATCTTATTATACTCTATAAAACTCTCACACACAACATCATAATATCCTTTTGAGTTTATAAACAGTTAAATTTGGGAAATCAAGTCAGACCCTCTAGTGAAAATATCTTAAACTGGAAGTCAGTATGATAAAAAAAAAAGAACACAATTACGTAAGTCAACCGATCAAGCCTTCTATGCTAAGTGATTATCATATTACCCTGCATCTTAGATCATTTATTTGAGTTATTCAGATAATGATAAAGCAAAACATTCAAATAGAATTGTTATTTTAAAATAGATTTTAAACAAATTTGGAATTGATACAATTTTACATACACTAGAAATAAAGGAACACTAAAATAGCATTGAGACTCATGTGGCAGCAAAGTGGTTAACCATTTCTTAAAATTTTATAAAGCATCTAAAAGCTCAGAGCCCACCAATTCCCTCTCTGCTTTAATACGTATCATCAGAGAGATGAGTAGGGATCCGCTGCCCTGTGTCGGCAGGGAGCTGAGATATGCCAAGGAGGGAACATTTGGCTAGGGTGCTGGATATACTGATTAAACAACACCTGTCCAATGTGAGCAATCAGCGCTGCCATCTCTGCTAGGAGCTAATCATCCCATCATGCCAGCTGGAGGTACGCTCTCATTAGTGGGACTGACATAAGGATGAGTGCAGGGAAAAAACCTCAACTGTCCATTAGAAAACGCAGACCTTCTTTGGTGAAAAAACTTCCCTGCATATACCATTCAAGCAAGACAGCATTAAACCCCAAGTAAAACAACCTGAATACTGTTAACCCCCTTAATATAAATATACTTTGCCATTATAGTCATTTTGAAAAGCAAATCATCCATAGTTTTGCATTATAATCAGCCATTTTCTTTAAACTATAGGTCCAGTCAAACCTTTTTAGTTAGAGGGGTAAAGGATTTGAACCCATGCTGGGTTTTTACTGCTATGCCGGGTTAGGGTAGAGAGATTTCTGATTATGACTGTTGCTGTGACAGTGGAACCAGAGAGGAAGTGAGGAAAAAGCTGCAACATGCACAAATCAACAATAAAAACTGGGATCTAGCCTTCCCCTAATCAATAAAACAATATATATTTCTCTCTGTTTTGATGTTAGAGCTTTTTTCTCACTACCCGTCTGCTGAAACCAGAGCCCTATATATTTGTAAAACCCAATGGAGGTTCTAATCCTTCCCCCAATCTATATGAAAAACTTGCAAAGTTTTCAACAAAAAAGTTTGATTTAGACAAAATTCTACTTCTGTGTTTTGTGGATTCGCCAACCTAGAAAGGATATGAAAACAGGCAGAGGTGCTTTGTCAGCGCCACTGCTCTGCTAGTTACATTGGACGACTCATGCTCTCAGGGAGAACCAGTCTGTGACCCAACTAAAATAGCAACACTGACAGCAAGGATAATGTAACTGGCCATCCAAGAAGCCATGGATTCAGCAGTTTTTTAAGGGCATTAAATCCCCCTAGACATTATCTCCTAGAAAATACCCAAAGAATCACAGAGGCCAAAAATAGTGTGTCCCTGCTGGAAGACAAGCTTACTTAAGGACCGTACACAAAGGGAAATTTCGTCCGACGACCGATCTGCAGATTTTCGGATTGTTAGTATGGTGCTTTTGACAGCCGACTCCGACTTTTCGGCTGACAAAATCATAACGTGCAGGCTATAAAATTTTAATAATACAACGTCCGATTTTCGTCTCATTAGTACAGATTTCGACAGAAAAAAATCTTAAGAGCAAGACTAGGCATGCTCAGAGAGGAAAGAACACATACAAAGCAATCCAACACATGACATCACTTCTGAAGTAGAATTCTGTCGTACGGGAAAATTCATATGAAAATAACCTCTTCACTTTCCACATCAGACTAGTATGCCACAAAAAACGGACGACAGATCATTCGAAAATCTGATCGTGTGTACGGGGCTTAAGGCTCAAATATTAATTTCAGAATCCAGAAAACAACATCTTCTGGATAAACTGGGTGACTTATAGGCCTGCCAAAACAATATCAGCCAGAGGCACTCGAAACACAACAAACCATACCATCATTGCTGGACCTTGACCACAGCTCCAAGGTGGAAAGAGCACATTGAGTTGGCCCTCCAATAATAAATGCACCTTTTCCATGCCCTGTTATTGTAAAATATTTGGACTCTAACAATAAAAAAATACATTTCACAAGCACCTATCTTTATGTGAGGTATGTTTACCAGCTAGATTTTTAGTTTAAGAAAATGTTATATTTAGTAGCTGTATTACTCGGCTTTCATATTGCCAAATACAATGAGGCTGTACTTTTGAGTTCTAGGGTATGTGGATACTTATACTGTGCTTATTCTCTCAAACAAAACAAAAAAAATATATACATGTTTAAGGTAATTGGAATTGAAAGGACTTTGGTATAGGATAAAAAGAAAAGATAGATCAATAGATTGATAATAATTAACTGGATGAATCATTGGTACAAAATCGGTGTATTGGTGGATTAATACAATGGAGTTCACGGATGGATCATCAGAAAGGATTGAGAGAATGAAAGGATTAGTGGCATTATTTAAGTGAAGGCTATACATGGGAGGGCGTGAAAGCTGTGAACTGATGAATATTTTCAAGAATTACAATGACTGAATCTCTATAATGTAATCAGGTGCTGGTACATCTTTACGATGGTATTAAAGAACAGATTGATAAATCACTGCAATAAAGTTATCGGAAAGGCTAGGTGATTGGAATAAAGCAAATGAATGAAAAGATGACAGATATGAATGAATTGCTGGGATTATAATTGTAAATGGAAGAATCAGCAGTATGAATAAAACACCAAAGTAAATTTAACTTCAGAAAAGAATAAGTGAAGGGAACAGAAAGGTGTGAATAAATTCTTCTGATTAAAGACATTGCTCCCATACAGTCAGTGAATGGATCTGAATGAAATAGAATAGACAGTTTTAAATAATTATGGCAAAAAATGCCACGAGTAGTAAAGAAAAAAAAAAACCACAAGAATGTTATTGGGAAAGATTATTATATATATATATATATATATATATATCAGAGATCGACTGATTATCGGCAAAGCCGATATATTGAGGGCCGATATGCACTTTCCCCTATATATCGGAATCGACCACCAAGGTGACCGATATTGTCGATATTTCAGGAAAGTGCTTGTACCGGAGTGATGCCTGCAGCTAGAGGCAACACCCCGATACCGGCGTCCATAGCCAATGGTCGGCTGTCTTGTAATGACAACCGATGTGGCTGAGAGGCCCGCTCAGCTGTCATTACAAAGAGTGGGAGGGGACGTCCTCCCCCCCTCCCGCTGCCTTCCGCGGTCTCTCGACCCGGGCAACCAGCCTGCACAGCCGCCAAAGACCCGATCAAAGCCACATTTGGCTCTGATTGGGTCTCCATGCAAAAACCCGGAGGTGATGTCATGAGTGACATCACTTCCGGGTACTGTCTGGTGCCAGATTTAAAAAAAAAATGACAGCATTCAAAACAGCCAAACTTGGCATTTTGAATGCTTTTAAGTGTAGAGGAGGGGTTTGGGGTCTTTTAGAAAAAAAAAAAAAAAAATTAAATGTACAAAATATTGGCCAATATCATCCAAAACCGATATGCATTGGCCAAAATATTGGTATCGGCAACAAAAAACAGATATCAGTCGATCACTAATATATATATATATATATATATATATATATATATATATATATATATATATTAGTGATCGACTGATATCTGTTTTTTGTTGCCGATACCAATATTTTATATATATACATACATTAGGATATATACATATCCTAAGCTTTTATCCATCTAGCACCTACCTAGGAGGGTGCTACATATATATATATATATATATATAATCGTGATAATGAGGATACAAAAAGCAGAGAAGTTTAAAAAAAATGGTCACAGCATAACCTTAGAAAAAATGTACCAATAAAAAAAAAAAAAAAAGTTGTGCCACCAAAACTGTCATTTCAGCCATTGTTGGGGGTGGTGTTGGTGGGCTAAATCACCCTCCATAGCTACTTTTTCAACCCCCCCCCCCCCGTGATGAAATCTCCCTGACAGAGTTCTCTGCTAAGCCACTTGTGTCATGGAGTCTCATTAAACCTGTTGCAGAAACAGGAGTATCAGTTCTGTTTGGCAAAACAGAAAACTTGCAGAAGTCCCCAAGAGAGAAGAGACATGGGTGGTTCAACTTGCCAGCTTTCATGCAAAATTAAATCAGTGCTGGTGGACTGCAACTTCATCATATCAGATCTACAGAAACTAACAATGCAAGTGCCAAAATACGGGCACATAGGTTGAATTTAGCCCCTCACGGGCAGAGATGTATAGTAACTAAGTAGAACTACTTCACTACTGTACTTAAGTACCGAAAGGCGGTATCTGTACTTTCCTAGAGTAGAATTTTTTTCTCCTACTTCCACTTTTACTTCATTACATTTTTTCAATGATTTCAATACTTCTACTTCGATATTTTTTTTTTTTGTGCTGCATAGTTACTCGTTACAATTATAAAAATGACCACTGCCAGAACAGTAGATGGCAGGTTTCATGAAGCTCAAACATGTGTATTATCAGCGCATACGAAAATAAATGCTACTGTATGTATAAATAAAAGCTGCATTTGAAATAATAAAAAACAATATGATGTTCAAGCTTTGACTTCTTTCTTTAATAACTACATAACACAGTACTTGTACTTTTACTTTCAGTACTTGAGTAGCAATTTTTTTTCAAAACTACTGGTACTTTTACTTTCAGTACTTGAGTAGCAACATTTTTAAAAAATCTACTTGCAATACAAAAAATGTTGAATACTTTAGTACTTCTACTCAAGTCACTTTTTGATCCAGCATATAATATGAGGTCAAACCTAAACACTTTACATTTGTATGCAATCTGGCAGGCCCTTGCACTACATAGAAAAGGTAAATCTGAAGGAAATCTAACCACAAAAGTTGGATAGTGTGTATCCAGCTTAAAGGAAATCTAACAACAAAAGTTGTATAGTGTGTATCAAGCTTAAAGAGGTTGTAAACCTCAGATTTATTTATTTTTTTTAAATTACACCTGAAAGACAAACACATAATGAGCTAGTATGCATTGCATAGTAGCTCATTATGATTTACTTACCTTAGAACGAAGCCCCGAAGCACCGACCGCTCACCTCTCCCATGGGTGACATGTTCTGTCACCCTTCTTCCGGGTTCGCCGCATCTGGCCATCTGATTGGCTGGACCCGCTATTACATCACTCCCGCGCATGTGCGCGGGAGCCGACAGTCACGGTGCATGTTTAGGAGATATTTACAGTACCTATAGGTAAGCCTTATTATAGGCTTCCCTTTAGGTACAACTTGCAGAGGAGGGTTTACTTCCTCTTTAAGTCCAAATCAGGTATTTATAATAGCTGCAATTCAAAATACATGAATTACAATTTAAATGTATTAAAATACAAAAATTTGCTTTAGAAGCAAAAATGGTATATTTATTGACTACAAAGAGCACCCCTTGAAGTATCAGTTTTGGGTGGGCTTTTAATCAGAAGAAAGCACAGAGTTTCAAAATGACACAAATCCAGTAGAATTAATTTGAAAGACATATCACATTATTTAATGCCTATTAGGAAAATGACATTATAGTATTAGCAAAACATTTGATAAGGCAATGCAATTTAAATCCCTCAGTTGTTAAACACAATATGTTCCATTTGGGATGTTTTTCACACTCGGGTATTGGAATTAAGAGGGCTGCTGAAAGTGTCAGAAATATGGAAAAAGTTTGTAAAGCCCCAGAGCTGGGTTTTAATTATACACACGTTAATTGCCCACATGCATATTCAACACAAATTGCCATTTGTAGATAAGACATCAATTATTAATGGAGTGGCTAAGAGGAGTGAGAAGGGAATCTTTGCTTTATAAAGTGTTCGTCATTTGGAGGAGACTCTGAAAGAGTTTCAAATACTGTCAGAAAGAGAGAAAAGCCTCAAGTTACTCGGGGGAATCCTGTGCCTGCCAACAGCACAAAGGAAGACACCCCCTTCATTTCCTATTAGATTACTTAGGTTGGAATTTACTGCATACATATCATTAGGGATGCCAAAACCATCCTTGGCCCAAACCTGGACTAAAACTGTAAAATATTAACTTGGTAATCAATCAAAACCTCATACATCACACACTCAATATATCTACTTACTGTTAAAATTAAGTATTTAGATATGCTATTTGTCTGAGCCACTATACTGATTTTTAAGTGTTACTAAACCCACAACAGTACAGTCTATATATGCAGTAAAGCATGCTTGTTATACTCACTTTGGAACCTAAGGGGTTAATCCTCCGCATTGTGTAAAAAGGCGGTTTGATCCTGTTTTCTCTTATCCTCCCCTTCTACCACTGTCCCCAATCCATCACTGATAGTACAGAGCCTTGGAGGCACTCTGCACATGTTCAGTTTGGTGTGTATTGCTGAAGAGTTTTTTTTTTCTTGGGAGGGTGCATGTGTTCAACACAGCCAATCAGTGTGGTTATGAGTAAGCGATCTCCAGTATTGTGAAACGCGTCAACCTGTCGCATGTCCCTGTGATGTACTGTCTGCACTTTATTCATGGTGAGGAATAAATGCTTCGATGTTTTCATCGAGTTTCTGAGTGCGGTCATTTTTTCTCTTTTGACTGTGAAGTATCTGGATGGCGGATCCGACTCGCACCGGAATGTTTTGTCTCACCTGAGCGGCTTTTCTTTGTCAGAATCAACACAGCCAATCAGCCTAAGTTCAAACAGAGGGTTTGGGGTTCTGCAGCCTCATAGGACAGTTAAAAGAGAATGAAAAACTCATCCTACAAGCTTCAACTAGACACTGATAGAAGTCACAAGAGTGCTCTAACTACTGATGAAAAAAGGTATTTGGGAGTTTCCTAAAATAATTGCATTTGATCTGTGTACTGTGGAAGACCAGATATAGTGAATGCAGGGTCCTGGGTTTAGTAACACTTTAACTCAGTTGAACAATGCACATTGTTTTTACATTCATTTACTATATTGTAGCTTACCAATCATAATATGTGGTGTTTGCACTAGTTTTATTTTTGTTGGCCTTTTTCACTCTGTTTTCACCTGGTGATCTGGTCATTAACACACTTTCTGTATTAGAGTGCCCCTACTCTGAATGAATGAGCACAGGGGCACCTTTGGCCAGCAGCATTGTTAGTTTGGGGAGGGGGGAAGTGTTAGATGTACTAGCAGATATAAACACAGTAACAAATTGAAGCCAAACTCTAGTTAACCACTTTACCACCGGAGGATTTTGCTGTCTTCCGTCCAGGCCACTTTTTGCGATTCGGCGCTGTGCGACTTCAACTGACAATTGCGCGGTCGTGCGACGCCGTACCCAAACGAAATTTACGTCCTTTTTTTCCCACAAACAGAGCTTTCTTTTGGTGGTATTTGATCACCTGTGCGATTTTTACTTTTTGCGCTATAAACAAAAAAAGAGCGTTTATTTTGAAAAAATAACAATATTTTTAACTTTTTTTTATATGAAATTCCCCCCAAAAAAGATGTAAAAACCAATTTTTTTAAAAATTTTTGGTCAATTTGTTTTATGCTACCTATGTTTGGTAAAAAAAATCGCAATAAGCGTATTTTGATTGGTTTGCGCAAAAGTTATTGCGTTTACTAACAAAGGGAAAGATTTCTGTCATTTTTGGTGTTTTTTTTTAACGCGTAATGGCGGCGATCTGCGATTTTTTTTTGCGGGACTGCGACATTGCGGCGGACAGATCGGACCCCTGACTGACATTTTTGACACTTTTGGGGGTACCAGTGACATTACTGCAGTAATCAGTGCTATAAATATGCACTGTTACTGTAAAAATGACACTGGCAGGGAAGGGGTTAATTTTATTGGAGAGGGAGGGGTTAATGTATGCCTGGTGCTTACTGACGTGTAGGGGGGGAGGTGACTGTGTGAGTCATGGACAGATCGGATGTCCAGCTATGCTGAACACTCCGATCTGTCAGTCCCTGTCACTATGGAGATCCGCCCGCTGTGTTTACACACAGCGGGCGGATCTCCAGACTCGATCCCCGACGATCGGGTAAGAGCAGCGGCGATCGCCGCTGCTCCTCCCCTGGCCCGACTCCCGCTGTGAATGAAAACAGCGGGAGCGAGCCTCCGGCGGCGCGCAAGCGCCGCCCAGAAGGGGGAGTGTCTAACGACGTTAATACTACGTCGCTGGACGATAACGAACCACTCTGCCGCAGTAGTATTACTGTGAGCGGTTCTAAAGTGGTTAATAGGCAGTTAGAGCAAACAGTTTGTTTTCCTTTTGGGATAAATGTTTTACAGAGATAAATAAATGCTGATCATTGTAAGCACCCCAGCAAGTGTTACATTGTTTGCCTCATCTCTGTAAATGACACACTCTGAGCAATCCACTGGCTTCCTTAGATCTCACTGCCACACTTTCTGAGTTTGATTTACTAAAGGCAAATAGACTGTTCCCTTTGAAGGGGAAGTTGCTCTTTGCAAGATCTTAGTGAATGAGGTGTAGTTTTGCAGGTTTCCATCATTAAAGCAAATGCAGACAAAAATATATTTTTTTAAAATTTTTCTTGCATATTATTGGGTATTCCTTGCAAAGGGAAATTTCAACACATTCACTAAGCTCTGGGGAAAATTCCCTTGCAAAGTTAACACCCTGTTTTCCTTTAGTAAATCAACCCATCTGTCTTTACTTTCCCAATCTTCTACACTAGAACAGAAGAAGTCTGACTTTTTTTGCAGTTCAGCCTGGTAGGAAGATTTAAGCGTACCTAAAACCAAAATGGAAAATGTAATGTATTGTAGTTTACCAGTCTGTATCTGCATTTGTTTCCTTTTATCCAGCTTTTTTCTCCTCTTTTTTTTCCTGTTGATCCTGTCTCTACTGTGACAAAGTTTACTCAAGGTACTAAATCTATGGAAGAGCAGTGTTGTCACCCTAAGCTGCTCTTCTGATTTGGACAACAAACACCTCCCCCTCTCCTCTCCTCTCCTCTCCTCCCCATAATATGTTTTTTTATAGAAGATATCAGTTATCATAGAAGATAGCTGATAACATTGTTTGAGATTTCAGTTCTGTGCACCAAAAGCTACAAAGCCACTAGATTTCTACCACGATCATCAGCAATGTTTCTGTACTTGCCAAAAATATATTTGTGTCGTAAAAAAGAAAATTAAGATAAGCACAACATATTAGGACCAGTGAGCTGGAATATATATTAACTTTGTTGGGTTTAGATACGCTTTAATTTAAATATAAAGCCTACAAGGAAGATTGTGAGCACAATAATAACAAAAGTGACAGGTAGGTAGAGCCAGGGCTGGGGTGGAGGGGCAGAAGGAGCACATGCCTTGGGCACAGTGATGAGAGGGGGCTTTGTGGGAGCTTCAGGCTTCTCCTGAATCTTAATGACAGGCATTAGAGTTTTACTGATGCTGCCACCGAAGCTTCTCTACCTGTAGCACAGAGCTAAGAGGGTTATGATGCACTTCCCTAGGCTCTGTGGTACAGGCCTGATAGGCATTGGGGAGGGGGGGGGGGGGGGCTAGTGATCAGTGACAGAAGTTGGCAGAAGAAACCAGAACTAGACCTGGATTGATCTAAAAATGCAGAATAGCTTTCATTTTACATGTACAGTGAAATTATTCATGATAATTGTACTAGCCTGCACTCCTGATCCTTGCACTCTGTATTACACGCTCATAACCAAGAGCAGAGTAGGCTCGGGTTTTATTTAACTATATTCCATACTCTCCTAAACCCCTCCCACTTTTATAGCAATTTGGAAACACCTATTACACTACGCAAGTCACAACATTTTGCCATTCAGTGTACCCATGGGTGCTCCAGGTCTTTCACACCTCTAGAAACATCCCTGCTGATAATAATGACTGAAGAGTCACTCCTGTTAGAAGGAGCAGGGGCCCATACCCGCTGGAGGGAGGCTTCTGCTCTATCCTCCCTCCAATTGCAGTCTACTGTGTACAAGAGAGAATTGGCACCTGAGAACACACCTTAGCCTCAGAACAACACCGCTAGGGAGTGAGGGCAGACTGCCCTTCTTTGTGTTTCCCTTTGTATTAAGTTGCCTTCATTTCGAAAGGCATTGAGCCGAGACTGAGGTGTGAACTGTGAGCACACATGGGGGGGGGGCGCAGTTTGCCATCTTCACCCTGGGCACTGAATGGTCCTGCCCCAGTACCCCAGCACTGGGAGGATCTGGAGTCCCAGAATGGTAAAGGAAACTGTGAGTGACAAATTTTAGCGAGCAACTCTTGAAAATATATATTCCAGTACTTGGTAGTCTAACAGTTCTGGTCTAAAACCTTTCTATGATCGAAGTGATCAGATGGGAGGACCTCCACTATCAGGACCAGCATGTGGGCAGCCCAGCAAGAGCCTACTAGCACACAGCGTCTTCGGAAGACCCAGCTACTGTGCAAAACATCTCCCAAATAGTTAGCAGAGTACTCTAGTTCCACTGGGGTCACCCCCCCCCATGTCTTTGGGCCTTGAAATCCTCCAGCTGTTCACCAGAGTTACCCTGGACTTCACTGAGAGGAACATTATCAATGAGGATAATCGCAAGGAGTGTTCTGAACTGTTTTGCTGCAGTAATAATCCTCAGCTAGTCTCTCAGGTGTAGTAGTAGTCTTATAGAGAATATGCTATGACTATGCAGTCACATGTTACCCTGATTGAGTCATAGACACATATGAAGAGTCCATGTATGTGCACCTTTCATTAACTGTTTTGTATTATTCTGCAATGTATAAATGCTCTTAGCCATCCTGAACCTGTTGTGCATTATTGATTCTAACTTTTCATCTGTTTAGTAAACTGCAAGTTAGTTACTCTCTGTCTGATTATTTGAACAATCACCCATTCTGTTTCAACACTAACACCATAGGCGTGCGCAGGGGGTGTGCCAGGTGTGCCTGGGCACACTCTAATCACTCTCTGCAGTGCCGATTTCCCCTACTGCCTGGGCTTCCCCCTGTGTTGCACCCCCTGCAGTGCTACTGGCTTTCCTCCTCTCCTCTTCCCTCGGCTGTTGCAGGGGATGTTTTAGGATGGAGAGCAGGGGAAGTGGCTAGTCATTATGTTATTTACCATCTCCTTCCTTTTCTAAATGAACGCAGTGAACACACTCACTCACTCTCTGTGTTCATTCTTAGCTGAAGCATAATAAACTGTTTTTACTAAGTAAGTGTTTACTATGCTTCTGTTTGAGAATGAACAGGAAGCTGCTCAGCACAGAGCACTTCCCGTTCATTCACTGTCCGGTGCAGCTGAGGCTGCAGAGAAAGGCATGTGTGTTTGAGCTTTGAGGTGCACACCCTAATGCAATAGGCTGCGCACACCTATGACTAACACAGGTAAATAAGCACTGCAAGATGCCTGTATTTCAGCACTAATGTCACCTTTGATATCTTTCGGTCAGGTTTTTTTTACAGTTTTTGTTTTAATTTTACCCATTAAGGATTTAGGGTAACAATAAAACCTGTGCATGTAGCATACAGCCTACTCCTTGTCAATTTATAAAGTTTCCAAGGGGAACTTTTCCATTTATTTGTGGCCTAATTATTTAACAGTTTACTTGAACACCTTATTCAGAAGGGAGCAATCAATGCTGCAAAAAAAAAAAAAACACTAATTATTTTAACAATCAGCTAATTATTTCCCATCACAATGACACCCTGTAGAGCTAGTTTTGGACACTGTTGATTAGTCCTTTGGATGGTCCTCTGCATACCAAGAGCTTTATAAAAATGTACAATACTCTTGCAGTTGAGCTCTTCGTCACATTTTTTAATATTACCTAATCATGAGAATGTATAGTGGGATGAGAACACCTTACTTGTCATTTTATTGGCTACAATGCTGAAAGTAGGGGGTAGACAGAGGCTGCCCCACCTCATCTAATTAGAGAATCGTTTGCATTTATTTAAAGGATGCAAATTATTCTCTGAATGGCACCCATGCCAAAGGATCTCCTGTGTTCAGTAAGCAGCAGGGCAGCAGCTTGGCAGGGGACCTGGAAGGTAGAGGTCATTACTGTAGTGTGTCTGCTACAATCATTACCAGCTTCCACGGGGATCTTCCAGGTATGACACATACATATATACACATTTACATTGGTCCAATCAAGACTAATGTAAACATATAAAAAAAAAAAAAAAAAAAAATATATATATATATATATATATATATATATATATTATTATTATTATTATAATACAGGATTTATTTAGTGCCAACAGTTTGCGCAGCGCTTTACAGTGTGGCGGAAGACAATACCGTTACAGTACAATTCAATACAGGAGGAATCAGAGGGCCCTGCTCGTTAGAGCTTACAATCTAGAAGGGAGGGTCAAGTGAAACAAAAGGCAGTAACCGAGAGGGATGGGCAGATGGATAAAATGGAGGTAGAGTTGTTAGGTGTGGGTAGGATAGGCTTCTCTGAAGAGGAGGGTTTTCAGAGATCGCCTAAAAGCTAATAGAGTAGGAGATAATCGGACAGATAAGGGTAAGGAGTTCCATAGGAATGGAGAGGCTCTGGCAAAGTCCTGGAGGCGAGCATGGGAGGAGGTGACAAGGGAGCTAGAGAGCAGGAGGTTTTGAGAGAAACGAAGAGAGCGATCAGGTTGGTATTTTGAGACCAGGCTAGTGATGTAGCTGGGGGCTAAGCTGTGGATGGCTTTGTAAGATGTTGTTAGTATTTTGAATTTGATTCGTTGGGTGAGCGGAAGCCAATGGAGGGCATGACAGAGAGGAGCGGCGGACACTGAGCGATTGGTAAGATGGATGAGTCTGGCGGCAGCATTCATGATGGATTGAAGGGGGGATAGCCTGTGTAGAGGTTAGGCAATGAGAAGAGAATTGCAGTAGTCGAGGCGCGAGATGACCAGGGAGTGAATTAGGAGCTTTGTTGTGTCTTTGGTTAGAAAGGGGCGTATTTTGGAGATGTTGCGGAGGTTAAGGCGGCAAGATTTGGACAGCGATTGGATGTGGGGTTTGAAGGAGAGTTCAGAGCCTAGGACAACACCTAGGACCTTGGCTTGCGGGGATGGGCTGATAGTAATTCCATCGATATTGACAGGGAGATCAGGGGAAGGGGCACGTGGTGGAGGAAATATATATATCAGCCTTTAACATATAACTTAACCCCTAGCTTTAACATATAACTTAACCCCTAAATCTTATATTCTAAACTAGACCCTCCTAAACTCTGACCTTTACCCTGAACTAATTGTACTAATACCCAAATGTCTAACAGTATCCCTTTGGCAAAGTAGGAGAGTCAGCACTAGAGGGTATATGGTTCCAATTATTCTTAGACTGTTATAAAGGAGTAAATACTTTCATACAGTTGAGAAAAGCATGTGCAGTGACTATATTTTTTTCATACAGAGATAATGGAATGTACCAACATATTTGGTAGCAAACTAGCAACATATAATAAAAAGCACCATGTTTGACATTTCTGTGACATTTAAAGTTGTTTGTGAATGCTATGAAGGCAATCAAAAAATAATAATTTAATTCTATAGCATAACGCCTAAGATTAAACAGCTGGTTACACAGCCATACTTTGTTGTGACTTCATTTTCACATATGTTCCGTGACATTTTTGTATTTCCCAAATGATGGCTGTAAAGCTGCCCATACAACCTCCAAAGTGGGCTGCCCATAGCTTTTCTCTTTCAGCAGAGGGTAACCAGATGTCCTACAGATGATTGTGATGAGTAAATATGACAGATATGGCTGGTCCAGACAGGAGTCAATAGCCAATATCATTAGGGGTTTTTATAGAAACAGTTGTTTGAGAGTTATATACTATACTTTAGAGGCACTCACGGGTCTTTCACAAGAGGAAGATCAAAAACAGCAGTGTTTTTATTGTCAATGTTTCAAATAGGCTCCGGTTATTTTTCTCAAGACTTGAATAAGATGGACTGAGCGCCATTGAAATGTTGGTAATAAACACTGCTGTTTTTGTAACTTCAAACTGAATGTTGTTTTATTTGTACTTTCAAATATACAGGATATAGTAGTGACACATGGGTTCACGGGAGGAACCATTAAGTGCCATGGAGGACCATTTGGTTGATACTCCAAGAGGTGTTGATCCTGGAAGAGTCTGCAGGCAACGATTTGTCTTAAATATAGCAGCATTCGACAGGAGTGGTATTTACTATCTTCTTTATGCTGAACATTTTTATTCATACTTTGATTTTAGTGACTATGTCACTTTAAAGAAACCACTCTACTGACTTCATAGTTGTTCCATGTCTACTAATAAGTGGGCAGGATAGAGATGACATAGTCTGAACTATTAAAAGTAGGCCAGTGGTGATTGTGGGCTTATGGGGGGACTTTACTGGTATCATACCCGAAATACATAACTACACATTTGTTTCTATAAAAAATAGATTTTAATTGTGTTATTAAAAAACATTCAAATTCCACATTAACACTAGGACATACAAGACAAGTTAATATACAAAACCAACATATAATTGGTGACAATTAACAACTTTGAGACATATAGGGTCCTCTTTCATATTTGAGTGGTGCTACTCATGCTACCACCTATGTCCTTGCCCTATTAACAACTTTGAGACATATAGGGTGCTCTTTCATATTTGAGTGGTGCTACTCATGCTACCACCTATGTCCTTGGGCAAGGACATAGGTGGTAGCATGAGTAGCACCACTCAAATATGAAAGAGGACCCTATATGTCTCAAAGTTGTTAATTGTCACCAATTATATGTTGGTTTTGTATATTAACCCTCCTCTTATGTTAGCTTTCTGTTACTATCCATGATGTTAACGGGTCGGTTTTGACCCGTGTCTTAAATCAGCCATAAAATACCCTCTGAACAATTATTTATCATCCAATTTGTTTCTTACCTCTTGGTTACCTTGTTAGGCTTCTTTATCCTTGAAAATATTGGTCTTAATATTTTTGGTGTGACCCCTTAGACCTTTCTTTTGATAGCATACCTCTCATTTTCAAATTTAAAAAATGGTAAAATAAAGTCAGCAACTCTGAAATGTATTGGTCCTATGTTTCTTCACTTTATTTAGAGAAGCAGACAAGCAGGCAAAGAGATAGGCCCCTCCCTAACTAAAGCTCACAGGGTTGAGAGGTGATTGGCTGTCAGTGTTACTAAGCAGAGAGAGTGTTTATGATTTCAGTTTTGGCACTTATTAGTGTCCTAAAATCCTATATTATAACTGGGTCAGAATTGACCCTAACACCATAAACGTCTTAATTTTCACCACAGTATTTTATAATTTAGTGAAAAGGATTCTTTTTCTATTACATTGTTTAAATAGAGGTTCCTGACAAAGTAAAAAAATCTTGATGCAATAAACAAATTTATGTGATACTTATAGACATTCAAAACCTGAAAACGGGTCGGGTTTTGACCCTAACATAAGAGGAGGGTTAACTTGTCTTGTATGTCCTAGTGTTAATGTGGAATTTGAATGCTTTTTAATAACACAATTAAAATCTATTTTTTATACAAACAAATGTGTAGTTATGTATTTCGGGTATGATACCAGTAAAGTCCCCCCATAAGCCCACAATCACCAATTTCCTCTTGAATGAATTGGTAATACAAAAATCTGTATAATTTGGGATGTAGGTATCGAATATTTTGAACTTAAAATACAGAGCACAATCATATCTATCAAAAGTAGGCCAGTAATGGAAACTCCCATATTTCTATACTGGCAGGAAGTCTTAATGTATTTCTGTGAAACAGAGAAATATCATTTTTTACATATTAAGATAAATGCCTCGGCTGGGTGCTATCTAACTATCAACGCTTTATGGTGCCCATAAAACACATGGCCCATGCTTTACTTCCCAATATGTCAGTATCACCTATTTTTTAACAATTTTTGTAATTCCTTTTAGTGTAATCTTACGTTTCAGGTTGATGATCAGATCCTACAGTCGGTGAAAGAACTTAATTACGCCATACTTTACTAAAGATTTAGCATCAAGAACTGAGCAAGGAAACTAAAAGGAAATGTTTTCTAAGGTATTTATCCAATGCTTTGATTCTGAGCATATTATTGTCAGACTTGTGTATTTTGTGCTGATTGCTTTCTGATTAAACTACCCTTGAGAAGATGCAGACAGGTAAACACAAGGTCACAGCTAAGTCTTAATCACTTCCCCTAATCACTACTGTCCTGGTTAATGAAACACAAACACATCTGAGAGTTAAAAGAGGGTGCAGTCCTCCCAATGTGCTAAGTTATCATCATTATTCACAGATCTTTTTTAGACTTGACATTATATTTAGGCAAGAATATATGTGAAGAGATGGATGGCTCCTCAAGCAGAACAAAGTAGAACACAGCTGAAATGAAAACCATAATTATTGGCTAACGCAGTCCAAGTTTGTAGTGGGAAAATGCAGCCTGACATCAGTAGCAGACAATAAGTCTATTTGCCAGAAACTGGAGCAAAGATAATTAGAGTATATATGCACACTGACCAAATCAGGTTTCCTACTTGAAATCTAGATGGGCCATACTTGGTAACTGCTCTAATTTCGTTTGCATTTTATTCTTGGTTTCTTGTAACCAAACTGGGGCTCATGGGCCAGATGCAGTCCTTTGCTTGCCTTTATCCAGCCCTTGGGATACTGATCCTCCCACTGATATGAGGCACTATTTCTTCCACTGACTCCAACAATGGGGCACTATTTCTCCAACTGACATAGACAACTGGCCACCATTCTTCCCACTGATATGAGGCACTATTCCTTCCACTGACTCCAACAATGGGGCACTATTTCTCCAACTGACATAGACAACTGGCCACCATTCTTCCCACCAACACCAACAATGGGGCTCTATTGCTCCCACTAATACCAGTGATGTATGGGGACTATGTCATTTTTTTACTCCCACTGACCACCAAGCCTGAGACATTGGGAGTTTTTTACTAAGAGTGGAGAGTGCAAAATCAGGTGCAACAATTCAGCTTCCATGTTTTATTGACAAAGTTTAATTGAACAAGCTGAAGTTAGAAGGTGATTGGCTACCAATCTGGGACAGTTGCACCAGATTCTGACTATACCAGTTTTAGTAAATCTCCCCCATTGTCTACTCCCACTGATAGTGGGTTATTTTCTATCCCCACTGACCATAGTTCAGCCCCCCTAAAGCGTAAAGGACAGTAAACTGGCCCTTTGTTTAGAAAGCCTGGAAACCCCTGCAGTAGATTATCCAGAGCCCTCAGAAAAATGAACATTTTTGATAATACTTTTATCTCATCATTGGTATTTCATGTATAGTCTCTTGACATGGAGCCAAATTTACAGATTTTGTATCTGCTAAGTATTGGATATGTTAAAGAGAACCATTTATAACTAACATTTATCTGATTAACCACTTGACGACTGCCGCACGACTATTTATGTTGGCAATCAGCCCCTCACAGGCAGAGCGACGTAGTACTAGGTCGCTAGCCTGTGAGGGTCTAGGGAGGGAGCTTGCGCCCCCGTAGGCGCGCTCCCGCATGGTCACGGACCCCCCTGCGCGTGTGACCGGCGGACCCAATGTCCGCTGGTCACTGGGCAATCGTCGGTGCAGAGGGAGAAAGGCAGGCGGCTGATGTAAACAAGCCGCCTGTCATTCTCCCCTGTGTAGGAATAGTGATCATACGGTTCTACTATGTAGGACTGTTGATCACTGTTCCTACACCTCAAGCCACAGCCAATCACAGTTAGAATCACGCCCCTAGGGACACACATAGCCCCTCCCTCTCAAAAAAGTTAACCCCTTCACTGCCAGTGTAATTTTACAGTAACCGTGCATATTTATAGCACTGATTACTGTAGAAATGTCACTGGTAACCCCAAAAGTGTCAAAAATGTCAGTCAAGGGTCCGATCTGTCTGCCACAATGTCGCAGTACCACAAAAAAAATCGCAGATCGCCACCATTACGCGTTAAAAAAAAAACACCAAAAATGACAAAAATCTTTCCCTTTGTAAGTAAACGCGATAACTTTTGCGCAAACCAATCAAAATACGCTTTTTGTGATTTTTTTTTACCAAACATATGTAGCATAAAACAAATTGGCCGAAAATGTTAAAAAATTTAGATTTTTCCTTTTTTTTTTGGGGAATTTCATATTAAAAAAATGTGAAAAATATTGTTATTTTTGCAAAATTGACGCTATTTTTTTGTTTATAGCGCATGATCAAAAAATCGCACAGGTGATCAAATACCACCAAAAGAAAGCTCTGTTTGTGGGAAAAAAAGGACATCAATTTCATTTGGGTACAGAATCGCACGACCGTGTAATTGTCCGTTAAATTCACGCAGTGCCAAATCGCAAAATAGGCTCTGGTCAGGAAGGGGGTAAAATCTTCTGGGGCTTAAGTGGTTAATAATGTTTGGGCAATCATATTCTCTTAACATTCTAAAAGTGCAGAGGCGGATTAAGTATGAAGGGGGCCCTAGGGAAGAATGCAGCTTTGCTCCCCTGATCCCTTCAACTAAAACTGCCGTAGCTCAAAATAGTGAGAGTGAAGCAGACCCATTTGATCTCTCTGTACTGGCATGGTCTGCTCCATCAGATACAATGCCACAGAGTGTAAAAAGTTACATCAAAGTCATATCAGTCTGACTCCAAAGTTGCACTGAAATTCGTGCAACCTTTGAGTTTGGCTAGTGTGAACCGAGCCTTACTCTATCAAAAAAGAAAAATAACTTTTTCCTTTAATGACACTTCAATATTAAATTTGGAAGTCATTACAAATTTTAAAATTCCTGTGAAAGGCATATTTGTTAAAGGGTCACTCTACTTTCGTGGGGGAAAAAAATAGCGAAAAAAGAAAAAACAATATAGCGTATACAATTGCGACACAAATTATATTGTAATTGAATGTTATTTAAAATGACCTTTCTTTTTCAATCTGCAGCTGTTGTAAATTTCTAAAAATTGCAATGCAATATGGCTACCTGGAGCTGTTCTGTACACAGAATGTGTACTGACCACACCCCAGAAACATAATTTCCTGCTTGTGTGATTGGCTCACCAATTTTCCCAGAAGTCTGCCTAAGATACAAGTCAGATTTCTGGCATCCCCTGCAACAAAAATGTCATTTTTGAGGAGATACTTCCAATAGGAACAAGTCCAAAGGGATGCAGACCCAGCAGATCTCCTCATTAGTGCCCTGCAGCTGCCACAGCTAATAGATAATTATGAAACCACTCCCATTAGACCCACTCAGCACAGGAGAACAGAGGAACAAACGTGGATTTCTTCAGAATAACAAAAGGTAGGAATCTGCAACAAAGTTTGTTCAAATCCATGTAATATAAATAGATCACCCAGACAGAAATGTTTTTTTTCTCAACAAAAGTGGAGTTACGCTTTAAATGACCATTTAAGCTAATTTTGATGATGCTGCTAAAGGTAACAGATGACACTCTTGCAAAGTGAAAGCCACTAACCACAACAGGGTATGTATGGCAGGGAAAACCACATTACACCTGTATCCTGAAACAGGCCAATTGTTATTGGTGTGTAGAAGCTAATGTAACAACTTGCAGATTTTTATTTAAAACTCAATCAGCAATGTGTAACAGTTTGAAAGTATTCTGAGCAAAGTTTATGGTATCTTAAAGTTTAATAAAGTTTACAACGCACATGCTGGTGGCTTTTGTTGTATTCTGTAGATGTCCCTGCCTGGTGTTTTCTCTGGAGCAACAAAGCAATAAGTCTACCCACTGAGCCTTCCAGAAATGTATTCAATATACATAGGGAAAAACCACCACCTACCGATAGCACCAGGAGAAGGAGCACCTGGAGATACTTCACAGAGCCTTAGGTTGGCTGCATATCCGGATCTTCACTGAATATAACACAATGTGTGATTACATGCATGAGTGGTCAGGTTGCAATGCCAGCTCCAGGCTCTCTATGTGCTTTTTTGTTTTTTTTCCCAAAAGATTTGGATATGCAGTCATCCTCCAGTTCTTTGAAGTATCTCCAGGTGTCCCTTCTCATAGCACTGTTGGTAAGCACTGTTTTCTGCCTCTGTATGGTGTGCTATATTGGCGTTATATATCAGCACAGGAATGGTAAGACATGTGTAGTCCTGCCATAGAAGAAATAAAGAGATTTTTTAATGAGATTTTTTTTTAAAAGCTATATTGAAGAAGGGTGTTAGTTCATATTCACTCCATTGCATTATACTACAGGCAGTCCCCGGGTTACAAACACAATAGGGACTGTAGGTTTGTTCTTAAGTTGAATTTTTTTGTTAGGCGGAACAGGTACATTTTTTAAATGTAGCTCCAGCCTAAAGAATAATTTTTTAAGCTTTTTGGATAGCATGGGGAAGGGTTAACACCCCTGTTACCATTTGTTTTTCTGTCTGTACCCCTGTCCAGAAGATTTCACCTCACTTTCTGTCTCTATGACAATTGGATTTTTTAACATTTTGGGCTGTGGAAACAAGGATTGGTGATAAAGCCTCAATGGAGACACCTTTTTCCCATGAGAACTCTTACAGGAGGGAATTTCCCTTCCTAGGGGGAGATTTCCTCTCACTTCCTGTTGTCTTCCTCCGTTTGTAAGTAGGAGTCGTTTGTAAGTCGAATGTTTGTAACCGGGGGACCGCCTGTAATGCTACAATGGTGTTGAGTACAGCCTACTTCTTTTATAAATGTTTGTCATATTTACATATATGAGCTGTATCACGGGTATAACACTAACATAAATTACAAAAAATACATTAAAATACTGTGAATCAGAGTTTTGGCCAAAGGAACTTACAATCTAAAAGAGAGAACATTATTATTATTATATAGTATTTTTATAGCGCCGACAGTTTACGCAGCGCTTTACAACTTGAGGGTAGACAGTACAAATACAATACACTTTAATACAGTAGGAATCAGAGGACCCTGCTCGTTAGAGCTTACAATCTAAGAGGAACATACAATGTTTACTAGTGGTTAAAAAGCATACAATCTAAAAGAAAAAAACTTCAATCATTATTACTGATAAGAAGTTAAATTTACATTAAAATATTAACGTAGCTGGCAAAGGACATAAACACTGTGTTCACAAAACGCATTAAGTGTTTAAAGCAAGCCCTAACTATTAACAGGGTATACCACTAATTAACTCTAAATACAAGTATATAACAATAGCCTGCTAAATGCATTGCACAGTTAAACTGCAGGGACTGTAGGGCCTTTCATCAGAATGGGGGTAATTAGTACAGTTTGTTGCATACAGCTAACCTTTCACAACCTTCTAGAGTCTAGAAGCAAGCTTCTTCAGGCTTACTGATTTTATAAATGCAACAGAAAAAGATTTTATGTTATTATTCAGAAACAATGAGTGTCCTGGAGTGCTCTGTTAATGAATGCTAAATTTAAGCCCAGCATTCCCCTATTATAACCATGGCTAAAGACATTGGTTAGTACAAGAAGTTATCTATCTATTATGAACTATACCATATACAGTAGCTGCTGTAAAAGCACACAGTATACTGTTTCCCCAGTATCTATGACCTATAGCCTACCCATAGCATACACTCTTTCTTGTTTTAAAAAGGGCTGTGTGGCCCCCAAACAATTGATCATATTCTCCTTTTCATTTCCATTCATCTCTCAGTGCAATTACAAATCCCATCTCTATATTTCCTAAGTAAAAATAAAAAAAATAAAGACAATGACTCATACCACCATCCATGTCACGTGAACATCATGTTTTATCAAGACAATAGGAGCCCCAAAAGCCTTGACATACCACGTGAAACAACTGTTATTCATGTGAAACAACTGTTGGTACAAGATGTTTTATGTCTTTCTTTTATGACCTGGAAAATTAGGTAGCATTTTAACCTGAGATTATCCCACCTGGCTCAACTTTTTGTTGGAAGCATTACAACTCTAGTACTGGAAATGGAATGGCACTGCTTTTTATAATATTGATTTTATTGATTGTGTATTATTGATTTGCCATCAGATTGCTTTGTTGGTAGCAATGGATACAAGGGTTGGACCAGTGGGGCACGGGTGGGGGAGGGGATGAGGGTTGTTTGGTTTTTACAGCTTAAAGTGGAACTCCAGTCAAAAATGTTTTATTATTAGGGTAACATGGGAGCAGGGTTGAAACCTTTGTCAGTTTTTTTGCTTTTTACTGTTATTACGAAAATATAGACAGAGCCTCATATAAGTGAGTGTTGGTTGCCCCCATTGGAATTTTTCCCTACAATTCAGTTCAAGTGACCACTGCAAATTTTTAGCTTTCCTTAGACACTGTTCCAAGATCAGCAACAATGGCAGAAAGCAAGAATGGCCAAACATGTTCAATGCTCTTGTACAATACTGTTGTACAATTTTCTTTTAGATTTACCAAAACACATATAATATGGGGTCAAAACTAAACAACTTTCAATTGTATCCAATTAGAAAAACAGTAGATAAGCTGGCGCTCTGAGTAGTTACAGAGGGGTCGGTGTGACCAGCGTGTGGTGGGCAGTACACCGAAAATGACAATAATGGAATTAACAACAGTGCATATGTATGTAGGACATACGATGAGGTATGGGAGTCCATCAAAGAGAAAACAGTTCTGTAACGCAGGGCTAGTTCCATAACAAAGGGAAGTCAGGCTCTGTGGAAAGGATAAAAAGAGGGAAACGGAGCGCCGAAGTGCAGTATGTTTAATCCAGTGATCCATACAGAATATAAAGAACTCACATGGGGTACATAGTGTAAGGCTCAAAAAGCTGGTGACGGGAGATGGTGGTGGGATCCAAATCCAGAAGGTATATAATAGGCTACCTTTGATCCATCTATATTCACACTTGAAAAAAGAGCGCACATGCCCGCTGAGAGCTTGGGGCATGCTCTGAAACGCGGCGTGTTTCTGGTAAAGTCACGCGGCAATACGCTGCATTCCATCCTGACACGCGGAAGTACTAGATCCTGGAAGACAACGGCCGGCCTTGCTTGTCCTCCTATTTCATCCACCAGCACTCGTTTGTACTCCATCTTTGGACACTGGATTTTGGATCCCACCACCATCTCCCGTCACCAGCTTTTTGAGCCTTACACTATGTACCCCATGTGAGTTCTTTATATTCTGTATGTATCACTAGATTAAACATACTGCACTTAGAGGCGCTCCGTTTCCCTCTTTTTAATTGTATCCAATTAGGCAGGTCCTTGAACTACATAGTTTAAGGTAAATCTAAAGGAAAATTGTACAAGACAATTGAACAAGACTTCTCAGTGTGGACAGGGGCAGCAAAAAAATAAATAAATACCTGGCTTCTCCAGTCTACCCAGAAAGTGGTGGAGCTATGACCCTACATCCTTGGGTATACAGTTAGTGTTCACACAATATATCTAGAGCAACAATTTCCATGTAGAAAAAAAGGTTTCTGGACTTTGCCATTTATATGCCAGTGTATTTATTCAACATTCTACCTTCTGGGTTTATAACATTTTACGCTGAATTGTTCTAATATTTTCAGGGGCAAACTCTTTGTAGGATGTTACAGCTCTTCAGTGCAGGAAAATCTTTCTGATATCGATCTCTCAAAATCATCATAGTAAGTTGGCAAGCATTTCAAAGCTTCGAGTGACTTTTCAAACACTAATGTGCAATAAATATCTGCTAACACACAAAAGACTATCAAACATTTCCTTGATTTTGCCTAGCTACCATTTTTACCTCTAGCCTAAATACTAAAAAAAATGTAATTGAAATCTAATTACAATTACTTACATAAAATGATTTTGGAACAGTTAAAGGAGAACAGATAATAGATAATATTCAGTAATAAAACTCATTACTTTTTCCTGTCTGTATTTTTGGATGCACTGTTTGGCAGCTAGCTAGCTAGCAATTCTCATCTACTTTCAAAAAACCGTGAGGACCTCTGAATACGTTTGCTACAAGGATGGTCCGTTAGTAGAATTGCTTGCATACAAAGCGGGGAAAAGCTGACTTAACCAATGCTAAAGATTGATTATTAGCAGATGTAAACAGGTGAAAACTGGAATTTTTTTAAATTTGGTAAAAGCAGTTGTAAAGCGCACATTAAGGCTAATACAGATGGAATGCAGAAAATGATGCCTGCACAATTCCAACTGCTGGGTGGAAAAAGCTGCTCAAGCCAAACTGGTCAATATACTGTACACATACATATGTGGCACACTTCTTATTGCTGACCTGAACGTTGCCTACAAAATTCAAAACTTTCTAGGCATTCACTTCAATGCCCTCCCTCGCATCGGGGAACAAGAGTTGTGCTCTTTGCATCTAGTGCCCAAAGCGACACAAGCAAGTAAAAAAAGTAGTTATGTACGGGGCCAATTAACTGTGTATATGGAGGTTTTCTATTTATTTGTTTTTTTCTATTGGTTGAACTAGATGGACTTGTGTCTTTTTTTTTTTCGAACCTAACTATTTAACTTTGTAACTATGTAAGTTTGTCAATGATTTTTCTCTTGAATAAAGTTCTCCTTCAAGCATTATCCATCTGATCGCACAACTTATCACGTACATTACAAATCACATATCACATTCTTGGCATGCCGCATAACCACAGGTGAAGGTTTTATTAGATGAAAATAAGCGTGTTGTAAAAGATTTCCCTACAATTATCTAGCTGCTGCTACATCGGACATTTGGCAAGGCAGATTTTCACATGAATGTACATGGCTTCTTCTGAGCTAATCATCAGTAGTCACTTCTGAAATTGATGCTCGATAACCTAAAAATAATTGTCTATCTTGTTTAATTAATCAAATTCAACAGAAATGTAACTGAAAAATGTGCAGTAAGTCGTACTTAATCTTGAACATGTAGACCTATTTGTCTGCATTTCACATCTCAATAAACGCCTTTTCAGTCTCACTGCTATTCTTTGAAAAAATGATCCATGTGATCATCTGAAGCAGTGAAGCCATTTTAGAAATGGTTAAACTGGTAAAAAAAAAAGGACAACTTCAATTTTAAACCAGGTTGAAAAATATCTATCTATTTAGGTCAACTTGTCTAGGTGATTTTTCTCCAACCAGGGCCACTTAGGCGCCCAGGTCATTTTTCTCTAGCCAGGGCCAATCTTGGGACCAATAGCAAATCAAATGACCAGGCTAGCTACATTGGGGTCTCAGAATGGATAGAAGGTTGCATGGCATACTACAGTTCAAGGCAGTCAGTCCCTACCATATAAGAGTGCTAAAGCTATTGGGAAAGGCTCAATTATAGAATATAGATATACTGTATATAGTCTATAGCACCTGAATATACTACATTTACATTCAGGTCTTGGGACCCATAACAAATCCCATGACATGGGCAACTGGGCAGGGGCTCAAGTTGGGTGGGAAGGTGACATGACATACTCTGGTTTAAGGCAGTGAGCCCCTGCTGAATGCATGTACTAAAGGTGTGTACTTAAGGTGCTGTGCAATGCTTATCTATCCATAGCTCAAACATCTATACTGTACAGAGTCTAAACATACTACAGTTACAGTCAGGTTGTGTTACCTATAGCAAACTTGATTACAAGCTAACCTCATAGCAAACATCATCATTGGGGCACCTGGGAGTCCAAATTGATTAGGTGGTGTCAAAACATTCAAGGTTTAAAATAGTCAGCCACTTCTAAATGGGTGTACCAAAGGTGCTCTGCAATGCTTATCCATAATTAAAGCATCTATACTCCAGAGGCTAGACATAGTACAATTACAGTCCGGTCTGCAGAACTTTGGAATAACCTAACAAAACAACAGCTGTGCCTAGGACCTTCCCAGAGATATGGCTTACACTTATGTTCCATGTACCAAGGCCGTCAACCCCTGCTATATAGTGTACTGAAAGTGATGTACACTAATTATATAAACATAATCCAAACATCTATACCATACATGGTATACAGTTACAGTAAGAGCCCATTCAGACTGGCGCAATCCGACTTCCAGGGGCGACCTGTGAAGTCACGGTGCACCGCGACTTCGGCGCGACTTGCATGGACTTCATATAATTGAAGTCCATGCAAGTCGCCTCCAGGTCGTCCCAAAGTAGTACAGGACCCTTTTTCTAAGTCGGAGCGACTTGTGTGGCTCCTATTAGAACGGGTGCTGTGCTAATCAATGGCGAGCGAGCGACCGCGACTTGTCAGGCGACTTGGTCGCCTGACAAGTCGTGCTAGTGTGAATGGACCCTTAGAGTAATATTTTTAAATAACGAAGCAATCAAGCTACTCATTCACTCCCTTGTTATCTCTCGTCTTGACTATTGCAACTCCTTTCGCATAGGCCTACCTCTACACAGTCTATCCCCCCTTTAGTCTATCATGAATGCTGCTGCCAGACTCACCTACCTTACCAACTGGTCAGTGTCTGGCATCCCTCTCTGCCAATCCCTATACCTGGCTTCTGATGGCCCAGGGAAATTAAACTCAAAATACTAACAACAACATACAAAGCCATTCACAACTCTGCCCTGAGCTACATCACCAATCTTTTCTCAAAAAATCACTAAAACCATTCTGTCCACTCCTCCCAAGATTTCCTGCTCTCTGTCTCCTCCTCCCATGCTCATCTCCAGGACTTCTTCAGAGCCTCTCCCTTCCTCTGGAACTCTCTGCCTCAATCTATCCGACTCCTACTCTGGCCACCTTCAGGCAATCCCTGAAAACGCATCTCTTAAAGGAGGTCTATCTTGCCTTCACCTAACAATTGAACTTTTAATTCTTCCATCAGCTCCTCCCTCAAAGTTATTACCTTTTGTACCACTTGCCCCACCCAAATAGATTGCATGCTCGTATGAGCAGGGCCCTCTTAACTCTCTTATACTGTTTTGTAATTGCTATATAAATCCTGAATAATAATATTAATAATAGTAATATTATTAGTATCAGTCAGCATCATGAGTATTCTTTGAACTGTGGGTGGTTTTTATTTAAGTTGACGGAGGAAACAAACACTGAGATAGTAAATCCTACTTCATCTCATCTTTGTCCTTGGGCCCTGTAGGCGTAATTCAGCTCATAGGTCTATTTCTCTGCCAACTGATTGCTTTCTGATTGCTAGCCAGTTTTCAAAGGATGGTTCTACATTTCCAGCACTTTCTGAACTACAATAAAAAAAAAAGGCAATATTTACCAAATGAATATTATTTAATTATTGAATGTCTGTAGCCTGGTCACAGGTTCATTTTAATGAAAAGGGTTGCTATTATAGGTGATAACCATGACTAAAGTGATCATTTTATCTGAACTTGAAATCCTCAAAGTAATAATTTCTACCTGCAACAGTCACTCCCAACTACAGTACCAGATACTATTGATGCATTACGTCTAATATATATATAATATATATATATATATATATATATATATATATACATACACACACATATGTAGCACCCTCCTAGGTAGGTGCTAGATGGATAAAAGCTTAGCAGCTCTATCTGCTTATCAGGGGAGCCTGATTGTTAGTTCTGCATGTTGCATGTGTTCATGTGTGATTCATCTGGTCTGAGGGAGTGTCCCCACTGTATCCAATAGGGGAGCATGTTGGACAGTGGAGGAAACACAGCCAGTGACACACAGGCTTTTATGATTATCCCAGTGGGCTGGCACAACAGTGGGGCATCCTGGGATATGTTATAAAAGCCACGGGCACATGTGACAGGGTGTCTTTGGGCGGGAAGCCAGGTCCCAGGTGGGGGGTGATGGCTGTCTCTCCTCCTGTTGCTGAGAAAGGTGGTCACAAGCGGCCGGCCTTGTGGACCAGACATGTGGAGCTGAGCCATGAGGTCCAGTTGATGCTGACAAGGGAGTTGGAGGCAGAGCAATCCAGGGAAAAACAGTGTCTGTGAGTGCTGCGAAGCTTGCCAGGGTTCTGCCCAGGAAGGGGACCACTCCAGTAGAGTGTCAGTGGATGGGAGGTCAGCACACACACAGCAAGTGATTAAGGGGGTGCAAAGTTAGACCTTGAAGAGTGACCTAAACAAGAGTTCATATTCTTTATCTTCACTTCAGTGGCAAGGTGAAGCAGTGGCCTGGCCACACACACTGCAGATAGTTGTCCTCAGGATTGTGCATAGTTCAAGTTAGAGTATCCCACTCATCCCTTCTCCCATCCCAGTTCAAAAATAAAACACAAAAACCAACATCCCCTGAACTGTTTATTGACTGAGCCAAGGACTTAAAAATGCTATTTGTCTGCTATCCATTGCTAAGGGCAACCCAGGGGAATCCAGAAGGTGCAATTCTCAGCGGCTCCCTGGGGGGCAGTGCTACACACACACACATATATATATACTGTATGTATATATATATATATATATATATATATATATATATATATATATATATATATATATATATGTGTGTGTGTGTGTGTGCGTGTGTGTATATGTATATATATATATATATATATATATATATATATATGTATATATTTTTTTTTTTTTTTCTTACTATGTAAAAGGGACAATTGAAAATACATTGAAAAACTTTTAGCCATGCTTGAAAATCTGTTGAGTCAATCTTGCATAAAAAATTCAATCTGCCACATGTCATAAACTTTTATTTTTTTTTGTGATACACTTTGTAATATTGCTTAAAGTATGCCTGGTCTTACATGCTGACTGATACAGATAATTCACATGGCCAGCTATGCTTCAGGATAATCCTTTTCCATTTTATTTAGAACTGCATCTTAGAAGACATAGACCACTGCTTGCTAGCTAGATTTTCAAGAGACCACATCAAATACTTTAGGTTGCCCATGAATGACTTTGAGAAAGCAATGAAAATAAAAAGCGTCTGCACTGGGTCTCTCCTTGTGCTTTATGTTTGGTGATATCTATAAAGCTTCTTTGCCTTTACAAAGGGTCGGACTTTTCATTTTCCTTGTTTATGTCCCTTGCACAATCCCTCAAAGAAAATTAACTATCAGCTTCTGTAATACAGTCAATAAATTATTTTTCAATGGGAAGAAGAATATATTTGGTGTCTGAGACCTGAGGTGTGTGGACTTAATATATGCTCTATATATTAAGACTTAGCACAGTTTTTTTTCTGCAAAGGTTCAGCATGTGAAATATAACACGGGAGACTGATTACCTTAACCTGAAGCCCCACAGTACGTGCTTCTCTACTCCTTCTAAAAATATATGTCCTTACGGTCTCATTCAAATATACACCTTATCTACCACACACTTTCGTTGGCTGACAGGCGTTTCCATACGTCTGGGTGCTTGCTCGCAAACATCAGTGATAAGAGTGGAGAAAGGGGGCTCCTGTTCCATTTCAATTAAGGTGTAACTCCACTGCTGGATTTAGTAATAAATGCAGGTTTTATCAGTATACTTATGTTGGTAGTTCATCTTCATTAATTTAAATAAAGTGAACCTGTAATCCATTTTAACGTTTTTTCTAAAATTAAAATCCTGTCTATAAGCAGATATCATTGCAGACAAATGTTTTAATGATTTTTTGTTACTACCTTTTCTCACCTCTTTTTTTCTGCCTTTAAAATGTCATTGCTTCCCTTATACCAGCCATTGAAGGTGTACACATTTTCCAGTTACATTGCATCATGGAATGGAAGAACTGAACGTTTTTTAAAGCTAAACTTCAACCTCATGTGTGTTCTCATATAACTCTGTCTTTCTTGTTGCAATGGGAGACAGACTGTTAGGGAGGGAGCCCAAACACCGATCCCCTTACTCCTGGAGGGCTTGTAACTTTGCCAAGTACCATGCTTAAAGCGATATTAAAGTCTAGTTTTTTTTAAAAATAACAAACATGTTATACTTACCTTCTCTTTGCAACGGTTTTGCACAGAGCAGCCTGGATCCTCCTCTTCTCAGGTCCTACGCCAGTGCTCCTGGCTCCTCCCTCCTGCTGGGTTCCCCAGTTTGAAGGACTTGCTTTTCCCAATCCCTGCAGCCAAACGGAACAACGCAGGAGCAAGGAAAGATGAGTACATGCTGCAGTGTGCAAGAAGGAAAGCTAACTGGATTTTCTCCTTCGCACTACATGGTTCACTTTAAATTCTGCAGCTCAAGGTAAAGCAAAGGTAGAATTTCACAAGTTCTTCTGACAAAAGCCATAGTTGCCGGAGTGTCAGTCCCAGACATAAGAACTACGTTGAAAAACTAACTATGCAACTAATAAATACAATTGACTAATACATATGAAACAAATTAACATTTGTAGCTGTAGATAAAATAAATGGATAGTTTAAACTTTAAACAGTATGGTTTATTTATTATATATTCAAGATGTTACAAGAAGGGTATCTATTTTTGGCATAAAACTTAGTATTAGCGTTGTGAGAGGCCTGAACTCATGCTGTTCTCCCACCGTAGAGTTACACGTCTTTATACTTGGTGCATTGACCGGAAATCTCTTGGCAAAAGAGGTTCTGTGTTTAGTTTTAGAGAGAAAACTGATTTTTAAAGCCCACTACTGCTCTTGTAACATAACTGCAGCAGTGGGATACATAACCAAAGCTAGCTTTTAAAAATGTATCTCTTTACTAAATTAAATATAATTATGACACACTAGAGCTAATTTACTAAAGCAAATGAGCAAGAGCAAGGATTAATTGTTACAGAAAGCTTGCATCTGCATGCGCCTACAGCTGCCTGTGCACATAGCGAAGATAGGGACTGTGATCCTTGAACTTATTTAGATCATCATACACTGATGTTCAATGCATATGGTGTGGTCCTATTTTGCCATGCGCATTTAATATCCAAATAATGTTTCTATTGTGCCTACTGCTCCTATAAGGTGCACAATAGAATGAAACATCGACATTTTACTGATTACATTTAAAAAGAAAATGGCTGGCTCGCCAAAAGAAAAAAAGACAAAATACACCAAGCTGGTGTGTAAAAAAAAAAAAAACTCTGCTGTAGTAAGAAAAATAACAGGACATGGAAGAGTATTTTACAATGGAACCTCTATTACAAGCATTGTTATATGTAATATTGTGAAATAAAATTCTCCCAGAATCTCCTGGTTGTAAAGCGTTCTTAAATATTTCAAATGTAAGTGCACTGGCTTTTAAAATTTGAATGAATGAAGCGATTTTTCATGAGGAGAGCCTTTCTATTCTTTCTCTTTGCCACTGTCATGTCATTTAAGCTCAAATATGAGTTTTTGCTGAAATTATGATGGACTACTGATTGGAGGGAGCATTGGTCATATTCATACCTTGGATTTATTGGTGCATTTTGACCCATTTGTTCAAACAAGGGGTCAACTTCTTCTGATGTGGTGCGGAAGAGAAGATCACACTTTGGAGAGGCTAATAAAGCACTTAAGTGGAAAACACTATGGGGTTTATTTACTAAGGCCCCTTTCACACTTGTGCGACTTGTCCTGCGACTTAGGACTGCAAAGTTGCATGACAAGTCGTACCCCATGATCTCCAATGAGTTACAGTCATATCTGTGTGAGTTAAAATCGCAGCAACTTTAAAGTAGTCCCTGCACTACGTTGGTCCGACTTTGATGCGACGTGAGGTCCATATGCCTCAAGATTACACAGGCATTGCTTCAAGTCATGTCAAAGCCGCTTCAAAGCTGCGCAGCAAAGTCGCGTGGCCTTAGGGTCGTACAAGTATGAAAGGGGCCTTAACTTCCCTGGCATTATGGTTATGTCAGGAATTATGTACCAAAAGCGGTACAATATTTTCATGGAAATTTGGCGTTATGTATTATAGGCCTACAATTCTTAGTAATTACTGACTTAAACCTGACCAAAACAAGAGTCTAGTAGACATCCCAGATGTGATAAATTTGAAACACAAACGCATGATTTATAATCTAATCAATAATATAATTTTATTATATAATATATAATATATACAATAAAATGATATTACTGATTAGATTATAATGAATGCGTTATATATTATATATATATGTGATGTGTGTGTGTGTGTATATATATATATATATATATATATATATATATATATATACATACATATATATATATATATATATATATATATATATATATATATATATATATATATAAAATAAAAATGTGTTATGTGTTTGTGTTTTGTGCAACGTTTGAATTTCCCTCCCAGTTCCGCTCCCATGCAGCATTGCTGCTGCAGGGAACGGAACTAGGAAGTCATCACACCGACGGACGAGCGGTGGGACTCTCGGCTGGCGGTCACAGCAATGAGAGATCATCGCTGGATCGCCAGGAGAAGGTAAGAGACACCGCTGCGCGCTCTGCACATCTACCCCGAGCGTGACTTGGGGATACCGATCCTAGTCAAAAAAATTCACCCCGAGTCACGCTCAGGGATACCGCCAGGGAGGTTAAGCTAAAGAGGGCAACATTAGTCACAATTCTGCAGAGAAACCAATCAGCTTCCAGGTTTTATTGCTAAAGCCTCATTAAAGCTGGTGGAAGACCTCCCAGTCCCCTATGATCTGTCGCATTACTACATTAATACAATTCGATATATTTTTCCCATGTTACCACATTACAGCAAGTTTATTAACATATGTGGTCTTTCTACTTTTTTCGTCTCTGTCTGAGGCCCAGTAGGTGGTGGGAGGAATTGCCTGGACCTGTTTGTCCCGGTGTTGCAAAGCGCAGCCTGACACCTCCTTCTCATCCCCGTCTCGGTTTTCATGCAGGGTGTGGCCATGCTGCACATCAACACCTTGCTTCTATGCCCAACCCGCGGCATTTCCATTGTTGCGTTGTCAGGGCGTCAAGCTCCATCTGATGCTGGAGGGCGAACCAGTTTGACCCACTTCTGATGCTTTGCGCCAGATTTGTGATGGTTTCATCACTGCCCTTCTCTCAGTTTTTTGGCGTCCGCATAGTTTTGTCAGGGTTCCGCTCACGGTCGTTGGGGTATTTAGCCGGGGCTGGCCAGAACCTCAAGGTGCATACTGTCCTTTTTCACTGGGACTATTAGGACCACTACCACACGTAATAATACAGGTATTACTCTGAGGGGTTAGTCTTTACCCTCACTATTTTTTATATCTTTTTTATACTACCTAAGTTTTTTCACTATCATGTCTTACTACTTGGTCAATGGTTTGGGGTTTTTTTGTTTCCTTTTTTCTCTTCACCTTATTTATAATAATTTTTGGTTACACTGGTGCTTATTTTACTCGTCATCTTTTCACTTTCTCACTCTCTGGCACCCAGTGAACATATTTTTTTTTTTTTTTTAGACACTTACTACAATAACTTTATTACTTTATTTTCCCTAACACAGTACTGTTTGGTCAATATGTGTCTATACACTTCACGTACTGCAGCTGATGTCCTGGGTTGCCCCATGGCTGCTTTGGCCTTTTAGCTGTACCTGGATGGTTTATTCCCACCTCAGCCCCGGGATAGACATTTGTCTCGGTGCCTCCATTTCCCCTCTCAGATGCTGGGCCCACTCTTTGAGCCCGCATGTATGTAGTAAGGCTAGTAAGGCACAGCAAGTGGTCGCTCAACAGGAGGGAGGGGCCAGAAGCACCGAAGAGGGACCTGGAAAGAGGAGGATCTGGGCTGCTCTGTGCTCACTTGATGCAATTTTATTTTTACATGGTATGCCTATTTTAATGCTAACAGAGAGCCACAAAAACATTGGAGAAACCACAATCTTTTTATAGGCATGTCACAGCTTAGCTGGTATACGTTTGGATGCTGAAATGTACATGCCATAGCCAATCACACTTGTTAGGAAGATCCACATGTATACAATATAGCCCGTGTGCAGGCATCCATGCACATAGCGGGCATATAATACATTTCAGGAGCATGTGTTTTGCTTGTTGGCGCAAGATGGATGCACCAGCATGAGAGCATGTTCTTAAGCAAATTAGGTCCAATGTGCCATATGAAAATGTTTGCATTATGCTATACTGCAGTTTAATGTGGCATGTCCAATGCATATTTTTTCAAAATATGATAGAATAGATAGAATCCCGTCATGGCTAAAAGTAGAAAGTGAACACACTCTGTCCCTTTTTCCAGCTGATTATCTTGAAATAATTAACCAAAGAACAAGTCACACCACAGTCCTAAAAAAAACACAGAGGACCTTGAAGCTCCCCTGTGTACCCACATCCCCTGCACTTTCATAAAAAGTTAAGAAAAAAAAAAAGGAATTTAATTAAGATTTGGTATGACTTAGATTGGCGGACAGATAATATAACACTCAGAAGCTCAGAAGGAAAATGCTTTAAAAACTACATTCTTACTAAACACCTGAATGTAATTAATCGGCCGAATGATGGCAATCTTAAGTGTACACACACCACTTACAGAAGATAAGAAGCTAAGTCAACATGGCTATTATTTACTTATGTGACATAAAAAAGATTTAGGACAAATAAATTACATTATTTAGAAACAAAAGACATTTTGAGATAATTACAGTACTGACAGAACTATGCCAAAGGCTATTGCTTAGAATATGAGGTACACATCTTAATTCACAAATGTACTTTTTATTGGGGTAAATATAACCAAATATGTATCTCTCCTGCACTATTAAAAACTTAAAAGCAGCCCACAGATGAGTCATTTTTTTTAATTCAATCAGGAGGTTGAAAAAAAAAACTAAATGTGGATAGGGGAATCCTCAGGTATTGTATTGCGACAGTGGGCAGACTGCCCCGCTATCAGAATACACTGATTAGCACTTGCGGCTATCCGTCAGTGTCGTAAATCACGAGGATTCTTCCTGCAGCCTTCCGTCGAAGAGTGCATCCGACGGACTGCGCATGCGCAATAATGACGTCAACCCCAGCTGAGCGGAGCAGTCAGCTGGAGTGACGTCATTATCGTGCATGTGCAGTCCGTCGGATGCACTATCCGACGGAATACATTATCCGACGTGACACCGGCAGTCGATTGGCAGATTGACTTCTGTATGACCTCCCTGCCCAAAAATAGATTGAAATTTGGCCGGCCCTTGCTGATCTGGCCGAATTTCGATCCATGTATGGCCAGGTAAAGAGACGCTAAACTCTGGTTTATATAAAAAAAAAAAATTGATTCAAGTATATATTATTAACAGTATTACTATTGTAGTAAAAAAAAAAAGTACGTTCTATCGCCCTCAGCCTCTTTAAAATCTCCAAATTCAGTGTTTTTGCTGATGCGATCTGACTTCCTGTTAGAGGGTGGCTACGTTTGTTCTCCATGGTTTTACGGTATGTAGGGATGTAAATACCCTATGTTGCTCACTCCCAAGGTGGACTATGGGATGTTTAGTCTGCATAGAGCAGCACATATGATCACAACTAATGTACATTGCTTGATCCAAACAAACAGAAGTGAAGGGAAAGGTATAGGCTCACAAGCTCACAGAAAACATTACAAGGAGGCACAAACACACAGTAATAAAAGATTCAATGAAAATTACAATATAGGGCCGTCAAGTAGTGGGTGAGTTTGGATTATTTTTGGAGAAGAAGTATAATAGTTTAGTGCCACTTTAAGGACTAATTTATAAAGAACAGAACCTGACATTCACCAAACATTCACCGCAGGTGCACTTTTTAAAGTGACAGTGATTGATTCGCCACCAGGGAGTGTTTGGTAAAAATCACATTCATTGGTTTATAAATTTTACCCTGATGCTGATTGTCAGTGATAGAATTGTTAAAAACGGCTGCCAGTGTGGCCCAATGGAATCGCTCCATCTGTAGCCACACGCAGCAAGATCAGCTGCATGAACACTGTTAAATCTTGAAAGCTAGTGGGACATTCCGATGCCACAGCTACAAAGGGAGTCATTTCATAGGGACAAACGGGCAGTCTCTTAGCGATCTTGCCACTGGTGACTTTGACAACTGTCAGTGTTAGTATCACTAGCAGCAGAGTCACCCATGTGTCACCCATGTGTCATAAGCTTTAGGGCTAATATCACTTAATTCACTTAACATTTACTCTACTGGAAAAAAAAACACAAATGTTACCATTATTTATCACCAGGCACAGACATTTTCACCTTAAAGTGTTTGTTACCCAAAGAAAAAAGAAAAAATAGATCCTTGCTTGTGCTGTGTCATTTGGCCCCCTGTATAACCTAAAATACCTGGCTGATCCTGTCTGGTTCTGCCCTTCCCCCTGTAAACTGACCACGGTTTGTCATGGCTGCTGAACCCTGACAGCGTGGTCAGTTTATGTGCCTCCGTCATCCGCAGCTCTCTTCTCTGCTCTCCCTCCTCCCCTCCCTGCCTGTCAGCTCGAGACACTGCCTGTCAATCCGCTCCTGCTGCTCCAAAAAACGATATTATATTTATACCATCCCATCTGTTTTATAACGATATGTGTCCCAGTGCCTGAGCCTGTGCTATCTAAAAACTATGCCTACTTCTGCCTTATCTCAGAGTGTTCCCAGCGCTCACGTGATGCCTCTGCTCTCTGCTTCTCTCCTCCCGGCTGACGTTCTCGGCCCCTCCTGCTATAGGTGTCAGCCGGGGATAGGAGAGATCCAAGAAGTCACGTGAGCGCCAGGTGATGCTCTGAGATAAGGTAAAAATCTGCATTTTTTTTATTATACAGCACAGGCACTGGGACACATATCGATATTTAACAGATGGGAGGGTATAAATATAATATCGTGGCTTAACAACCACTTTAAGAATATACTGAACCGATTATATAGAATGACATTTTCTAAGTGTGTAGGATCAGCATAACATATACATTTGTTTGTATAAAGCAACATTAAGTGTATTATTAAAGTGAATGTCAAGCCAATAACTATTTTTTTTTCTAGTTTTGGATGGTTCAGATTAGGATAATACTCCTGTCAAATTTTTACCACTTTATTAGAGAGATTAAAGTGTTACCAAACTCCAGGACCCTTTATTCACTATATCTGGTCTCCCACTGTACACAAAACATGGAAGTGCAATTATTTTAGTAAACATAAACTGCTAAATACCTTTTTTCATCAACAGTATATAACAGTCTTGTGACTTCTATCAGTGTCCGATTAAAGCTTGTAGGAGGAGTTTTCATTCTGCTCTGACTGTCCTATGAGTCTGCATGACCCCTGACCCTCTGTCTGGACAGTGCTGATTGGCTCTGTGCTGATCACACACATCCTCCCAAAAAAAAAAAAAACTCTAGCAATACACACCAAACTAAGCATGTGTAGAGTGACTCCAATAGCTTTGTCTTATCAGGAGATAGTTTGGGGACACTGGAAGAAGGGGAGGATCAGAGAAGACAGGATCAAACAGCCTTTTTACACAGTGCAAAGGATTAACCCCTTAGGTTCCACAGTGAGTATAACAAGCATGATTTACTACATATACAGACTGATTCTACTGTTGTGGGTTTAGTAACACCCCTTTCACACGGCTGTTCTGATCAGGTCCACCTGACATTTTTTCAGGCGGACCCAATCAGAAGATCTATTCATTCCTATGGACAGGTGGGTGTAAACAAACTTGTGTCCAGTTACACCCACCTACCTCTGTGTCCGCCAAAAAAACACAGAAAGGGATCCTGGTGAAGCGGATCAGAGGGTAGTCGGGTGTAACTGGAAAGCAGAGTCCTTACTGCTTGGCCATCCATAGAGCAGAGCAGGGTCTGTCCGTGTCCACTCTTCAGAAACTGAGCAGACACGGATGTGTCATCTTTCCCCTTGCCTGCAATCAGCAGAGGATCGTTGAGCTGACTACTCATCCTGCTGACAATGGTTTCACCAGACAGAAGGTGCAGGTAACCTGTCAATAACATAATCCACATGCATAATAAATATTTTGTAAAAAATTGCAATGCAAATGAAACTGTAATAGTAATAATAAAAATAATTATACTTATAACTAGTTATAATTTAGTATACTAGTTGAATATCGTTATTATCATTAACAAATATACAGTACATATTAACAGGACATACCCACATACCTACAAAGGTCCCTGGGTCACAACCACCTTTTTGCAATTTGTTGAGACAACGCACCCTCTCCATGTTATCACCTAGTATATGTTTTTTCAGCGTAAATCAAACCTTTGGTATCTCATAAAATATACGCTGTCAGTGTTGGCTAACAGTTCATACATTTTTCATAACAATTTCACCTACAGCATTGCCTAGAGCATCTCCCTTAGATTGTTCCATTTGTAATAATAAAGAAATGCTCCCTCCCCCCATTCTGCAATGCAATGCCTGGGGCCTGAGTGACCTATCAGCATTGCCTCGTGGAGGGGTGGTGGGCATGACAAAGTCATTATTACCATAGCCACTTTGGATTGTCAGTAGGAGGCGCTAGAGGGGGGATTGCTATGGAAAAATGTAATCTGACAGCTTATGTTGTTATCTGTAGTATTTTATCCAGTGAATTACCCACATTTGTAATGTTTTACTTGATACAAAAATGTGATGCTCAAAATGCCAAACAAGATTGACTGTAAAACAAAAAAATAACAAAAGTTAAAGTGATTGCAAAGGTTCTGATTTTTTTAAAAAATAACAGCCATGTCATACATGCATGCTCTGTGCAATGGTTTTGCACAGAGCAGACCAGATCCTCATTTTCTTGGGCCCCAGCCAGTGCTCCAGGTCCCTCATTCCTGCTGAGTGCCCCCAGAGCTTGCTGCTTGCTCTGGTGGCACTCCTGTGTGCTCGCTCCTGAGCCGCCTCTGTGTATCAGTGAGATACACAAAGCACAGGTTGGACCCACCCCCTCCTCACTGGCTGTGATTGACAGTGGTGGGAGCCAATGGCTTCAGCTACTCTGTCTCAGCCAGTGAGGAGACAGATACTCGGTAGAGCTTCTGAGCTCATGCACATCGCTGGATGGGGATTGGGCTCAAGAAGGTATAAGGAGGGGCTGAGGGGGGAAGCACACTGAAGGTTTTTTACCTTTATTCATAGAATGAATATGGGAAAAACCTTCAAACTTTAGAACCACTTTAAAGTAATGTAACTGTTACCCTAAAAACCCATTCAATATATCTGTGCACTTTTAACACACAAAATGCCAGCCTTAGATGTGCTGAGTGAAGGAGAAAAATTACTTATTTACAACATTTTCAGAAAACTTTTCGTTTTTTTTTTTAATTTTCAGTGTTTTTTTAAATTTTTTAACAAAAAAGAAAAAACTTAGTAGTGATTGAATGCCACAAAAAAAAAAAGCTCTAGCTGTCCCCAAAAAAATTATAAACATTTTGTTTGGGTACAGCATTGCATGACCGTGCAATTGTCATTCAAAATGTGAAAGCGCTAAAAGCTGAAAATTGGCCTGGGCAGGAAGGGGGTGAAAGTGCCCAGTATCGAAGGAGTTATTGACATATGAAACAAAAGTCTGGTCAGGATAAATCTGAAACATTTTGCATGGCACACAATCCACCCTACATTACAAAGAAGAAATTTCATTTTATTTTACATACTATGTAATGTTCAGTAACTCAACCACAAGTGTCTCATTCTATACATACTAGTGATCGACCGATATCATTTTTTTATGCCAATACCGATATATTGGTCATCGGGTATCGGTATCGGCTGATATCTGCCGATATTTTCACACATGTAAAAAAAAAATTTGTTTATTCTTTTTTTTTTCTACAGGTACTCCTTGTGGGGGGATCTGGGGATCTAAAAGACCCCAAACCCCTCCTCAGCACCGAAAAGCATTCAAAATGCCAAGTTTGGCTGTTTTGAATGCTGTCAGTTTTTTTTAATTCGGCGCAGAGTACCTGGAAGTGATGTCATGACATCACTTCCGGAGACCCGGGTCTTCTCTTGGGCGGCGGTGGAGGGGCGAGCTGCGGAAGGCGGCGGGGGTCCCCTCCCGCTCCTTGTAATGACAGCCGAACGGCTTCTCAGCCGCATCGGTTGTCATTACAAGTTAGCCGACCGTCGGCTATAGACACCGGATGCCTCTAGCTGCAGGCATCACCCGGGAACAAGCACTTTCCCTAAATATCGGCAATATCGGCAAGTCAAAAGGCCGATTACGATATATCGGGGAAAGTGCATATCGGCCCCCGATATATCGGTGTTGCCGATAATCGGTCTAACTCTAATACAAACACAGCTTATTACAGAGATCCACGTCACTTGCTTTGTATGAGTGATGTAGTTCCATGAAACTTTTCTTAGCTGATATATTATATAATGACAACCATTCATATATACTGCTTTGGAATGCACAGTGCCATTTCTTCCTTCTTAAAACTTCTTTAGCGCTTACTTTTTTTTTTTTTTTTTTTACTTCTTTATTTAAAAGAAAAACAGTAGAATTGACAACTGGTACATGAAAATTATTTTTATTAAGTTTTAGCGGTTGACTGCGTTGCTTATTTTAGCCAATATGTCTTTAAAGAAAACAGACACATCCTGTATCCTGCACCTGAACTGTAAAACAACAAAAGCTCTATTCATCTTAACAGGATCAGCGGCCACTTCTACCAGTGCATGGTAAACGGGCAAATATTATGTCATATGAAAATATAATGAAGCCTGTATGCATGGACATCTGTAAGGGTCATAAAGGTTTTATACATGTCTTCTTGTTTATCAAAGTTTCTTAATCTGTTAGTGCACTCATTTGCATATCTTCACCCAGCATTCCTGGTTGCTGTAGAAACACAGTATCCTGGGAGTTTCTGTAGTCAAAGCAGGATTCTGTCTCGGCAATTTCAAATGTAGTTGTGCTCATAAGTGTTCTTTATCTCGGCTATACTTTGTACACTGGAGGATTTTATCACTTTTTATCTGGCTTGAATGTCTGGCATGTAGACATGTTTCTGGCTGGCTTTGCAGAGCAGATCTATCCCAAAGAGACCAGCAGGAGTATTTTTATGTAAATGGGGATGTTACCGCTTTCACAAAACAGCTATGTGACACAAGTCTAATTTGTATGTAACAAATATGTTGTGTAGCCGTCTTATGCTATTGCAAATCTATTGAAAGTATTTGGTGAAGTGCAGCACAATGAACAGCTAAAATGCAAAAGGAAATAACCTTTGGCTAGTCATTAGATTTATGTTTTTTGAAGTGGGACGACTGGAATGTGGGTTTTAGAACCTACTTTCTTTGGAGCTGCACACTTTCATTAAAAATTGAGATGAAGGGAGTTATGTGAATTGCAGTAATTCTGGGTCATGTTTTTTTCCCCTTGGGATAGTTCCCAATTGTCCCTTGTTTTAAGGGACTGTCCTTGATTTGGAACAAAGTCCCTCTGTCCCTCTTTCCTCCTCATTTGTCCCACATTTTGGTCTGATCTATATAGTTGCATATAAAATGCACTATTTATCTTTCAAAATGTATTTCCCAGTGCTAAACCTTTTATCCAATTTCTAAAGGGCTGCATTTGTAAATTGCAGAAGCCAGTATAAAGGAATAGTAGTGCTTATAGGTGTTCCTCGTTACCATCTCAAAAAGTTGGGAGGTATGCTTTGGGATTGCAGATCATATACTTGCCATAAGTATCGATCAGCATCAGTATCAACAGCAGGGTTTGCTCATGGATACGGAACTGGCTAAAAGGGCGTATCCAAAGGGTGGTAATAAACAGCGCATACTCAGACTGGTCTGAGGTAGTAAGCGGGGTCCCCCAAGGCTCAGTCCTAGGACCAACCTTGTTCAATTTATTCATAAACAGCATTGAGGACGGGATCAGTAGTTCGATATCAGTTTTTGCTGATGACACAAAATTGGGCAGGGCAATAACTGCACAGCATGAAGCAGATATCCTACAGGATGACCTGGACAAAATAACGGAGTGGGCAACGACTTGGCAAATGAGGTTTAACGTGGAGAAGTGTAAGGTTTTGCACTTGGGGACTAGAAACATAAAAGCACAATACACGTTAGGAGGGGAACCCTTGGGGGAATCAAAAATGGAGAAGGATCTGGGAGTCTTGGTTGATGATAGACTAGGCAACAGCTTGCAATGTCAAGCGGTGGCTACCAAGGCTAGCAGAATATTAGCATGCATAAAGAAGTGGATGTTTTCCAGAGATAAGACTATAATCCTTCCACTTTATAAAACTCTGGTCCGACCGCATCTGGAGTATTCTGTCCAGTTCTGGTCGCCAGTCCTCAGAAGGGATGTGTTGGAGCTGGAAAGAGTACAGAGAAGGGCAACTAAACTAATTAGGGGATTGGAGGACCTTGATTATGAAGAGCGTCTCCAATCACTTGATTTATTCTCCCTGGAGAAGAGACGCCTGAGGGGGGATATGATAGCAATTTTTAAATATCTCAATGGGGATCTCAGCTTAGAAAAAAAGCTGTCCAGTCGAAGGGATTGCATGAGGACTCGGGGGCACACAATGCGATTAGAGGAGAAGCGTTTTAACCTCAGGCAACGTGGGGGGTTCTTTACTGTTGAGGCTACAAGATTGTGGAATTCTCTACCACAAGAAGTGGTTTCTGCAGGTAGTATGGTGGCTTTTAAAAGACTATTAGACGTACATCTCAAGGATCAGAACATTCAGGGGTATGTGAGATGATTACAGCCACACACACCTACACAGGTGAAACTGGATGGACTATTGTCTTTATTCAACCTCACCTACTATGTAACTATGTAACCATGTAACTATAAGTACATCACAGTCTAGTGCAGCCATTCTAAACCAGGTTTCCATGGAACCTTGGGATTCCACCAGATGGGTTCTTTGAATCATGGCTGATTGATCTCACATCTGGAAGGGCCTCCATAGTTCTTGCCACTTGGCAAGGTCAGCTACAAGACACCAATGACCTTTTTTTGTCTGTAAGTATGGCACTATTCCCACAAATTTAAAGCAGAGCCTCAGCCAACCCCCACCAAAAAATTAAAAGTCAGCAGCTACAAATACTGTAGGTGCTGTCTTTTAATATTAGGACACTTACCTGTCCAGGGATCCTGTGATGTTGGCATCCCAGCTGATCTTTCAATTGGCTCTTGGGTGCTGTCGCCACCGTTCCTTGTAAGGGAAACTGAAAAGGGGGGGGGGTAAGTTAACAAGCGGAACTTCCCCAATTAATTGCTTTTAGCAGGTATAACCAAAGACAATAAAATTATTTCAAGGGTTCCTCTATGGTAAAACAGCTGGGAAAGGATGGTCTAGTGCATGAAGTGAAGTGTCTCATCTGCAATAGTGGATGGGAGCCAAACTTGCATTCTAAGGTTTTCAGTATAACATTTATTGTTAGGGGCACATGGACCCCAAAAATGAATAACATTTAGGCTACAGTGGGATTTTATTAAGGAGGCATTGCATTCTGCATTTTTTTTCTTAAATATTGAAAAGAGCAATGCACACAATGTTGTAACCCATCTCTCTCACAGATCTAACTGTTATACGGAATAAAACTGGACTTCCCTAATGGATGCACATAGAATGACACTTCTTAGTTTGAGCAGTAAAGCTCTGTCTGTCAGTGTTTTACATAACAGAAAATAGAAGAAGCCGTACATCTGATATTATAGCTTTCATAGCCCTGAGTGGGGTCTTAACTTGTTACTTAGCCTTGGTAGACCTAAGTTTTTTATTTTGATGTAAATAAGATCTACATAAGTTAACTTCTAATGTCTACTTTTGGGAATAGTGATTTCATGCAACAAGCAAAACAGATTCTCTGATTCCTAACAAGAGGCCATTGTTGTTTCTGAGTACATTAGTTAGTAATATTTTAGGGTAGCTCACCAACCTTTCTATGTTGTGTCAGGGACCTTGGACTGGAATGCAAGCACTGTGCTGGAATGCTTGCTGTGTCATTTAATATTAAAATTCCAAGATACTGAATTTCTAATATTTGATTCATACATTGTACAATTAAAGAAACAGAGCTTACAGCTGGCAGGGAGCGAGACTTAAGCCCCGTACACACGTAGCGATTGTCGGCCGTAAATATTCGGTCACCGAACGATCAGCCGATTGTCGGCTTGTTAGTATGATGCTTCCGACAACCGACAGCGACTTTTTGGCCGAACAGAATCGGGTGTGCAGGCATTAAAATTTTTGTTGGCCAACACCAGAACAGCCGATTGTTCGCCAGTCAGTACAGAATTCGGCCAACAAACAGCCGATTAGCAAGACTGGGCATGCTCAGAAAAGAAAAAACACACGAAATGACATTAACCATCACATGACATCACTTCTGCAGTCGGCTGTTGTTGGCCGACAAAATTCATGTGCAGTCTTTTGCAGTTTTCAGCCGACAGGACAGCACCGGACAAAAGACGGCCGATCGTTCGGTCGACGATCGCTACGTGTGTACGGGGCTTTACTCTATGCTTGGGCAGCCAAGACCTTCTGCACTTGGACTAGGATCCAAGGATCTCCATGAGGACACAGAGATCAATTTGAAGTCAGTGTCTTCACTTTAGCACTATAGCTACCCTGGAAAGACTTTAGACCAGATCAGGTTCACTTGCATGCCAGATATGCAAAATCTTTTTCTTGCTGTTTAATCAAACACCTTCGTAAACAAGGCCTTTCATGGTGCTCCAGAGTGCATTGACACCTGAATGAAAATCTGAAACTGTGAAAAAGTGAACTGAGATCCCCGCGTGCATTCCAAACATTACATTTTAGTTTGGAGTGGAGCATAACTTTGCATCAGTCGGCTCATTGGTACTGCTGGAATTAGGAGCAGACACCAGTCCCTTTGATCACTGTGAATCAGCCAAATCTGGATAAGGAATGCCTCCCCACTGTCCAAACAATAGTTTAATCCAACAAAAAGCCAATGGCAAAAAAAATAATTGAGAAGGGTTCAATGCCTCACACAGCTTGCAGGATTCTGATACCAGTATCTTTATTATTTGCTTCTTTCATTGTATCAAAAGATCTAAGGTCTGGTAACTTGGTAACAGCTTTTCATGTGTAACACAACTGCAAGGAACAACAAAAATCCAGAGTGATAAAAGACCTTTCATTTGACTCGATGTTTAAGTCTTACGTGACTTGAACATACAATTTCTAGCATTGGACTTTAGCAAGCCCTGTAATGACTAAGGACAACCACTAATTATTTTACAAATTCTTGTACAGTGGTTTAAGTGTTACTTCACTTAGCAGTGAGGAAACTCACTTTTAGTTCATAAATAAGGTTGGCACACCAGCATTTTATTATCTGTGTTACAGACTTTATTAATAAATTCCACCTGATAGACCCTTTAACCCTCTTTTCCATTTTCAACCCAGTTCGCAGACTTTTAATAAACTGGATTGGGAGCCAGATGGCAGCCCTTGCAGAGACTAATGTGACATCATGTATTTATGAGAGCTTGGCGTACCTCCTGCCAAGGAAAAGTCATACATATTTGCACAGGGAGGGCTGTTGTGCCACACTGGCTCAGTGTCACAGGTGGTGGAGGATTCAAGGAAGGTTGTAATGCCATCCTCCATTTTATGTCAATTTGCCAATCCACATAAGCTTATTTTCAATGTACACTGGCAATGCTAAATACATAGTAAACATTTGAAAATGAAAATTGAGAAAAACTGTCTACACAAAAAGGATATTTCTGAGACCAGAGAAGGTTTGTACAGCTGGGGAAAATGCCATTCTTGGTCATTTCCAAGTGCTTAACCAGACCTTTTGCACATCATAACAGCTTTTCTTAAAGTTTATGTTATTGCAACATTTCATATCCCTGATAAGTGTCTGTGGTACCATGTACAAAATATCCTGTTCTTTTTGTATTTCCTCCTTTGTGTGAAATACCTAGTGGTGCTGCCAGTCCCCCTGCTTTTCTAATTCAAACTAACCACACTAGGCATGAGAGGACATCCTTTCCAGCATAGTCAGTTTGTCTGTCCTTCAATGGCCAAGACTTGTGCTGACACACCCCCTGCATAGCTATTCACTGGGAAGATCATTATACTGCTATTTCCTACTTTCTGCTGACAACCCCCCCCCTGCAGTCTCTACCCCCACCCTCCAAAGCTCCCTATGCAGCTGAGAACAGAGGTCATACATGTGATCACTTATAAAAACAGGGAAAAAAAGGTATTTATATTTTTTTGTTATATCTTTGCACACTCATTTGGCTTTTAATTTATATTTTAAATTGAATGGATTGTTTTACAAAGTAACGGTTCACATATACAGCACTTTAACTGACAAGAGAATATCTGATTGCCTCTCGGGGATCAGGAAGGAATTTTTTTCCTCTGCTGTAGCAAATTGGATCATGCGTTGGTGGGGTTTTTTCACCTTCCTCTGGATCAACTGTGGGTATAGGATTGTGTATATGGGATTGTATGGTTGGGTTTTCTTTACTGTTTATTTTTTTATTTTTTAGTTTTTGATTGGTTGAGCCAGATGGACTTGTGTCTTTTTTCAATCTGATTAACTATGTAAAAACATGTATGTCAAATAAGTAAGGTGAAAAAGTCTAGGCAAGACAAACTGACAGATCTAATTTCCCTAAAATTTCTGTGAAAATCAGTAGATTATTGTTGATTTTAGGTAAGTTTTAAGGGTTCAACTAACTTTAAATTGCTCCTGAGGGCCAACTCCTTTCAATTATCCTAGAATTGCTCTGAAAAAAAAAAACACTAATACAAAAACACTAAATGAAAACATTAAACTACCTTCAATGCACCCACACTCTCTAGTTAAAAGAAAAAAAAATTATAGCCATTATTATGAAAGAATTTACTAAGCAGCTCAATGAATGAAAGTAAGATTTTTACTCCTCTTTGAAATGTATCCAAGACCTGTTGAATATCCCTTTATTCTTAATTTTCTTACTGCCTTTCTTTTGAGTGTCACCCTGGCAGTCCATCCCAGATACTGTACTTGTCTATTTTGGATTGCTCGTCAATATAGAAATATAATACATGCCACAACAGCTTTTACGGTTATGACAAATTTCCTATTAGAAACAATGAGACTGGAACTGATCACTCCACTTTAAAGCTGACTATAGTTCTCTTTTATTAGCAGACATAAGTTGACCACAATGCTTGAATATCCTCAAAAAGCCCCAAAAATGTATGCTTGGCTTCACTGATGCTAATGAGCATTCAGTCTCACTAGGGGCAGCTAATCAGTGGCATTTGGATACAGTCCCAGGCATAAGACTGGACAGACTGGACAGAAATTCAGACCTCTAACCTTAGTGGTTATAAAGGTAGAATTTGTTTTCATTTTACCTTAATGCATTAAGGTATAAGCCTTCTGTGTGCAGCCCCCCCCATTTATACTTACCTGAGCCCACTTACTGTGTCTAAGAGCAGCTCTCTCCGCTCTCTCTCTCCTCAATGGGCAGACTGATAGCAGAGGAAGCCATTGGCTTCCACTCCTGTCAATCAAATCCTTTGACGAGGGAGCGGGGGGTCGGGTCTGATCCGCACTTTCTGTGTCAGACAGCAAAGCTTGGTATTGAGCCCCCAGGTGTCCCACTGTAGAAAGGGGCTTTAATGATGGCACATCAAGAAAAGGAGCCAGGGGTGCAAGTGTTAGGCCTGAGAAGGGGATGCTCTGTGCAAAACCATTGTACAGAGCAAGTAAGTGTAACATGTTTGTTATGTGGGGTTGATTTACAAAAAGGACGCGATGCGTTAAATGTAACGCAATGCAAAATATGTTTTTGATGCATTTTTGTGGTGCTTGTGTTGCATTTTCCCTATATCACTTATGAGATGTGATTTTCATGCAATTACCAGTGTGACTATGTAGTGTGACTTGCTTGGGACCTTGATATGACTTTACTCACAGAAGCTACATCAGCACTGGATAAGAAGCATTTAGGCCTCTAACTTAAGATCAGTGTTTTTTTTTGTTTTTTTTTTTACCCTCACCTTTACTTCTGCTGCCCAAAATATCTCCTCCCAAGCACATTCTTTTCACTCCCAAGCGTAGCGGAAATGCACATTCCCAATCAAGATTTTTTTGTAAGTCTTTTACACCTAAACGCGTGTCACGCATAGAGCAGCCTATTAACTTGAACTTGTTCCTTTTAGCTATCTGTAAGGGGGTAATTCTTCTCAATGACCACAAGTGTAAGGAACATTCTTCCCACTGACCATCATACTATTGTATCATGAGTTGTAGAAATAGTAATTTTAAGCAGGGGTTCCCTGAGACTAAAAAGTTATTTTAAGGATTCCTCTGTATTGAAAAGGTTGAGAAAGCTCGGTCTAGAGTCCTGAAGATCTGACCATAGTTTTGGGATTTTGGTGGGTCTTAATAGTATGAACTGTCTACTTCATCAGGTTATTGATCTATCCTATTCCCAAGGTTTCCACTTGGTTTATTCCTGGCAAATATGCTATTTTCAACTCTGTAAAGTTTTTTTTTTTTTTCTTATGGTGCTAGGATTTTCAGGAATTTTAAAATAAAGACCCATGAAAAGCAACTGGTTTCCATTTTTCCTTGTGATAAATATGATAACTGTGCCAGATACCATCACACAAGCCTGTAAAATTACCTGTAAATAACTATAAAGTTATTATACTGCAATTATTCTTTGGGATTATAGAACAGAAACCCATGAATAGCAGCTGTGGTTTCCAGTGTTCCCTTGTGTTAGACGTGATAACTGTGCCAGACAGATACCATCACACCAAGGCTGTAAAATTACCTATTGTTAATTCCTTGCAAAACTTAATTATATAACAAAAAGCAAGATATTTATCTTTTTAATATCCAATTACTTTTCCCTATCTGAAGCATAACGTATGAGTCACTGTAAGAAAACTGAATGAGCAATACTTGTAATTGAGAAGAATGCATGTACTGCACAACCTCAGATGGAAAAGTGTTTGCCAGATGTTATCTCAAACTATTTGGAAATTTTTGGGGCGTATTCAATAATGTGCAAAAAAAAAAAAAAAACTGATAATATACAAATTGAAACCAATCAGGTTTAAGTTTAAGTAAAGAGAGCCTTTCCTGACAGATACACAAGCTGTCACTGCTACTCATTATGTAAATGCCAGTTGTCATGCCAATCAATGTCAATGCCAATCATTAACCAAGAATCAGTACACATATAGCTAGACAACTAGTATTTTAAAGTGTAACTAAAGGCAAAAGTGTTTTCTTTTTTTGGATAGATTAACAAGGGTTACAGCCAGTGGTCTTTTTTTTTTTTTTTTTGCCTTTCGTGTCACAATGGTAAAATTTCACTACACTTTATGTCCCACAGCCAGAACAGGAAGTGAGGGGAAATCCCTTCAAAGTGAAAGACTCCTGGTGCCACCAGGGTCACCGGAACTAGTATCCCCAAGCGTAGTATTAGTATCTGTTCTTATTAGTACCATTTGTGGTGCTATGCTATCATTCTGGCCTTTTGGTAGGAATGATTAGCTTTACAGTATTCTTGAAGGTATGATGGGGGCTCTGAGGGCTAGTACTGGCTCGAACAGAAACTGGGGCGCCAATGGGATATGGGGCATGGGCTTAATTCCCCCTGAAAAACTAGAGGGGCCCAGTGCCTCCTAATCTGAATGGTCCTCCCTTGTCTGGCCATGGGCTCGAAAGGCAGAGAATCCACGGTGTCAGAGTTGGTCACCCCAGGAGTTCTCTTAGTAGCATGTGGGGTTGGGAACCCCACAACGTGTGAAAAGGCACAAGGTAACAGCACTAAAGCTTTTTCTGCACTTTGGGCTAGGCCTTTTGGCTAAGCCCTGGGCAATTTTTTGTTACTAGTCCTCAAGGCCTAGCCTTTGCACTTGAACTTTTTATTTAATATGTTTTTCTCTTCATGTTTTATGTCACTTTGCACTTTTGTTAGTGATTCTTTAACTGGATGGAGGGTTTGGGTCCTCGGGCCTACCCTTAAGTCTAGAGGGAGGATGTGTAGCCATTAGGTTCATTCCTCCCCTGTACCGGGAGAGCCCCTCACCTAGTGTTTGTTGGTCGGCTTCAGCTGGCCATGAGGAGAGGGGTCCGCCAGGCCTTTTGTCCAGGTGGACCATATTCGAACTTTGTTCCTGTTAGGAGCCTTGCATTTCAGGGGTTCAGGGTAAGGTCCTACTCTTTCGGCTGGTAGACGAGGGACACACCCTTAAGTGCACTTTTTTGTACACACCTTTCTGCACCACCTGCATTCAATTTAAGAAAAAAAGTATTCACTTTGGAAGATTTCCCCTATATTAGTGTTCTGATGTCCATCCAAAATTTGGGATTTTCTTTTAGTCCCCTTTCACACATACGGTCTGTTTTTTATCCATCCGTTGACGGATGAAAAACTGACATCAATGCATCTCTATGTAAAAACGGATGACAACGGATGATCATCCGTTAACATCTGTTTTCATCCGCTTCCGTCAATGTCCGTTTTTTTGAGCGGATGAATGCCCTATTTTTCATCAGTCAAAAAAATGGATCGGACGAAAAATTGATGTAAACGGACAAACGGTCAGTTTTTCATCGATTTTTTCATTGGTAGTGGATGTAAAAAAAAAACTGATGAAAAAACAGATGAAAAAACGGATGAAAAACTGATACATTTTGACGTGACTGTGAATGTGTATGTGTAAAAGGGGCCTTACTTTCACTTTCGAAAAAATAATGCTAAACAGGAAAAATAGAGAGTGAATCTCCCTAATGGAGGCAAAGACCGAAATAAAAACTGACGGGTGTTATAATCCCGCTCCACTCCATTTAAAGACTAGAAAAAAAAAAAAGGTTTCGCCTTTAGTTACACTTTAAAAAGAAGTTCTTCAATGCTAATTTACCTTCAAGTCCAGCTCTGGGTTATTTTTTTTATCATATAGGTGTCCTAAGCCTCTTTAAAAAAAGAAGAAAAAAAAAAAAAAAAACAGATCTAGCTGCATTACTCACTTTTAACACAGAGCTGCCCCTCCTGGACCTGTTCTTCACCACAAGATGTCCTCTGCTGTCCAGGTAGGATGATGCTCATCACTCCACCCCGAAGACTGAGGACTTTACTGTTTGCAGTGAGTGCAGGGCATTTTACAATTTTTCCGAAAAACAGAATCATAGTTTAAACATTGAAAAAAAGGATGACTTTTTGGTTTGAGGTCAAAACATAAAAAAGACAATTAAATAAGGCGTTTAGAAAGATATTTGTAAATGTTCTACAAACTAGGATCTGCAATCATTTCTTTTAATGTCCATCGGCAGGTGGAAGGATAATTACTTGGCAGTCTCCTTTAACCAGTATATTTATCTCCTGAAATGCAACACACTGAACACGGTAGTAAATGTCTTATTTTAGTACATTCGGCTTTGTGCTCTGGGATTTTGCAAAGTAAATCTCGCCTTCTGTACTGCATCATCCCTAAGCTCACACATGGCACCGCAGGACTTCTCAAAGAGCTATCCAGTTGGAAAGATCTATCTTGGAGTATAAAGGATGCACTGTGCTTGTCCTGAGCCGGACATAATGTACACACTGACACATCTTGCCAAGCAAACACACCTTCAAAGACAGAGCAAGGGCTGTTTACAAAATAATTAACAAGCAGTCTTTCTGTGGAGCTGCCAAGTGTCTACCGTTTGAAATGGTATGGTGTTTTGAGCCCCCAAAAAAATAATTATTGGATTTCTTTGTAGTTGAGTTTACAAAGGGTACTTTGGAAAAAAACATGCACTACTTAAGAATAAATTATTTTTATAAATGCAAAATTAACGCTTTCATAACCATCTCCCATACAAAATATTGTATTCTTTTTGGTTTTTCATAGAGGTAACATCATTTTGTTAAATGTTAAAGAAGTTAAAAAAAAAAAAAAATTCAGACACGCTGGCATTAGGTCAGCATTTCTGATTCCATAACACGGGCTATTCAAGTTGGTGCCATCTCCCCAGCACACCACTGAGTGCTGTGAAAAGCTTTTATTCACGATGCTGGAGGCAGCTGAGAATGGCACCTATCCAGAACACGGTATTTTGATAAACCATCATAAAGCAGTTCGATTATTTATATGAAGCTGTCAAACTGAAGTGGAAATGGGCAACCACTGGAATGTTCGTGGGTTACCACCGATCCTAATGGCCACACTCAAGAGGCCTATTTTGGGGAAAAGGCTACAAGAGTAGGATATTGTAGTTGATTACCTTGTCTGAGACAGAGGCGTTTCTAGGAAGACTGACTCACAAGGCGAAAATTAGAAAGTCCTCACCTGGCCCAAACACACACCTGTTCATACAACTTGATACACTCCAACAGATAGATACCCATACCCCAGATAGTATCAATAACTGCATTATATAGACCACAGAAATGAAAGAAGACAGAACACACAATCAAATCAAATAATTGAGGGAGTCAAAGCTCAAGGGACACTCTCAAAAATAAGCAACCTCAACCTTCATGAAAAGTGTGCCACGAAAAAAGTTCACACATGTTAGCCAGAGTTTAGAGTTTATACCAAAGGTACCTTTCCTTTAATTTCCAGAATAAACAATGAGTACATATACCAAAGTATATATATATGAGAAATAGAGTAAGGCACTTTCAAGGTACTGAAAAGAGTCAAAGTGCATACAGTATAATAAAAATGTAGAGTTTCTCTTTAGACAGTCATAAAATAGTACTTACTGTAAGTAATTAAGCACAATACAATAAGACTTGCACATTGTAAATAAAACACTACACCACTATGCCCATAACTCCCATATTGCATGTCAGGTCTTGTTGTACTGGGCTTGATTGTGTACTATTTTATACTATTTTATGACTGTCTAAATAAAAACTATCCATTTTTATTATACTGTATGCACTTTCATTCTTTCTGGTACGTTAAAAGTCCCCCACACTTTTTCTCATATATATATATATATATATATATATATATATATATATATATATATATATATATATATATATATATATAATTTATACTTGGGATGTTGGTACCATTAGACACACTGAATAATGCCAGGTCCATATACACTATTTTTGATCATACACTGTACATATATGACAAAATGTACTATATTAATGAACTTTATAAAACAAACACCTCCTTCATTATATATAGTTTACCATGTGGTGGAGTGGGAAGATGCCTTCGGCCAGGTTCAGGTATGTGCGGCCGCGGTTCCCAGGATAGGGTCTGGTGCATTCCTGTTCACTGGTTCATATGCGAATCAGGTCCAAATTTTTGCCTGAATTTGCACCTGAACTGGACCCAAACACACACAGGACCCTTTTGGAATGTGAACCGCACCTGCCCCAGACCTGTGTGAATTGGCTCCATTAAGAGCCTGTCACACTTGCATGTCATGTGAATTGGATGAGCCGACTTTGGAGTGCAGCTCTGGTGCAATTTCCGCGGTTCCCAGAATGGGGTCTGGTGCGTTCCTGTTCACCGGTTCATGTGCGAATCAGGTCCAAAATTTTGCCTAAATTTGCACCTGAACCGGACTCAAACACGCACAGGACCCTTTTGGAATGCAAAACGCACCTGCCCCAGACCTGTGTGAACTGGCTCCATTAAGAGCCTGTCACACTTGCATGTCATGTGAATTGGATGCGCCGACTTTGGAGTGCAGCTCTGGTGCAACTTTGATGCAACTTTGACCCAACTTTGGATGGGTGACACTTGGATACGACTTTGGCTTTGACCAGTGATAATGGAAAACTTTTGCACAACAGTTACATTGTATAACACTCAGGTATGACTATCATTCAACTTTTGAGGATTAACATTAAAGTCTATGAGTATTTTATTCTTTGCGCTTTTAATATAAACTTAAACTACTGCACGATGGAAGTCTTTTTGCTTTGTTACCTCTAACATGTTATATCGCTTGTGGTTTCGGTGGAGTGGATTGTACCAAAGGGTCCACTTTTACATGAGGTTTCCCTTCACCTAATTTATATGCGAGATCCCACTTGAGTGAGTAGGTTATTTGTCCATTGGTGGTGAACAAGAGCACAAAGTTCACAGTATATCCTGTGGAAAATCCAGGGAAAATGCCTGAAAATGTATAACTGCACGATTTGGAGCACTTTGATGTTAATGGACATTATATTATGAATTTAGTTAATTAATTTGTTATTGGTATGACACTTTCTTATGTTAATCTTTATGTACTTTGGTAAGTCAAGTATGTTAGATATGCTAGATATCTGCTTGCAATGGTTTACACTATAATTAAGGAGCGCAGTTTGGCAAAAAGTTATTTATTAATTTTTTGACATTGCAATCAAAGTCTATTGCCTTCAAGTTGCATAAAAGGCAGACCAAAGTATAGCATGAACTATTTTTAAGTCACTGCAACTTTAAGTCGCACATATATGAATGTTTTTTATTGAAGAACAAGGGGAACAACTTGTCATGCGACTTTGATGTCCAAAGTTGAATGACAAGTCACGCAAGTGTGAATGGAGCCTAAAGCATGTATTAATTGCTTATATTGGTGGAGTTTTTTTTAGTTCCCCTTCCCCCACTTAGTAGACCCCTGATCTTGGCAACCACTAGCACTAGAATGTAACTACTCTGGCACCTCATTTAGAGTGATAAAATAATTTTATTTTGTTCCTCACCCTAAAGGTTATAGTGGTTACATATAAGTACAGTGGGTGAGAATTGAGTGATGATGAGATATCCTACATGCAAAAAAAAAAAAAAAAAAAAACACACACTATACTACCAATATAGGTAAAACGTGTTGCTTTTATTACCTTGCAAGAAATTTCCAGAGTCCAACACCTCACCCTAACATTGCCCTAGGAAGGTGCCAGGTTCTTCCAGTGCTATAGGGTGTATCTTCTGTGGACCCTATGAAATACACTTACGCATACTATTTGTCATAGGAATTGAAGAAGGAATAAAATAAAAACAAACTTAAAGATGTGACAACCACTGAAATTAAGCAATGTTTGCCTAGTGTTTGAACATCTGACATCAACACTTCTGGCTAAATGTAGCCTATTCCACACCCAATCAATCACTGAACAAGGGCATAAATGAAGAGACTAAGAAGAAGAGTAATAGAGTAATAAAAACATGTAAGTTACTTGACTGTTGCTCCCTCTCAGCGGTGTCCTCCATCATTTGGACAAACCAAACCATTACCATAAACAACAGTAAGTAAATAGGGATCAGAACAAATAGCTTGGCAAAAAGCCCTTTCCATCCATTCAAAAAGAAATGAAAAACTGAGGATTTTCTCAAAATGTTGCTCATTTTGAAGTCATCTGTTGTCTAACGAATCAGCCTCATTTTTAGCAGTAGGGAATGGGAGTGCAAGGAGGAAAGCCCTCTTGTAGTATAAAAAGTCAGCACATATCCTGGATTAAGAGCAAGGGAGTATATACTGGAAGGCAGACAAGTCATTTGCCTTGGGTGGCATTTTACAGGGGGGCAGCGCCACCCCCCCCCCCAAGCGACCGCAATATAGCCCAATGAATGCTACAGCATGGTTGTCCACTTCTGAGAGGGCGTCTATTGACATCTTCCCAGAACCATATGCCCTCCGCGTGACTGATGCAGTGCCCCCTGTGATTGCTGTGTCTTTTGGACACAGCTGATCACAGATCAGGGTAAAGAGTCAATCACAACAGCTCTTTACCACGTGATCAGCTGTGTACAATCACAGCTGATCACTTGCCAGTTATTGCATTCCTTTCCTCACGCTGTCACAGCATGAGGAGAGAGATGGTAACTGGCCAGTGTGAAAGGGGACATCTACACTAATAATCAGGGCACTGATCATTAGTGTCCTGATTATCAGGGGAGCCCCAATAATGCCCATCAGTGCTGTCAATCAGTGCCCATCAGTGCTGCCAATCAGTGCCTCCTCATTAGTGCTGCCTATTTGTGCCCATCAGTGCCGCCTTTCAAAGCCCTTCAGTGCCACCTATTAATGCCCATCAGAGCTGCCTATCAGTGCCCATCAGTGCTACCTATCCATGCCCCATATCAGTGTAGCTTCATCAGTGCCTCCTCATCAGTGCCCACTAGTGCCACCTCATCATCTGCCCTGCTGACCCTGTCCTATGTTCCGCTGACCGCATCCACTGCCCCATTGATAACATACTGTATGTGACACTTGGATGACTCATGTCTCAGGGTCTGATGAGGAAGCTGCAGCTGTTCACTACGAATGGCTGCATCTTCCTCATCAGACCCTGAGACAAGAACAGTATACCGCGGCTGGGGTGGGACAAATTTAGATGGGGGGCGCCTGATTTTAGTCTTGCCTAGGGCAGCACAGGCAGGCAGGCACTGTTCACCTATATTGTCTAAAGGGAAACAATTATTCGATAATTCCACATACAATCGCTAGAATTATTTCAGTCTCTACTGTCCTTGATTTCTATATTAAAGAAAAACCCTTGGGAAGGGAGGTCAGTGGCAGGCTAGGCAGTCTAAAACAAACCTTTTCTGCAGATAACCTGCATCTTAAAGTTACCCATTGTTTTTCTCCTGCATTATAACATTTAACAGTACCTCTACATAGGGGCTGTTGTAAACTCTTTATGGCATCACCTCTCATGTCACATCTCTGTAGCAAATCCTAGATAGCAGCAGTGCAACTCTGTGTTATGACTGTCTTCAGCCTATAGAAAATGACAGATTGCAGATCAGACTTATGAAGGTTAAAGCATTTGTAGCCCTAAAAAAATGGATCCTGTTCCTTTAAAGCATGTTATATAGCACAGTGCTTGTGGTGTGTAACCTGGCCACTTGTATCACCTGAAATACCTGGCTGATCCTGCCTGGTGCTGTCCTCCCCCCCTGTAAACTGACCATGGTTTATCATGGCTACTGAGCCCTAACACCATGGTCTGTTTGCGTGCCTTTCTCATCTGCAGCTCTCTTCTGTCCTCCTCTCCCCCCCCTTTCCGCCTGTCAGCTACGATCTCTCCCTGGCCCCTCCTTTCCTGCTGGTAAAATAACTTAGTGTTTGTGTTACAATAGCCTCTGTTATAGTAACTGATGTGCCCCAGTGCATGTTTCTTTCAAAAAAGAATCCGCTATATATCTTATTTCATAGCGCCGCTCATGTGACCGTCTGCCTCTCTCTATCTCTCCTCTCCTTCTTCTGGCTGACATCAGCAGGGGATTCTCAACCCTGTCCACTGTAGCTGTCAGACCTGGAGAGGAGAGAGTCGGCCGGTCACGTGAGTGCTGAGCAGCTCTATAAAATAAGGTATATAGCGGCCTATTTTTTCAAAAAAACATGCACTGGGGCACATCAGTTACTATAACAGAGGGGATTGCAGCACAAACACACAGTGGCTTAACAACCACTTTAAGTTCATATTTACGCAGAGTTTGCACAGCTGCTAGGGATTGCTAGAGAGCTGTGAAATGAGTGAGGAAGCGATAAAGAGCTCATAGCATCTTCTATGCAAAGGAACTTATAAATGGGATAGCAAAAGGAATAGCATTGGTCATTTTAGGACAAGAATATCAAACACTTAATAGCGGAATACACAAACGGATTTCTAATCCTTCCTAATATCAGCCACTTTCAGCCCCTCTCATCTTGCTGAACGGATCTCCTGTTGAAAGGATATTGACACAGCTTATAAAATTGAACAATGGTTTCTGACTTCCTGCTACTGCTAAATCCAATGAAAAGAACATGTAATTAAAAAAAAGGACAAATAATAATAATTGTATTACAAGTCATGGATTATCTTCAGGAAAAAGCAAATCTGCAAAAGACTGACCGGATATGAACTGAGAAAACAGTATTGTAATCCCTTTCATGTCAAGTATTAGACTCAATGTCTGAGACCTCTTGCATAGCTTTTACAGATATTCATAAAACCCAGACTTACTTTGCTGATTTTTTTTTATGTTTTCAATTTTGCAAAAGAAAAATGTTAGAAAGAGTTACAATATGTGCAGTAAGCTAGTGCAAATAGCAGAAAGGTTGTGCAAAATGCATGACCCATAGTAATGAATTTCAGATAACTGTAGTCAGCTCAGTTGGGAAAGTATTGAGAACAGTTTCCTATATTTTAGCACCATACAGAGGCATAACTATAACCTTCAGGGCCCCGGTGCAGGAAACCATGAAGGGCCCCCCGGACCACTGGCTGGGGCCTTCTCTTCAAGCCTGGGGCTCTTCCCACTGATCCTGGGGCCCTTTACTCTCACTGCGGTGCCCTTTATTACGGTCCTGCAGCGAGACCCTTTCACAAGTTCTGCAGTGGGCCCCCTTCCTGCCATCTTGGGTCCTCCTCACGGTGGTGGAATGCCAGTGTGACCTTTGCTATCCTGGAAGTTCCCCCACTGGTGTCAGTAGTTTCGATTTTTTATAATTTTATTTTATTTTTTTTACAATGTCACTGACTATGACTCTGTCCATTCAGAAAAGGAGGGAGCTGGTAAATTACATATTTACTGACCCCTTCCTGGTTCTCTATTGTGACACATCCCCTGCAGCAGCCGGCAGGAGAGGGAGGGGAGCAAACATAGGCCCAGAGACGGCAGACCACAAGTGAACTGGATAGGAGGAGTGGCGGGGGTAGTATACAGAGGAACCAATCCCCTCCATTATCCTCCTGCAGCTACAGGAGGAGAAAGGAGGACAGTGATTTTTCTACATGCTGCACAGGGGAGCTGCACTGGCCCCCTGGAGCATGGGGCCTGGTTGCAATTGCAACCTCTGCAACCCCTGTAGTTACTCCCCTGGCACCATATGAACTGGCTAATTTTAAAGTGGTATTTAACCAAAGATAAACATTTATTATATTGCAGCTTACCAATTCTTCAATGTAATGGTTGTATTCATTTTCTATTTTACGCTTTCTTTCTTCTATTTTCATTTGGTGATCTGGCCAGTAAGTTTGTTGTTTTTCCAAAGTACAAGCTCTCTTGCAAGATGTATTAGTTGCAGAGATAAGACAAACCATTTAAAACTGGTACACTGGGTGTTTACAATTATAGGCTTTTATTAATTTATGTAAAAACGTTATCCAAGAAGAAAAACATTTTTTTTTGCTGTAACAAATTATAAAGTGTTAGATGAAGATTGGCTTCAATTTTTTAGTGTATCTAAATCTGCCGGTACATCTAACATTACCCTCCCCCCAGACTGACAATCCTGCTGTCCAAAAGTGCCCCCTGTACAGGAGGTATATTACTGGCCAGATCACCAGGTGAAAACAGAGGGGAAAAAGCCTAAAAAAAAAGAAAACTGATGCAGCCACCATATCTAAGAATCGGTAAGCTGCAATATATTACTTTTTGGTCTTGGGTTTAATACCGCTTAAGTAACATTGGCATAATAAATAGGCTTGACAATAAAATATGTATGAGAGAATGCTTAACAGTATACAAATCAAGTAAAGAGCAGCTACTGTTTTTTTGCCTTACTCTAGTTTCTGTAAATAACAAGGAGACAGAGAGAAGCTAATGAGTCTCCAGTAGGGCTGCATATACTTATTCAAGGGAGCTGTACATGCCCATTGTATAAAGCAGTTCCATAGCTGTATTAATACTGGCAAATCCAAGCTTTAACTTCACAGTTTCTGGTGGCTGTACTGCCGGAGGAAGTAGCAATTTCCTTTTAAGCATTATTCACTATTCAAACTGGAAATATAAAAGGAATGGGTACTATGGGGTTGATTTACTAAAACTGAAGAGTGCAAAATCTGGTACAGCTCTACATAGAAACCATTCAGCTTTCAGGTTTTATTGAACAAGCCAAAGGTGTGCATGAGGTGTGCCAGTTGTGCCTGGGCATACCCTACACACTACATGCGGTGCCGATTCCCCCTACTGCCTGTGCTTCCCCCTGTATTGAAACTCCCCCCCCCACCCGTTGGCTTCCCTCCTTTCCCCCTGGCTGCTGCAGGAATGTTTCAGGATGGAGAGGATGGAGAGCAGGGGAAGGGGCTGGTCAATATGTAATTTATCAGCCCCTTCTTTTTCTAAGTAAACACACTCACTTCGTTCATTTATAACTGAAGCATAGTAAAATGTGTTTACTATGCTTCAATTTGTGAATAAACAGGAATCCGCTCAGCACAGAGCACTTCCCATTCACTCACAGAGGCTGCAGAGAAATGCATGTGTGTTTGAGCTTTGGGGTGTACACCCTAATGCAACAGGCTGCACACACCTATAAAACAAGCTGAAGTTAGAAGTTGATTGACTACCATACGCAGCTGTACCAGATTTTGCACTCTCCGGTTTTAGTAAATCAACCGCCATATGTTTATCAAATATAAAATGGAATCTCGAAAACATAACTCTGAGCAAAGCCCACTTTGCTCCTTGCAAAGGAGAATTCATCAGTAACCTTACACAAATACAGGTAATGTATACTTGCCATTTTTGGATCTGGGCTTTAGATGTCCCTCTATTAAACTTTACAACTCCCACCTGCTCAAGATCAAAGCTACTGATAGAAATGGCAGACCTTTGCCCTTAGGTTTCAGTGAAAAAGGGGTGGCTTTTCCAAGTAGTTATCAGCTACATATTTTTACTCATCATAAGTAGAAATCCAGTCATTTCAAGCCAAGTTAGAATAGGTTAAACAATAACATATTGGGGTGAATGTACTAAAGGCAAATACGCTGTCTACTTTGCAAGGGAATCTTACTTTCCCTTAATTTCCTGAAAGTGGTAAAAATTCACTTTGCAAGGATTACCCAATCAGTTGCAAGGAAAAAAAAATATTTTTGCTTGCACAGGATTGGATTGCAGAGCTGGACCTCATTCGCTAAGGTAAGAAAACATATTTTTCAAAGTGAACAGCTTTTTTGCCAATCAATCCAACTGCATCAAAAACATCTAAGACCCTATCCAAGAAGAACAGAGATACTTAGGGTGCTAAAGGTTGAGTGCCTACAGGCTTCAAAGATGGAAAACCAGCCCTATCTTCATCTGTTGGATACAAACTGATAGCAGGCAAAAGTTGTCCCAAACATGCTTAGTTCTTGTATCACAAGCAGGCTGTTGGTTTATACAAGGCTAAATTGTCCAAAATCCTCCAAAAGCAAGATATGGGTAAGCAGCTAATTGTATGGCAAACAAAAAGAGATACTTTCCTTCAGCCAACAACCAAACTGAAGCTTGCCATAGACAGTTCAAATCTAAGAGGGTTCAGCAGGAACCAGCTGAAATTCGAACCATGTATGGCCAGGCTGAATGTACCCAAGTTGGTCAATTTTACAGCCTGTCAGATTTATATAGAATATAGCCATTGCCAGAGATAAGCAATGCATTCTGGAATATGTAGCTTGTCATTGGAGGGTTAGGCCCATTATGAGTCAACATGTGCTACTAACATGTACTCAATGAACTAAATGTACCCTTCAGTGTCACCTCTGTGTTTCCGAGGCTGTCAAATGCCGGGGACAATGTGCCATGTTTGGTGGGAGTGTCCTAGGATCCGTAGCTTTTGGAACAGCATTTTTGCCCTGATCCGTAGAGTAACGGGACAGTCGGTGCCCCAGACTCCACATATAGCACTCCCTAATGCCCATGTACCTGGTCTCCGCTAACAATGTCTGATTTTCTTTATCTTGTTAGGGGCTAAGATGACTTTGGCTAAATCATGGGGACAGTCCACTGTATACCTGGCTCAGGCAAAGAAAAAAATACCTGGATCATAGTACATGAGAATATTGTTGGTATCCTGAAAGATATGTAACCATGGGTCGAATATATGCATGTCTTTCTGGTGCATTAGTATGTACTCTCCTCCTAGTCTTGGGGAATGCCTTGCATTCTCTGACTCTGGATTGGACCATTTCTTTCTACTCTACTTTCTTTTCCGTCCTTTTTCTTTCTTTCTCTTTATTTGCTATGGGACTACCCAGGAGTTTTGATATGTAATTATCATTATATATGTCCCACACTCTAAAAGTAGGGTAGTCGTCAAATAGTTTGTTTTCCTCTTGATGCTTTAGTTGATTGCTTATTAACCCCCATTACAAATACTTTTATCTCCACTGTTTTAAGATGGGTGACAGGAGTATTGACATTTTGTGTCTGGCATCTGTTTTCTTAATAATTCCACTGTAAATGGAATTTGTATTGTTGCTCGTTTTGTAACATGTAAAATCTTTAATAAACTCTTTGAACGTAAAATCTAGTTTTTAGTACAAACATGTAGACTCATCATGGGCCAAACCTTCCCATGACAAGCTATATATTCCAGTGTTCATTGCTTGTCTCTGGCTACAGCTATATTCTAGGACTTCAGGTTCAATAACTTAAAGCGGAGTTCCGGCCACAAAATCGACATAATCGATTTTGTGGCCATCCGCTTGCTTTTCTTCACCTGAAAAGGAAAGTTAGGATTTTTTTTTTTTTTTTACTTACCTTGTTATTGTAGAAAGAAATACTCACCTTTCTTCCACTTCCTCCCTCGGTGGCCGCGGCCCGCGCTGTTACTTCCGGTTTGCAATGATTCCTGGGAGCTGAACGTCATCGCTCCCAGGAATCAATGCGACGGCACCGGCCCCGCTCGTCACTTCCGGTGCGACACCGCATTCCCTGCTAAACAGCTTCTGGGCATGCCCAGAAGCTGTGGAGGAATGTGGCGCCGCACCGGAAGTGACGAGAGGGGCCGGTGCAGGCGCATTCTGGGAGAAGAGGGCACGGAAGAGGACGCAGAAGAGGATCGCGCTGGCTTCAGCTGCCCACAACAGAGATGGCAACGCTGGAGAAGAAATTTTAAAAGTGAGTATTTCTTCTTGCAGGTAAGTGCGAACCGGGACAGATCAGAGGCTAGCCATTGTGGAATGTACTAGACCTGACTGTCCCGGGGGTATGTTCATTGAAATTTTTTTGTGGCCGAAACTTCGCTTTAAGAGTCACAGAGCTCAACTCTAAATAAGTTATGCTGAACTTGATATATGATTATATTTCCCTAATTATGCCATTATTTCAGATTTTCGGTATCATCCAAGTACTTTTTTTTGCCAGTAACTATAATAAAAAACAAGCAATGATATTATAATAAATCTTAATTTTGCATTGTTTCTCTGCAGATGATACAGAGATGATCTATGTCTTACTAGGAGGAATGTGTGTTTACCGGCTGTTATTCTGCAGTAAATATTGCTGTTTCTGTTTAAAACGACTTTAATTAATAACACATTAACGCTTGGTGTAGACAGATGTTATTAAGATAAACGGAATTTTAAATTAACTAATTAGCCACCTGACATGTTTGTGTTAACTTGCGTCTTGCATCAAATGTAATTCGAAGGGAAAGCAGAAATCGTGCAGAATAGATATCGTTTGATTGACTTTAGATTAGGAGAAAATGATACTAGTCAAACACACGTGTAAACACATATGGTAACACCCTCTTGGTAAGTGAGATTATTCTGTCATATTTCCATGTAAGATTCTGAAGGTTATCAGTCCACTTAGCTTGGTACAATCTCAAATTACACCAAAGACGTGACAGCAATTTAAGAAACAGCTGTCTGGGATCATTGTCACCTGCTAACATCAAGATCATATAGACAACGCAAACCCTGGATACTGCAATTTCAGAACATCTCATAACCAGAGCTGTTGTAAGAAGGTCATGGTGCTGGACATGTGAATGAGCAATGTTTCTTATATTACACTGTCTATGGTCAGACCTTTGTACATTAGTCTATCTGTTATGTACAGTGGGGAAAATTAATAATTGGTCCCCTGCAGATTTTGTAAGTTTGTCCACTTACAAAGAAATAAGGGGTCTATAATTTTTATCATAGGTGTATTTTAAATGATAGAGACAGAATATCAACCAAAAGTTCAGAAAAAAAACATAAAAACAAATGCTATAAAATGAGTTTCAGTTTAGTGAGTAAAATAAGTATTTATTCTTTAAGCAAAACATGACTTAATACTTGGTGGAGAAACCCTTGTTGGCAAGAACAGAGGTAAGACGTTTCTTGTAGTTGGTGACCAGGTTTGCACACATCTCAGGAGGGATTTTGGTCCACTCTTCTTTACAGATCTTCTCTAAATCCTTAAGGTTTCTTGGCTGTCTCTTGGCAACTTGAAGTTTCAGCTCCCTGCATACATTTTCAATAGAATTAAGGTAGGGATGCACCGATCCAACTTTTTTGGACCCAATACTGATATCTGGTGTTGTGAAATCGCCGATACCGATACCGATCCGGAGCTACACACAAAGCAAGTGGCTGCAGTACAGAGCAAAGCCGCTGCTTCATGATCTTAATGTGCTTCTTCTTGAACCACTCCTTTGTTGCATTGGCATTACGTTTTGGGTTATTGTCATGGTGGAAGACCCATTCACGACTCATCTTCAGTGCTCTGGCTGAGGGAAGAAGGTTCTCATCCAAGATTTTACAATGTATGGCCCCGCCCACTGGCCCCTCAATGTGGCAAAGTTGGCCTGTACATATAGCAGAGAAACAGCCCCAAATCATCATGTTTCCATGTTTCTGTTTGACTCTAGGGATGGTGTTCTTAGGGTTATAGTCAGCATTTTTCTTCCTCCAAACACAGTGAGTCGAGTTAATGCCAAAGAGCTCAATTTTGGTCTCATCTGATGACAGCACTTTCTCCCAATCCTTCTCTGAATCACGTAGATGTTCATTGGCATGACTGTACATGTGCCTTCTTGGGTAGGATGACTGGTCATGTTTGGAAGAAGAAAAATGCTGACTTTGACTCGAAAAATGCTGACTATGACTCCATCCCTACAGTCAAGCACAGAGGTGGAAACATGATGGGGGCTGGGGCCGTTTCTCTACTGAAGGTACAGACCGACTTTGCCGTATCGAGGTCCCAATAGACTAATTTTTTCGCTTACAGGTACTCTTTGCAGATACTTTTAGTAGGTAATTAAAAAAAAAGTCGGTGGGGGCCCAGACATAGGTAGACCATCATTATACTGCAAGGTTTGCTGTAAAGAGTATCTAAACCCAAGAAGAACTTGATTATGTGCAGCTTACCATTTCTTAGAAGATGGCCACGTTTATTTTATTCTTTCAGCCTTTAATTTGACCTGGTGATCCTGCCAGTAATGCACTGTCCTAAGATGACAATGCTCACTCACTGTGCAGTATCTATAGAGAAGCAGTGTTGTCACCATAGTACAACAAGCATGTTAGGACCACAGAGTACCTCTCCCACTTTCATCTCCATAATATGGGGAGGGGGATCATTGAATAACAGAGAGCTGTAAACAGCGCTTACTGATAACAGCGCAGCACATACCCAATTGCAGAGATTTCTGGAGACAGTTTTTGCACTTAATACTAAATGGAGCAAATAAGAGAAGATTGGGCAAGAGGCTAAACAACATAATTGCCGTCATACTGCTTGAAGGACAGGTCAGTATCCAATAGTATGTATGTTCTCACCATACTTACATGCATGGCTTTGAAAAAACACACTGGTAGCCTGACCACCATCTAACTGATATTCTCATGAGGTATGAGGTGTATAATTTTTACAATTTCATACCTCCCAACTTTCTGAAATGGTAAAGAAGTACTCTTTTTTTATGTAGGTAAAGGACATGTCCCACAGCCCCAGGTACCCAGAACACAAAGATCTAACATGCAGAAAATGATTGTCTAAACCAACAAGTGTTTTTACCTAGTATTTTTCCTATATATTGGCTTCCTAAAAATCAAATGCAGTATTATACAGACTGGATGGAAAGTTTAGTGCAGCATAACATTTTCGTAAAAAAAAATTGTGCATTTTACATAGAGATGTACACATCAGGCCAAAAAGAGGGACAACTAAGCCTGCATGAGGTACTGCGGATTAGGTGTCAAAAGCAGGACAGTCTCTCCAAATGAGAGACAGTTGACAGGTATGTACAATGTGATCATGCTAATATACAAGATGCATGTTATAAACGTAGGTTATATCAATGTACAAGCATGAATACTATCAAGGTATTTTCCCTGGTTTTCATTATAGTTTTTCTGCTTCGTCTTTCTTTGATGCAGAACTCTGGGAACATTTTTTCTCCCATGCAGTGGAGCTGTGCCCGCACTGCATGGGTTAACTGCTCGTTTTGTCCAGGGGTGCACAGAAAGGCTATACTCACCTGATTCTCCATCCTACGGAAAACAGAGCTACCCCACAACCAGCGTTGGACTGTTCCTTTCCTTCCTCACGTCCACAGCCAATCTATGGGTATGATGACATCAGGAACAGTCCACTGCACAAGATCACTAGAGTGTGGGGGGCAGGAGGGGCAGGGACCAGCAGATTAGGTAAGTACATCTCCACTCTCCTCATCCCACAGACATAAATAGGCAGTTAGCCCATGCAGTGTGGGCACAGCCTCACTGCATGGGAAAAAAATTCCTGGAATTCCTCTTTAAAGTGTAAGTTCACCTTTGCAGATAAATTCTCAGTGTGTGAAGATAGGAGGAATTCTAATTGGTCAGCACTGTCACATGAAGCAGTCTGAAGGTTCTCATTTGCTGATGTTAGAACAACCAGATCAGTAAAAGATGATTAGCTGTTACAGGTGACTGCAGAATACATTCCACCCTATTAAATAAATGCCTCAGTAGAATATATAGTTCTCTTGATGCCAAACAATACTGGAGGACAGGTCATGGCAACCTTCAAATTCATGTGGTGATATCCATTGCTTTGTTCTTCCTCTTTCCTTTCTTTTCATTCCCTGTAGGTTTAAACATTTCCATCCTTTGCATTTTTCATGGACCTTCCTCTATTTTTCATCTGAGTTATAAATTATTTGTCTCCAAGTCTCCGGGTAGATAGGACACCAGGGTTGATTCGTTTTATCTCACCAGTCATGACCAATCTTCCTATCTGGCCAGAGAGAAAAATGGATCTATCACAAACCTTAAAGAACAACTGTATTATTGTCCTTTAATTAACCTCCTAATCCACCTTGAGTACAGTCCACTTGGTCAAATACTTATCTTCCTCCTAGTTCCAAAAATCTTTACTGGGAGGCCTTGCCAGGCACTGCACACCCTGTGTAAGGAAAATGTTATTGCTGAGTCTTATTCTTACTGTGCATGTGCACCACGGATTGATTCATTCTTATAGGTGAGCCTTGCTTTAACACCTCAGACTATAACTAATGTTGTTATCGCACAGCAATTGTAGTTCTGGTATTAGAAGCCTGTAAACCAGTAAAAGGTGACCACTGGGCACAGGGCTGTATCCCCTGTGGGATACAGAAAACAATACAAACCTGACAGTGATTCTTAATGTATCTTACTCTATCCAAAACTCAAAAAAGTTGTGTCTATATATGCGCTATAAACAAAAAAAAAGACACTCTTTCCTAGAAAATCACTGCAAAATGGCTGAATACAATGCCAAGCACCACAGCTGTCATCTAGATTGCCTGGAACTCCTTGGAAAATTTTCACCTGTTGACGAAACATGTAGGGGTGAGGCCTGGATGTTTTGATATCATCACACATACCGGCTTTGCCGGTCAGAACCGCTTTAACTGTTTAATGAGGGCCTGTATACTGCAACCTATATGAGTCTTTTCAATCCTTTTTAATAAACCTATTTTCCGTTGACTTACACTATTGCTGACTTTTCTTTGTTATATTTGCAATACCTTTTGAGAGCCGGTAACATTAACCCATGGAAGCCTGAGAGTGGCACAGGATTTATATCATGATTATCATGACCACTCTTTAAATAAGGGTCATGAACCTCAGATAAGTGCATGTTTTGTTTGTGCACTGGGACCTTGGCCTGCTGAGGGTTAAAAAGATTTTCTCCTGAACTTAATGGGACTTTTTGCACAAGTGGTTGTGGTTTTTCTGGCATAACATTGCTTTTCATATTCATGTGTTTTAACTCTCGAAGATCTTTTAAGTGGCACCACATTACTTGTGTTAAAGCATGATTTGTACATAAACTATATTGTCAAAAGTATTGGGACGCTTGCCTGAAAACACACATGAACTTTAATGGCATCCCAGTCTTAGTCCATAGGTTTCAATGTTAAGTTGCCCCTCCCCTTTGCAGTTATAACAGCTTTAACTCTTGTGGAAAGGCTGTCCACGAGGTTTAGGAGTGTGTCTATGGGAATGTTTGACCATTCTTCCAGAAGGGCATTTATGAGGTCAGACACTGATGGTGGAAGTCAGGACTCTGTGAAGGCCGGTCAGGTTCATCCACCCCAAACTCGCTCATCCATGTCTTTATGGATCTTGCTTTGTGCTCTGGTCAAAATCATTTGGTGGAGAGGGAATTATGGTGTGGGGTTGTTTTTCAAGGGTTGGGCTTGGCCCTTTAGTTCCAGTGAAGGCAAATCTTAAGGCCCCAGCCTACCAAGACATTTTGGACAATTTCATGCTCCCAACTTTGTGGAAACAGTTTGGGGTTGGCCCTTCTTGTTCCAACATGACTGCGCACCAGTGCACAAAGCAAGGTCCATAAAGACATGGATGAATGAGTTTGGGGTCCTGACCTAAACCCGACAGAACACCTTTGGGATGAATTCGAGTGGAGACTGCGAGCCAGGCCTTCTTGTCCAACATTAGTGCCTGACCCCATAAATGCGCTTCTAGAAGAATGGTCAAAAATTCCCATAGACACACTCCTAAATCTTGTGGACAGCCTTCCCAGATGAGTTGAAGCTGTAATAGCTGCAAAGGATGGGCTAACTTAATATTGAACCCTACGGACTAAGACTGGGATGAGAATAAGAAGTTCATGGGCATGTAAAGGCAGGCGTCACAATACTTTTGACAATACAGTGTATAATTGGACATTATTCACTTACACATGTGTTGGGATTAGAGATGTAACATTTTAAAGCCATGGGGAGAAAAAACATTTTTTTACATGTTTTTTTTTCTGGAGAAAACTGAAAGTTTCTGAAAAATTCAAACATTTCGTGTGGACTAGTTTTACAATTTGAAAGTCTTTTTGTTACACTGGGAAGGTGAGATTCAGCGTTTATAAATATATTTTCTCTTGTAAAAGTAGGGATAACATCATCAATGGGCTGGCTGCACATACCCTGTAGAGAACAGGAACCCAGCATGTCCCACCTACTACAGGCTGCCTCCAGAAAAACTACAAGGGGGCGCATATAAGACCAGTCACCGTTCACAAGGAGAGACAGCATCAATGACTGGTCTTTATTACAGGAAACTCCTGCACGGAAGTGCAGAAGTTGTTTCAGGCAGGAATACTTCATGGATCTGAAGAAAATTCACAAAAGACACATTTTCACATAAGAATATACGACTCTTGTATTTAGACAATATTTGTTTAGCCTGGAGTTTAGCTTCGACATATATTACATCATGTATCTTTACAGCAACGATGTGATTAAATCACTAGGGACTTTCCAGTTCCCTTGGTACTTAAGAGGCTAATCCAGCAATTGTATTTCACCTTACAGATAAATGTCTGTACAAAATGCCAGCCTGAGTGTAACTTTCCTTAGCATGAGTAAATCAGTCTTCAACACAGCATTGTCTAGTGCAAGGTCATCTAGAATCCAGAAGAACTAAAGACTTTCATGAATTTTGGATAGTGCCCTGCATCAAACTGCATATATCATGAGCTGTGCATACTATGTCATTTATCATGGCCAGCAGATGATGCAGGGAGGCTGACCCAAGCTATATCACACCTGAAAACGATGATAAGTGCTAATGCCGAGAGAAGCTGTCACCCTCTTCAGTTCACAAATACAAGACCAAATTATATCCTTGGTTATGGCTTAAAACTTTTCTGCAGCATAAGGATATGTCAGGCACAAAACTCAGTTTTGTCCAGTACAGTTATGGCTGAAAATATGAACTCAAGGCACACAGCTAATTACACAGATGTGATAAATCTATGGCAAGTATTTTACCTGTCAAAAGATTTGTATTTCTGTCTATCCATTCCTGGATATACACAACCCTCTCACACAGCACAGCCAGGTGCATGACAGCATCTACAGTTAAGGAATACAGTAGTGACTTCTCTAACTTGACAGTGAAAGAGCAGTAACAGACTAATGAAGTTATCCCGCTGCTCTCTCCTCCTATCAGCACATTCCCTGGTCACACATTTTCATGCCACACACGTGACTGTCACCCACTACTGCCTTACCCAGTCTAAGTGTTGCTGTACATGGCATTGCAAGAGGCTGATACCAAGTCAAATTCAAGTACTTAAACTAGTTGCATTTAAAATACCTCTAATCCACAAACTCTAGGCCAGTGGTCTCCAAACTGTGGCCAGGAGGCCGGATGCGGCCCTTTGCTTGCCTTTTAACCAGGTCTTGGGACACTATTTATCCCACTGATACGAGACACTAGTCTGCCAACTTACACCAACAATGGGGCAGTATTCTTCCCAATGATACCAACGATGGGGCCCTGTTCCTCCGAATGATACCAACGATAGGGCACTGTTCCTCCCCCTGATACCAAATATGGTGATATTTATTCCTACTGATGCCAGGAACATTTCCACTACCGCAGGCCAAAATCTGGCCCCACTAAAGTCTGAAGGATCATAAAATGGCCCTTTGTTTAGAAAGTTTGGAGACCCCTGTTCACGGCTTAAAAAAAAAAACGTAGTTCTAACTGCAATACTCACCTCCACTTGGGCGTTACCCCCTCAGTACTCTGTGTTTGCCCCTAGATGTTCCCAGTCTTCCAGGTTCAATGACACTCAGCGTTATCCAATTCAGAAGACCAAAGTCATCTTGGTCATGCCCCCCCTTTCTTCGTTGAGGACCTTGAGGGGTCATCAGCATTGCACCCTGCGCCTACCATGTTATGGTGGCTTTTGTATCACAGAAGATTGCTTACCAAAGGGAGAAGAGGCAGCACAGAACAGAATGGACTCTACAGGTCATGTGACTTACTTAAAGCAGAGTTCTGGCCTCAAAATCGAAAATATCGATTTTGGGCCATCCGCATGCTTAGTGCAACCTGAAAAAGAAATGGATATTGCTGATTTTTTTTTTTTTTTGGTCACTTACCTTATTATAGAAGAAAATATACTCACCTTCCTTCCACTTCCTCCCTCTGCGGCTGCGGCCCGCGACGTCTCTTCCAGTTTGCGATGACTCCTGGGAGCTGAACGTCATCGCTCCAGGAGTCAATGCGCCTGCACTGGACCCACTCATCACTTCCGATGCAGGCTCGGCATTCCCTGCTACACAGCTTTTGGGCATGCCCAGAAGCTGTGCAGGAATGCCGCGCCTGCACCGGAAGTGACGAGCGGGGCCGGTGCAGTGCATTGTGGGACTCCAACGTCACGGAAGAAGACACGAAGAGGGGCGCTGTGGCTTCAGCTGCCCACACCTGAGATGGCAGCGCTGGAGAAGAACTTTTCAAGGTAAGTATTTCTTCTTACAGGTAAGTGCGACCCGGGATAGTTCAGAGCCTATTCATTACGGAATGTACTAGCCCTGACTGTCCTGGGGGTATTTTCAGCTAAAATTGACCCCCGAGGCCGGAACTCTGCTTTAAAGACATATGAAAATGCTAAGTATTAAAACTAAAAAGCATAAAATACAAGTGGGCCTCCATGGGGGAGGGGGCAACTGGGAAATGGAGGGCAGAGCCCAGAGTTGGACTTCAATGATTTGTTAATGAACACTGTATATAGCTGCAATAATTGTTGGCTTTTATAGCTAGGTGGAGTTCAGATTTAATAACTCTATATAAAGTAAATAGTTAACTGACATTTATTCGTCATTGTATGGCCATGCACTGGCAGAAAACAGCAAAACGGACATACTATTAGTACTTTTGGCTGGGGTTTATTGTGTGTCAGTGTTGTGAAGACACTCTGTTCTATCAAAGGGCATTGCTTGAAGTCGTAGCCCCATGGTCATGTTATTATCTAGTCAGTTGATTCCAGGACTCTGCTCCTGGGAGAGCCGCAGACAGCTCAGTAACCTGAACCAATGATGTCAGGAAAAAGCCCTGGAAATAAATAGCAACCCAAAGGTGACAAGCAAAACAAAGCAAAACTATCTAATAATGAGCAATGAAAATGCTGAACGAGCCTTTCTAAAATTCTAGTGCTGGCGACAGCAGACCCCTTTACGCATCCAACAAAGGAGAACAAGAGCTGCAAAACAAGGCCTAATTACCCCCATCAGTCTCTGAGACAAGGCGCTTAAGAGTTTTAGCTGCAGTAAACAGTCCCCTGATAGCAGATAAGGAATGTGCTGAGTGAAGGTTTTGTGTGGGGGAACCTTAGGGGTAAAATAGTTAATCATAAGTGCAAGGTGATGGTGTGGCTTCAGCCATGCTTCAAAGTGTCAGAGGTTTTCTTCTGAAATAAGTCTGGAATATAGGTTATTGCTGACATGGGAAAGAATCATTTCTAAATAGATGTCAAATCATCTCTGCTGCGACACCCTGGAATATCCAATATACCTTATGTGAAATATCAATGTGCATTATGATCCACATTTATATTATTTCTCCAGAATTATTCTATCTGCAATATTAACATTATGAATTTGCCTATTTAAAAAAAATGAAACTAACACAAATGGTTCTTGTTATATTTAAATATAGGGTTATTTTATTTTACAATATTCCATTATTTATCTTTTTAATTGCATACATGTTTGCTTTTTTTGCTGCAGATTATTTTCATGCATGTCCACGTCCTATTGCCCCGAAATGGTTCACACAGAGGACTAGATATGGGTCTGAAATCTGCATTTTTGGCCATACAATTACTCAAAGCCTCCAGAATATTATATATTTTCTGAAAACAGATGCCTAGCAAAAATAAAAAGATGGTTGTTGCAGTTTTTTATGCTATTTGCGCCACTGTTTGTCAAACACATATTTTCACGAAAAAAAGACATTAAAATTAATTTTATTGCAAAGAAACCCAATATAATACCCAGGGTTTTGGTAAAGAAAATTAAATAAGCGGTTGAGTCAAATAAATACATACCAAACATGTCAAAACTGCCTGTGCCCATGATTTTCTGGAAAATTAAGATAGCTAAAGTTCTTCGGCAACACTTTAAAAGCTTTTACAGGTCATCAGCTTAGAGTTAACTGCAATTATTTGCCTAAGAATTGTTGCTCTCCCACGCTAACAGCAATACCTTACATGTGTGGTGCAATCATGGTCTACATACATGTGCCCACTCTGTGTGCGCGTTTGCATTTGCAGGTACATTTATTTTTTACTTTTTTGATTATTTTTTTTTTATTAATCTTTACAGCTATCACAAGGGGGGCTAATAGGTCCCCTATGTAATAACATTGCACAGGGGTCAAGTACGCTTTATGGAGACATTCGTAGTCTATTAGACCCCCAATGTCTCCTCTGCCCTCCACCGCAGCTAATTAAGCACAGATCATGCTTAATTAGCTGCTTTCCTGGTTGTATCAGCCAAAGAGTGACAGCTATTGAGGGGGGGATTGGCCACACTACCCAAAATGTAAAAGTGATCAGGTGGCTATACAGCTGCCTGGATCACTTTTAAATAACAGCAGGAAACCAGCTGAATAAAACAGTAACAAACTCATGGGTGTTACTGCTACTTTTTTAAATGCTTCGCTCTCTGGAATTGCATAGTACGTCTAAAGAGGCGAAGTAGGGTTGAATATTTAAATATCCACCTTCCTCCCTGTTCCAGCAATCTTCACTGTGCTGTTCTGCTCAGTGCCACACAGCCTTTCAACATTGATTTCCATAGATAAGCTGTATGTCACTGGACATCCAAGTGTAATGGTCAATGAGAAAACCAAAGACAATTAATTGAGAGTCCAAAATCTTAATTTGTTCAACTGGATAAAGCAAAAAAGAGAAAAGGATATCCAATGTGCTTCGGGGGCAACAAACTTTGCCTTCATTAGGGTTGAGTAAAATTGCAAAATTTTAAATGGATTCAAAACTATTCCCAAACAGACTAATCTGCAGGAAGAGAATTTTTTTTTTGGAGTTTAAAATACAACAAAATACATTCTATCAAGTAGTGCAAATAACAAGGTAAGATGTTACATTTTATAGGAGGTGTAGCACAATGAAATGTCAGGAAACCCAATATAAGGCAGAGAATATTTTAAACTAAAGTCAGTGCCTGTGGTACCAACAGTGTTGGCTGTCATTTGCTCTTCTTGTTGTAACTAGTTGAATTAATAAAGATTATGGACTTTCAAGAATATTTGTTTGGTGCTCTCACTGACCTGTTACAGGTTTGTCACCTTTTTGATTTGGGTAAACCTCCTCCCCTGGAGGATCCCCGTCTATGATCTGAGTTGCTGCACATAAGCCATCGGGTTCAAGTAATGATTTAGTCTGTCTTCTAAGAACCTGTGAAAATCTTTGTCCAGTGGCCCCTCCCTACTTTTTCTTGTATTTCCCTGGATGGTTAGAATACAACTTACACATAGGAATGGAAGGAACTGCTGGGAGGATTTATTAAAGGACAAGTTCACTAAAAGTACACTTCTCCAAACAATCATAGTAATTTTTAAAAATAGCAAGGAGTCAAAAGTGCAATGTTTTTTATTATATTATATTATTTTTTTTTTTTTATATTTACCGTGTTGCTCTTTGGTTGGACACCAAAACAATAGCACATCTAACATTTATATTAATAAAGCAAGAAGCACTGAACTCAGAGCAGCTAATCCAATGTTTTTATTGCATATGAGAGGATTTACAAAAGCATAGATTTAACACTAATTGCAATCTTTCTACTGTTGGTTTCTTTTTTACCCCCACCCCTTTCATCATAAGCTAACAGCTGTGATCAATAAGTCGTGAAATCAATTATCAATGATCAATTGACAACATATGCAAATTTAACACTAGTGGTTCAGTAGAACATTATCACTTTGCCAGGGGGATAACTATAAAGCCAAATTTTGCTCTGGACATAGCTTTACAGTGACCTGCATATACGTAGTTGTTTCCAGACCCATATACAACAAGGAAGCAAAAATGATGCAAGCACTTGGACACTCATTTTGATGTTCAAGACGTGCCTTACCATGCCCTATTCCAATCCTACAAGTGTTCACCACAGCGTAGCACCCACAGCTAAGCAGACTGTATGTCTGACATTTAGCTAAACAGTGGACATGACTATCATTTTAATAGATGTCTCTTTGGTTTTGAAGGGTTACGTTTCAAGTATAGCTTTGCTTGGGCCAATACAACCTGGTCATCCACTGGATCATGGTAACCCTTTCTGAAAAACAGACCTGCCTTGACATACACTGGGAAACATGTTCCAGGACATCATCCTGGCTAGAAGGCACCACTGATGGTGATTCCAGATCCAGAACAAAAACAGAAGACAATACTGCTCTAATCTCTATAAATATATCTCAGTAGAGAAAACCAATTTATCCTAAAAAGAAAGGCATTGATGGCAGACATTTCTTTCACACAGTAAAAGTTCCCTGTCTGTGAAGTGTAGGTTGATTTGTTTAGAAGTGACCCATGGTGAATTTTCACTCCACTTTAATCTATATAATATCCTCTTTTGTCCTTGCCCGTGTGTTGTTTTATGTAAATAATGCTGAAAGATATAGGAGAAATCAATGAGACAATTAGGTCTGCTTTGAAGGAAATGGAGGACAAATTATAGCAAGGAATGCTATTCAAAGGACAATGGGCTGCACAATGTCTCATTCATGTTGTATGACTTATGGAAGGGATACTCACATGCAGATAATGTGCAAAGAAAAATCTTGTTCCTGTACTGCCTACTACTAACTTCCCAGGATACATTTTTTGCTTTAAAACATTTGTTACCCTAAAAATAAAAATTGATCCTGTTCCCTTAAAGCATGTTATACAGCACAGTGCTTGTTCTGTGTAATTTGGCCCCCTGTATCACCTATTCCCCCTGTTAAATGACCAAAGTAAATCATGGCTGCTGAGCCCTGACACCGTGATCAGTGTACGTGCCTTCACCATCCGCAGCTCTGCTCTCCTGTGTCCTCCTCTGTCCTCCTCGTCTGTCAGCTATGTGTCATGGCCAGCCCGCCCCTCCTCCTGTTGAAATAACTGTTAATATGTTATATAATCCTCTTTGTTTCCTAAGCCTGTGTACCTCTGTCTAAATGCTTTATAAAAAAAAAAAAAAAAATGTTGTGATAACCTGATTTCAGTGTGCTGCTCGGTGATCATGTGACTGGTTGGCTCTCTCTCTCTTCCCTCCTCTCCTCCCGAGTGACGTCAGCAGGGGAATCTTGGCCCAGCCCCCTGCATCAGTCAGACAGGGAGAGGAGAGAGCCGGCCGGTCACGTGATTGCCGAGCACCACACTGAAATCAGGTACTCACAGCATTTTTTTTTTTATAAACACATAGACAGAGGTACACAAGCTTAGGAAACAAAGAGGGTTGTAGAAAGTCATGCAAGAGGCTTAACAACCACTTTAAGCCAGGTACACACTATTTGTTTCTTTTCCGTTCAACCTAGCGGATTGGACAAAAAAAATTGGGAGCTCCAGTCAGAGACGTTGTACTAACCACCGACATTAGTACAGTGATCTCCCCCGCTGAGCTGTTTTGTTCCGACAAGAGGAAAGCCCCCACCCCCCGCCACAACAATTTGATGAGCTCTCTCTGCCATTGGCTGAGAGCACTGATCGGGAGTCTATCGGCTGCTGATTTTCCAGCATGCACATCCAAAAGAAGCCAGCTGAATGGCCGGCTTATGTTGGACAGACCGAAATACACATGGCCTAATGTCGCCTGTTTATTTTTTTAACTGCCCAATATCTCTCGACATTCAGCCCGTGCGTACCCAGCTTTACATTAGGGTAAAACATTTTTTATAGCTACCAAGTCTCATGTTGTTATGGAAGAGTGCATATGAGTTGAAAGTATAACCTACAAATTTTAGCCCAGATAGAAAGCAAATGTGCTGCAAGTTTGAAAATGACTTGCTTAGCTATTGTTAGACTTGCCAGGCTTCACAGGTTTGTTGCACAATTGCAGCAAGTCAACATTGCATGACTCCAGATCAACTTTCTTAGCAAACATTCTGCAAGTCTGCTGCAAGTTTTGGTTCAGTTATGTTGTGCTATAGTCATCCCACCACAGGGGTCACTGTGGCTGAATTTTCATGCTGTTGACTCGCCACTGCAACTTTGCTCTTGCTAGAGACTTGCCATGCAAATTATCTACCAATTGGTAAAGTGTCAACTAGAACTTGTGCTTCAAGTGCTCTGCAAGTGTATGACTTGCCAGTGAAAATGAGCAGCAAGAAAACAGGCCTACAATTCAACACTGCCACAATTTTGTGGCAAGCTATCCTTGCTATATGGGAGGCTAGCACAGATCACAAAGACTTATGCCACAAGAGTGGCATAACTAAAATGTACAAAGAGAAAATTCCCCTATTGTTGGGACTTTTAAGGCACATAAATATACAGATTCAACGATCTATGCAAAAAATTATGAAGTTTATTAAAGTGACAAACATAAGAGCATAAATGTTAAAAACATTACAGGCGAAAATGTATGCATCAAGAATATAAAACCATAACCGTGAATGATGAAGGTTGTGGCCCAATATATTTCGGAAAATCAATTTCCTTCTTCAGGGGCTATTCACAGTAGAGGTATTCTGATAATAGAGATAACAATATAATTAGACCCACCACACATGCTAAGTAGGATCATCATATATAGTATAGCTATTACACTTCAAACACAATGGCCAGTAAGTATATTGTTAATATATGTTTTTTAAGAAAACAGTTGGAAAGAAAACACTTACATGATTATTCTTGTCATACATATGGAGCCTGTAGGGTAGCTAAAAGCAGAGCTGATTGACCGCATATGTAAATCCACTATCATTGATATCCGTACATTCCAGGATTTTTTAGGGAACTGGTGTATCAAATTAGTGATTGTGGGGTAATTTGCATAGAAGCCCCCCAGGGTTTTCCAGTCTCTGTGGTCACCTGAAGTCCCAATGTTGGCTGCAGCACACAGGAAGCCGACAATGGGGGCCAGCTATAAGGAAAGAGTATATAGACAGGATGTCTTGATTAGTTTTTTGGGCTTAATATAAGTCTCCAAAAATAGACATCTGGATCAATAGGGTATTCACCAGAGTGTCATGTATAGGGGCATAGAGATTGTAGTTACCTGTATGTGATAGGACCCACCGATTCCACATACGAGATCGATCAGCACAAATTGGAGAGTGTGGATAAAAATGCTGGCAATGTGGGGTGTTAAAATATTACCTTAATTGGTCCTCAACTGCCGGCAGCTGGTGCTTAGCCTACGGGGCTTCCTGGATCACAAGCGCCAGGACCGCCCCGTCATCTGTGTGCGTATGACAGACCGTCATGACGCTAGGCGGAACCGGAAGTGGCGCTTGCGTTCCACCGGCACGGGTCACGCAACCGGAAGCAGAGAACTGCTTCCGGTTTGTGATTGGCTAGGTCCGCCCATGTATGCAGAAGACTGCAATGGGTAGGGCCAGCCAGGGACAGTGAACGCCACTAGGCGATCTGTCTCCCCGTGCCGGGGTGGTCACAGAGATCGGGAACAATAGTGTGGGGGAAATAGGAATCTTAGATTACCCAAGTTTTAGATAAATTAGTAGTTTTCCTAATTGTTAGATGTTGTTTCCATGTATGTATAAATAGAACGATGACAAGTAATAAAAAATAGAAATAATGAAAAGTTTGAAAAATTATATGTCAATACACCTAATGAAGGATTTACTACGATAGCAGAATATCATGCGGTAATATCTGGTCTGGAATTAGCTACTCCTTTTACAATTCTATATACAAAATCATCGACATCATGTGCATAAAGGAGTAAAGACATAGAGAAATATTATGGATGTTATAAGGTATAAAATATAATTATTTTTCCATCCCTCCTGATGAAAACCCTTCAAGGAAGGGTTTGAACGACATTGCTTCATTGAGGCCAGGAGACTCCGTCGCTTTTAACAGATGTATCCACCTCAGCTCGAGTTGGAGGAGACTTTTGTTCCAGTCTCCTCCTCTCGGGCTGGGGTGTACACGATCCAAAATAAGGAACCTAATTTTAGGAAATTTGCCCTTATGGACTAGTTTGACGTGACGCCCTAGGGGGAGTTCGGGGTCTGATTTGCGCATACTGAGGATGTGGCGGTATGCGCGGCGCCAGAACTCCTGTTTAGTTTTTCCTATGTAGAAGCATCCGCATGTACATAGGAGTAAATAGATGACACCGATCGTGCGACAATTCGCAAAATGTCTTGCCCTAAAGATCTGACCATTAGGTAGACTAGGGGATTTGCTTGTCAGCATGTAGCCACAGTAGTGGCATGCACCACAGATAAAGGTACCCTTGTATTTGCAGCAAGATGTATCATCATTATTGAACTCACTTCTAACAAGTTTGTCCCGAAGTGCCGGGGCTCTTTTGTAAGTAAAACCCGGTGTGTTGGATAGAAATTGACCTAATATTGGGTCAGATGTTAATAAGTGCCAGTGTTTGGTCACTATTTGTTTTATCTTTTTGTGTTGATACATATAGGGGGTAATTATTCTGATGTTGTTTCTATCATTGGTATTACTGTGCTTAGATGGATTGAGAAGTTCCTGTCTATCACTTAAGAGGGCTCTTTTATATGCCTTTTTAAGAGACATTTTGGAATAACCTCTTCGTGTCAATCTCTGACGTAGGTCATTTGCCGCAAGTTGGAAAGACTGTAGGTCGCTACAATTGCGCCGTAGGCGTAAGTATTGACTTATCGGAATTGATCGGATTAGTGGCTCAGGGTGGAAACTTGAACCATGGAGGATGGTGTTCCCAGCTGTTGGTTTACGGTAGAGTTCACTCTGTAGAGTGCCATCCTCTCCCCTAAAGATCTCAACATCTAGGAATGTCACGCGATTAGGATCCCAATTCATCGTGAAGAGTAGGTTAAACTCGTTCCTATTCATCCTTTCCAAACAGGTATATAACAATTCAAGGGGACCCTCCCAGATGAGGAATACATCATCTATATACCGGGTCCACAGGGAAATGTGGTCCGTGTATAGAGATAAGGCCTCGTCATCTAGGAAGGATGACTCCCACTCCCCCAGGTACAAATTGGCGTAGGATGGGGCACAACAAGTGCCCATCGCTACGCCCTGTATCTGGAGGTAGTGGGAGCCATTGAACATGAAGATGTTATGTGTAAGAATAAAGCGCAGGAGGTTGATTATGAATTCACTGTATGCATTGTTTGTGGTTTTTTTAGAAACAATGTGTTGAATTGCAGCTATACCCTTTTCATGGGGTATGGAGCTGTAGAGAGCTTCTACATCGATGGTAACAAGTACCGCTGTGGAGGACATAGGAACGCCTTCAATCTTATTCAAGAAATGGATCGTGTCCTTCGTGAAGGAAGGAAGTTCCTGCACGAAGGGTTGTAAAAAAGTATCGACCAAGCGACTAGCATTTTCTGATATGGATCCTCTCCCTGATATGATGGGTCTACCAGGGGGGTTAGTGGGATTTTTATGGACTTTGGGAAGTCCATAGAACGTTGGTACTTTAGGGAATTTAGTTCTAATAAAATCCCAAGTTTCCTTGGTGATGACATTATTTAAGTAGGCTTGATCTACCAGGAGATAAAATTCCTGGTAGAATTTTGCTACAATGGTAGAGGTGATACGTCTATACCAGTTGGTATTCATGAGGATCTGACTACACATCTGTACATACTGTGTGTCGTCCATTATGACAATATTGCCCCCCTTGTCGGCTTGTTTAATAATTATGTTTTTATTATTTGAAAGTTTTTTTATGGCTTCTCGATGTTGGGGGGAAATGTTGGCATGGGGGGTGGAGTCAATTTTCATTTTTTCAATTTCACTAGTTACAATCCTGAGAAAGGTGTTAATGTTTTGGTTTTGGATAGGGGGATACATATCCGATTTCTTTTTTAGTGACGTGCTGTCTTTATTGTCTTTAGTTTTATCTGATGCCGCACCTGATAATAGCGCATCGATGTCAATCCGATCGATTAGATTTTCATTTTCCTCTAATAACGAAATTAGAATATCTAAAGCTGGATCTTTATTTATATTTTCGCTATTCCCTTTGTGAAATAACAATTTGAGGTTAAGTTTGCGTGCAAACAGATGTAGGTCTTTTATGACCTCAAATTTATTAGTATTGGATGTAGGGCAGAAGCTGAGACCCATATGAAGGATCTCTGTTTCTGCTTGGGTGAGAGTATAATGTGATAAGTTGATAATAGAGAAATCCTGCACTAAAGAAGAGGCGTGATCTACAGTGATGGTGTTGGGATCGGGGATGAGAGTAGAGTGTCTGTGACTGGTGTGAGTTGAAGTGCTCGCTGGTGGATTACGTCTAAAAAAGTGGAATCCTGTAACTTAATGTTGGTTGAAGTGCTAGTGGGTGGAAGTGGGATATTAGGATCCTGGGGTTGTTGTGAAGCCAAAAGTGGTGGTGCCTCACGTGAATGGGTATGTGCAGGAAATAAAGAAACATTGTCTTTTTTATTTAGAGGTAGATTGGATTTTTTTTAACTAAAATGTGGCCCAAATTATGTGACCCTTAGGGCGGGTACAGATGGACCACAATTTCGGCAGTTACATAGTTAGTCAGGTTGAAAAAAGACACACGTTCATCTAGCTAAACCAATAAAAAACAAAAAAGAAAATGCAACCATATTATCCCATATACATAATCCTATACCGACAGCTGATCCAGAGGAAGGCGAAAAACCCCAGCAAAGCATGATCCAATTTACTACAGCAGGGGAAAAAATTCCTTCCTGATCCCCCGAGAGGCAATCGGATATTCCCTGGATCAACTTTACCTGTAAATATTAGTACCCAGTTATATTATGTACACCTAGGAATGAATTCAGACCTTTTTTAAAGAAATCTATTGAGCTAGCCAGAACCATCTCTGGAGGGAGTCTATTCCACATTTTCAAAGCTATTACAGGGAAAAAACCTTTCCGTATTTGGAGACAAAATCTATTTTCAGCAAGGACTGGCCAAATTTCAATTTGTGTGTTGTCTTCCCTGTGTGGCCACACTGGAAAACTTTTATCAATCAGTGTCTGCAGCCACTGATCAGTGTATTCTGACAGCAGAGAGACCCAGCTGTCCGAATACAACGTCAATGCCACATGGGGGAATTTGTTGTTTTTCTTTGATCGTTCAGCTAACTTCTAAAAAACCTATAGAGCTGGATTACTCATTACTTAAAAAAGATTAGCTGAAATACATGAAAAATAGTTGTACCGTGCTGTAAAACACAACTTATATATATATAATATATTATCTGGACAGAGTCAGAGTGGGAGCTGTGTGGAATGCCCCTGCTTCTATGTACTGTCATTGAAGAGCAGTTTTACATTGTACCCTCCTGCTGCTTGTAACAGTGATCCAGAGGCTATTTAACTTCTAGGATCACTTTTACAGTGTAGGACATCGCCGGCTGAAGACAATGATACTGGTGTTATGGATGACAGCTGCAGCCATGGCCCCGATAGAACTGCTTTAACACAGTGATGTACATGTACATGATTGTGCTGCAAGTGGTAAAAAAAAAAAATGTGTTTACAATCACTGTAAACTTGGAGCCATTGTATCATTAGAAAGAATAATGTGTACTCCTTTCTGATTTGATGACGTTTGATGAGTCTGTGTGTAGTGCCAGCCAAAGATGCTTCCAAAATGAAGCGCAGACAGGGCAATGTTCCAGCTCTAAAGAGAGATAACGTCTTGCAGCTGATTTACTAAAACAGTAGGATATTAGAGTAGGATATTAGTCTAGCCAAAGATGGAGCAAATTTCTTTCCTGCAATCCCGGGTTCCCTATCAACACAGACAGTGTTGACAAGGGAATCCCTCACCCTGAGCCCTTGTGTTCTCCCGGTGGAGGAATCGGGAAAGCCGTCCCCACTGGGAGAAGACAATGATTATTGCTAGCGGCTATAATAGCCACTTGTAAAAACTTCACGTAAAATCCAGAAGGCTGGTTGTACTGAAGTTGATCGAGGAATCAACTTGGGTACATTCAGCCTGCCCATGCATGGCTTGAATCTTGTCCAGTTCCTGCTAAACCGGCCGAGATTCAAACCATCTCTGGCTGGCCTTAGTGTACCACAATCTTCAAATACCCAAGGAATCTCCCATGGAAATTTCTATTTTTTAATTGAATGCTTTTATGATTGCAGTGTCACCAGGCTAAGCAAATATTCGACTTCCCAAATCTCTAAAAACATTATGTTTGGCTAATACAAGACATTACATATTATCATTTCCTTACTGGTTACTATAAGAGCTACAATATATGACCTTTCAAATTATCATTTAAAAGCATCTGACCCACTCTGCAGCTGTGTACAGTACCGTAAAAGAAATACACAAGAATTTAGACAAAGTCATAAACATGAATGCAAAATTACTCGAGGTTACAAGACGTGAAATTACAATTTAGCGGCAGCAAGATGGATGTCTGTAGCAGAGGGTGGAAATGCCTCAGGCTGAAGCACAGTCCAGTTTAACTTGCTTGTTTTTATAATTTGCTGGAATGAAGACAAGTCAAGAGTGCAATGAAGAGTTGCAGATGCACAAGGTTCCGAGTAATTATGATTGGTCCAAAACACAGAGACAGCCCCAGGACCTGCTATTTAAAACATGAGGCTCAGCTCAGCTGTTATTAAAATTATAAATGCTGATTGGATGCCCATTTATTGGGAATATGTATGGAGAAAATCCAAATTCTGGGAAATTACTTTGATTTCCTGCTTCATTAACTTTATTTTTAATTGCAGCATCAACATCTTATTACACACACAAACTTTTGAAAAGTCAGGAGTTTTATTTGGCATGGGAAGTTTTTCTGAATCATTGTTTTTTATTTTGTGAGCTGACCTATCAATTCCCTTTTGCTCCGGGGTGGGGAGGTGTTTTATGCATGTGGGGTGAATGTGTTGCTACAAGGAAGATCTGGCTGTATTATGCTACTATTATGATACTGCTATGTTTAAAACAAAGAAAAAATAAAAATCCTTTAGAGGTCAGAATTTGGCACTTTCAATACAATTGTGTCATGCCTTTGTCTACTGCAGTAGGTAGATACCAGTAGATTATGATAAAGTTGTAAATGGTTTCCCCATTTGTACTTGGTGGCTCTCTTGCATTAAACAAATGGTTAAAATGATCTTATATTTAAAGAACAATTCTAGGCAATAAATGCTAACCAGTTAACCTAGCAAATTCACCAATTTTACCCTAATTTTTTTACCTAAGTTATTTATATAGCGCCGTCAATTTACACAGCGCTTTGCATATATATATATATATATATATATATATATATATATATATATATATATTGTACGTTCATATCAGTCCCTGATCTCAAAGAGCATACAATCTAAGGTCACTAACCCACATTCATGCACATACTATGGTCAATTTAGACCAGTCTTTTTCAAGCAGGGTGCCAAGGCAGCCCAGGGTATCTTCAGATGCCCAGGCACCCTGGGGTGCCTTGACAAAATGCCTAAAAATTGCCCCAAGTCAGCAGGTAGATTAAAGTGGCAGTAAACCAGTTAAAAAAAAAAGAAAACTTTGCATTGCATTCTAGCACATTATGAGAGACTTACCTTAAAATGAAGCTCTCAAGTGGTGCACTGTCATCGCTGCTAGGGCATCCATCTTCACCCGGTCTTCCTTCCAGGTTCGAGGCCTCCGGCTATATGAGTGGTCGGGGGCATAATGATGTCACTCCTGCACATGCACGTGGGAGCTGCCGTTAACGGCATGGGCTCTGAAGGTCTGGAGTGGTATGCTGGACCTTCAGAACGCCTGCGTCAGTGATGTCACCAGCTGCATGCAGTGTGAATATCACCTAACAGTGAAAGCTTAGGAGATATTCACAATTCCTACAGGTAAGCCTTATAATTGGCTTGCCTGCAGGTACAAGTGGTAAAACTGAGTACACTTCCACTTTAAACTTGCATTTTAGTTACACAATGCCACAGGTTTTCATTGTACACCACTGTGGCCTTCTGTGGAAACACACAGAGACTCACCCACGCTCTACCACTTTATTGAAGGTGTATGAGCAGATGGTCGGTGCTCTGGCTGGGACGTTCACTGCAGATCCATAAGAGACATGAGTCAGCAACTCGATAGCTTCCTAATGAAAACTTTTATTTTCGATAGCAATATCAATAGCAGAATCCAACAGATGCTAACACATTTCGGCTGAAGCCTTCCTCATAACATACACAAATAGCATTAAAACCACATTTATATACTAATGCAGCCCCTGTGACAAACAAGGGGCAGTTAAATCTTAATTAAAATTCTCAACAATTCAATAGATAACACTTGGGGATGAGCACATTGAAAGGGAAGAACCTGCGTGTGGCAAAACACTCAGATAAGTTAGTTTCCTTCTTGTATTCTGTGAATGAAGCTTTTTCTGATTGGCTGAGGCAGAGGGGCAGGCTGATGACATCGCGCTCTCCAACTCGGCCAGTCAGAGGAAGCTTTGTATTCATTCATTGAATACAAAGCTACCTATGAATGGCTGAGTTCCGCTCAGACTGACTCTTAATATATTCTCGGTGTGTGACGGGAAGTCTCTGTCTCACAGCCGGAATGCAGCAGTGTGTACTGTTTGTTGTTGATGCTACATACAGTACATACAATGCTTAGAGCCACTGCAGCACTTGTACAGGAAATAGTTCATTTGGATCCGCTTGTTCCAAATTAACTTTTTAAAGTGACAGTAAACATGGAGATCAGCTTTAAAGTGTTTTTTTAAGCTAACATTTTAAATTCCTGCTGTATGTCAGGTACTTGTATGAAAAAGTATCCTGTTGTTTTTGTATTGCCTTCTTTGTGTGACATACCTGGTGATCCTGTCAGACTCCCTGCTTTTCAATTTCAAACTGAGTTTGCCAGGCATGGAAGCACATCCATTCCTGCATGGTCAGTTTTCTTCTTTGCATTCTACTTGGGAGCACAGCTTGCCTGTACTCCAACAGGCAGACTTGTGCTGACATGCCCACCTGCACATCCATTCACAGGAAAGGTCAGTGTACTGCATTATCTGCCTCCTTCTGACATGTCTGCCTGCAGTCTCCACCTCCAGCTCTCTAAGCCCCTAATGCAGCTGAGAACAGAGGTCATGTGATTACTTAAAAAAAAAAAAATTAAAAAAGGTATCTATAATGCGACCCATGATAAATGCTTAAGGGTCCCTGCTTAGGCTATCATGGTCCAATGAGTTGGATGCCACTGACTAGTGAGAATACAGGCTCAAGAGAGGTCTGTCCAGACCCAAAGCACGCTGCAGAAATAGGAAGAGATGGCTTAGCCACAACATACCTCGCCCGGTCCGAGTGGTTAGCAGGCCCAAGTGGTAAGCAGGTAAAAGCAGCAACATGGCCTGGATGAATCAAGCTCAGGCTTCTTTTACCGAGCTACCTCTTCCTATTTCTGAGAGGTCTTTAAAATGTTTCAAATATATACAGTATATACTGTCAGTCAAATCCCGAGAAGAATGAGAGGAGGTGGGGGGGGGGGGGTCTTTAAATGGTTGGTTTAAATGGTTTGCTTACAAATAAAAGAAATCAAGGTTCCAAGCAATATTAGAAACAACCACTTTAGCGCACAGTCAGGCATCAGCACACAACATCTATTAACTGGAGTAGGGAAATCGGTTTATTGCTATCCCAAGGCAGGAAAGGGATCATATCAGCAAGGGGTCCTGCAACTACCTCCAAAAAGATCCAGGCTGATCCAACCTAGCAGAAACACAGGAACATTACACAGCTCTCAAGTATGGGAGTGGTGTAACCCTCTACTGGCCGCTAATACTGGATTAAAGAAACTTGAATGTAAGTGTGCTATTTTATTTCCAAAGGTAAGGTTCTAAACAATGACATTAAGTTAAATTTGCTCACAAATTCATGGAGAATGACATTGTACAACCGTCTGTATGGTTAATAAGGCTGGATGAGCTATTAAGCACATCGGCTGACATCATAAAACAATGGACTGAAGGTCAATCGGTTGCAGAATGTCATTGGCATCCTGAAATTGCCATTGTTGTCCTAATTACACTTCTAGAGAAAGTTTTATTGTTTTGTATTTTCAGAATCCACTTAAAAGGTAAAGGCAAAAGGAGAGGCATAAAAAAAAAAAAAAAAAAAAAGTGAAAGAAAGGGGAGCTTCAAAAAAACAGCATTGTTAAATCTTGTTAACAAACCCCCAAACGGATCATAATTTTGAATGTAATGACATCTGAAATGGTTGAAACATTTGTATTACAATGCCTGCAGGTCCTGAGTACTCCATCGATGGCTACCTGTGATAAAAACCATGTCGTCTTTTCCAGTTATATTTCAACAAGAAGAGAAATGTGCTTTTTATTGAGCTTCCACTTCAGTAAATGTCATCTTCTGCTGCTCTTCCAACATTTCAAAAAAGTTCTCTCACTGAGATGGAGTGTTTGTTTTTAATATCCAAAGGTCTTCTATTCAAGCCTGGCGCTTGCTTTACATAAAACACTCAAGTTTATTCAGATTTTTTCCTAATTAAATGTTGAGGTTATTTAAAAAAATAAATAAAATAAAAATAAAGGAATAATTATTTGAAGTGGAATAAAATGACAGATTGTAGGCTCTGGGCAATACATTACATTTTCTTCACTTCAGCTTCCATAAAGTGACCTAGAGTTCCTAGTGCATTAAGATTATTGTGCAACCCCTACTTTACTCTTCCTAAAAATTATATAATGAACTAGTTTATGTTTAGGAAAGTGAAATGGAAGTCCAATAATCAGATATCTTTTTCTTTAACAAACGCATATTCTACTATTTTTCGCCAATCTACAGCAGATGGCATATACATAACAGCAAGAAAAGGATTAGTTCATGTATCCTAATAAAGTCCTCTAACTGAAATGAACAAGTCATTGCTAGGCTCCTTCAGAAACGACTTGTTGCCTGGCTGTTTTTAGATTCAATGCTTTCTAAATTGCATGCCTGAAACAAGAAGAAGTCAAGTAAGACTGAAGTCAGAAATCCTGATCTGTACATTTGTTTCATGCCAGTGACTCAGGAAGTATTGCAGTCATTAAAGAGGTTGTAAACCCATACAACATTTTTTTTTTTTTCTGCAACCTGTAAGAGAAACACATAATGAGCTAGCATGCATCGCATACTAGCTCATTATGCAATACTTACCTTAGAACGAGCCCCCGCCGTCCTGCCCGCTTACTTGTATGACGGGCGACATGTCCAGTCGCCTGTCTTCCGGGATCGCGGCATCCGGCCATCCGATTGGCCGGAGCCGCGGTGACGTCACTCCCGCGCACACGCGCGCGGGAGCTGACAGTCACGCACGGGGCACCAGCTGCCGTTCCTTCAGAGCGCATGTGCCAGTGACGTCACTGGCTGCATGTAAGGTAAATATCTCCTACACGGTACATGTTTAGGAGATATTTACAGTACCTATAGGTAAGCCTTATTATAGGCTTACCTACAGGTAAAAGTGTCAGAGGAGGGTTTACTTCCTCTTTAAAACAACATAACAGCCAGGAAGGGACTGTATTTAAAAAAAAATAGTCAGCAATGGCAGCCTTCATATTATTGAGAAGAGGCCTCCAAAGGTCTGAATGTGTAGGTATCTGTAGGGAGTACTAGGAACCTTTGGCCTGAGGAAACCACGCAAAATTAACTGGCCCTTTCATGGTAGGGATAATTATCTGTGGGCTAAAGAAAGTGTACCCCACAAAGTGTGCTGTTGTGTCACTTTGATTGGTGAGCATGGTGAAAGGTGGGTTTTCCTAAGTCTTAGATCTTCCAGCATCAGTTTACCTTGCAGCTCTCGGCATTTGGTGACAAGGCATTTCAGAGCTGCAAAGAAGGTTAGTGCTGGCAGACTTCCCACTATTAAACACATTAAGTAAAAGCTGAGAATAAGTAGTTGTCTCATGCCCAGCATGAGTCACTAAGTGCATGTCCCACTGAAATTATTGTCTGGCTGGGCCAATTGGACACTTTTCTCTGTTTCTCAAGAATACGATGCATTAAAATCCAATAAATGAATTAGCTCAACATCTCTCTGAGTTGTGATATTGGCACCCGCTACCTGCTCATTGAAACTGGGGTCCCTAAAAATAATTAAAGAATAAAAACCTGACATTGATACCCCCCCCTCCCCCCTTGCCTCTTCATCCCCCCCCCCTCATTCCGCCCCCCTTCTCTTTTTCCAGTATATCTTTCTTTTTCTCTTTCTCTATCTTCCTTCTTATTTTGTCACAGTATACATCTTTATCTTTCGGTGATTTATATGTTTAAGATATTCATACCTAATCTTACAAACATTGCAAACTGTTCTTAGACATCAAGCATTCACGCATTCCTCTTAAACTCATTCATACTTTATTCTATATCGCTTGCACCAAGTATTGTTTAGCTATGATTCCTTGACGCTCAACATTCTGGGCTCTATCTTCACTACTGTGTGAATGTAACATCTGCCTTAATGTGTGATACTTCTTTATGCCTTGCTACATATCTTGACAATTATTCATTACATTGTTACTGTTTTTATTATCTCAATAAAGCACCTTTTTGTGAAAAAAGAAAAAGACCAAGGATTTACAAGAATGCTATCATCATTTTGTTGTTATATCCTCCAGTGTATGTAAGCTTTACCAATTAAATTTGCTCAAAAAAAAAAATTGTTGTCTGGATGTGGGAACCCAACAAACCTTACTAGAACTGGTGAATGCCTCCTTCACCTCTAGTCTAGTCCTTCTCTAAGGTTTCGGGTTTTTGTACAAAGTGATATTAAAACAGGTTCTAACCTAAAACCAGCAGTAGTTTTATCTATTGGATAATGTGCAAAAAGTGCATGGCTGTTTTTTATTGAAATAAACACTGTTTTATAAACTAAATCAATTTCCAGACCATACTGCTGCAAAACACAGCAGGGTGAATAGAAAATTTGCTTTTATGCATGCCACTGTATGAAAGCGTCTCCTCTTGACACTGACAGAAGCAGATTAATAGAAAATGTAGCATCACATTAGACTTTTGTGGGGTATCTATACAAATTAATATGAAGGCAAATCAGAAGGACATGCTGATCAAAGGGCCATGTGAGCTCAGATGACAAGTATGTGTGTTTAATGTGCATAAAGCAGAGGGCACTTTGCCGAACAAGACTTCTCAGTAGAAAGTACAGACTGAAAACACCAAAGCAAGGTTAAGATTTAGCTGAGATTTGGTAACATTAAAGATAACACGCTGTGCTATATAACCCCTGTTTCTAAAAGACTTCACCAGAAAAAAGGCAATGGGAATGAACTGTTCTATGAGAAGGGCGGAATGGCTGGCTAAATAGGGAAAATGAATGTAATGCTGAGTTCACACTGACAGGTTTTTTTCTTTACTTTTCAAATATGACAGTCTACTACAACAATGAACTCAAGATCAAGGTAAAAAGGCTCTTTTTTCAAACTAAGTAGCTACAGACAGTTCTCACATATCTCTTAGCCTGTGGATATCAGAGTTAACTAATATCCTGAAAATTGCTTAGGTCCTCGGATCGTTTCAGCTCAATGATCAAAATGTTCAGTTTAGTGCAGAGAACTGTCATGTTCCATGGGCTTCCAACAAGATGGGAGTTATCAAGTGTTACTTTCTAAACAGCTTAAGAGCAGCAATCTACCCGTTGGTCCAACACTGGATACGTAATCATTCCTCACTGATCAGACTTCCCCCAAACTGCAGTATGATTGGTAAGAATTACTGTCACCACTGTGTTCCCCTTATATCTGGTTTGCTTTCCCTATTGAGTTTTTTTCTGCCATTCTTTGCCTCTGTCCTCTTTTACCTGTATTTCACATGCTCTTAGTGTCTCTGCCCTCACAAGCCTGTACTAATGCTTTTATCTGACTAAGGGATGGTGTAGATAGGTGTCAAACATAGGTGCTTTCCGAGATGCTATAAATCATACTTTAGTTGCTTTGATTTGCATATAAGTTGCTCAAGGCATAGTTTCCAGTTGGTTCAAGTCACTTGCATTTACATATATTTCTATGAGGAAGAAAGGCAACTCAGATAAAATTGTGCACTAGACCTTCGTTCTTATTGATCATCTAATTTTAACCTGCTGCTTTTGAGTTTGGCTCTTTTGTCTTGTATAACCTGATCTGGCCTGAAAAGGGTTTGGGTTCCAACCATGTTTGTCTCTTTAACTTGCCTTCCTTCCAATTTGTCAACTTGCACTGACTTTGACTTATGCTGTCTGTGTATCACATTGTTCTAGGCAATACCATGGGTTGTATACCAGGGGTTGTTCTGCTGCACAAGTTACAACTGTATCTTTAATGGGAGTGTTGAAGACCAGACTCTCCTGGTACCTATGTCAATGAAAGCCATTTACCATCAGCTGGCAATGTAGTAAATTCCTGTTTACACTGTCACTATACATGCAGCCCTGTACTGTGCTCTGAATTCTACTGGCCTGGATTTCTGTTCTGCCTTTCTATTAATATAGCAAATGCAATGTAGAAAAAGTACTAGCTTACTGGATCAGGAGCAACAGCCTGACTGAAACCCCAATGTTCCTGCATAATCATTTAGTGCACTACTGGTTCAGAAAAAGGATTTTCTCCAATAACACCGTTTACCTATCCAATATTTTCCTCATTGGATAGTGCTGATAGGTGACTGCTGTAACCTATTGAAATTATTTAAATGGCCTTTGGATTATAACAAATGGTCCAGCTACAGGATATATACAGTACATAATACATGTCTATCTGAGTACAAGACTCCATCTGCATTACTGTCTTCTATGGAAAGCAATAGGTTACTGATAAATATTATTCAACCTGGTAGACTTTACAACACAGATTTGCAATCTTTTGTATTTGAAGAAAACTTATATATATTAAATACTGTCAATTGAAAATGATGGTATGAGTTACTTCAAATCAATGGCCCTACCACCCAAAAGAAACATGACTTACAAGTATTTGGGAGAGAGTAGGCCACCAATTGTCACACTTGAGCAGTATCACATGGGAGTACGGCATGTCTACTAAATCCTATGTATATACTAACTTTCAGAAGTCAGTATTCGCATAGCGTGTACCTGGTAGCAGAGATCGTGTTAGGTGATTTACAGTAAAGCAGCAAATATGTTAGTGGACTATATGGCGCATACTTCAGCACGACTACCAGTTAACAGTGTGAGTCATAAAAAGTCATGAAAAAAAAAAAACTCTTCCATTTTTACCAATGGAAAGTTTACATGAAAACGGATTAAGACATAAAATGCCGAAAAGAGATATGGGACAACTCTTGGTATTAAACATTCAAGGTGAACTTACCACAGGAGTTCTTTAAAAAAATGATTTCTAAAATGTTTCTTACTTAAAAACAGATCTAATACATATTTCAAGGGCAGGAATTGATACAGCACGGTTCATAAATCCATGTAAAATGCCTTATACGCTTTAAAAAACTAAAGCAGGTTTCCAGGCAGCAAATAATTACAATATTTGGGGAAGATTCATCTATTTTTGAAAGGTTGTAAGGAAGATGGCCCAGAGCTACGGAAGGCAGTGTTGTACTTACAGATGGACTTATTAAACATTGCAACACCAGCTCTTGCAATACTTTGCTTTTTACACCATTTGCTCATCTTCCTGGAATATTTTAAAGCTGGCTTTTAAATATTTTATTACAGAAACTGCCTGGACTGGATTTGTTATTCAGAATTCCAAATGAATAGGTTAATCTGAGAGAACCTCATGGGCTGAAGCTTTTCTAACATTCACTGTCACTTCTCAATGATCAAAGGCACTTACTTGATTTACTTATTTAAAGCCTGGAAATAAACTCAGCACCAGTCGCTCAATGACTCGAGGGGAAAAAATGGCTATTAGGGGATAAATATCCTAATGCTTGTTATATCTCAGAGGTACAATGAGTATGAGAAAGAGAAAAATGTTCAGATTTTCCACGCATCTTTCATCAAATTGTTATCAGGCTGCCATTAACTTCTTCACTGCTGAAGGCAATAAATTGAAAATCTTTTTGATGGTAATAATGAACCTTACTTAATCTGCAGTCTGTGCAGAACCCCTATTACTGTACATTAGACTGGAAGTACAGACGTATAAGACCTTTCGGATCTGGAAAGCCAGTCACATAGTAACCGTTATTCTAGGTTTTTAAAAAAAAAAAAAAAAAAAAAATAATATATATATATATATATATATATATATATATATATATATATATATATATATATATTTATTTCTGTTTCATTTCAACAAAACAGACATGCACTTAGTATTTCATGCATAATTGACAACATTTTACCATGCTTTCTAAGGAAAATCCACAACTGATCAGCTATCGTACGTAGGAGTATATACTTAATCTTTCTTTCCAAAATCACAAAATATTAGTTTGGGACATTGTAGCCTCACTATCAATCTGACACAAAGCTGCCTAAGGGTCCATTCACATTTCTGATTTAATAAAAAAATTCAGTGTGCTTACAGCTATTTTGAATGAAACCCACAAAGCACTAATATGGAGCAGAGTCAGAATAAATGAAGCTTGCCTATTTATAAACGTGTTATGGGGCACTGGAAAAATAATTGGGCTTCTTTATAGCTGCACATGTTATCATGTGTGTGTGTTAACAAACCATGTTGCAGTGCTAAAGTGTACATGGACCCTAACCCATTTTACGAGCACTCCTCACCTGCCCAGCGGTGAAGGCCATACATGATGGCATCATTATAGAAGGGGTTCTCACCATAGAAGGGAATACTCCCCCATGAAGCACCAGGGTGTCAAGGGCAAGAAAATGTTCTCATTCTTGGAGAAACAAAGTGGAACTCCCTTAAAAAACAAAAAGAAAAATAGAGACAGGAAGGTCTAGTGTAAACCCTAGATGGTCAAACAGTTATTTCGAAGTTCATTTGCGTCTAAAAATATTTATAAACTTCACTGAGGGCAATGCTTATGGCCAATAGTGGAATCAGATAGTATAGCAATTGTAATCTCCCATCTAATCTCAACAAACAAATAATGTGTAAAAAAAATGCAATATATTTTATTATATGCAATAATAAAATAAATTTACAAGCCACACTCTTGACAAAGAAAAACATATTTTATAAAATCGCAAAACCCCTGTATGGCTGGTGGGGATTAAATCACAATACACCCCATACTATAATGCATTCACAGAATGTTCCCTAGCCAGAAAATGTCAACGCGTTTCAAAGTATTAATTTTAAAAAAATTTCTTCAGGGAAAGGTTTACCAATCGACAAAAAGATATGTAACATATAGTGAATAGCAGAGTTGTATAAAGTACTCGAAACCCATACTTGAGTAGAAGTACAAGTGCTCGATCAAAAAATGACTTGAGTAGAAGTGGAAGTGCTCTATCAAAAAGTGACTTGAGTAGAAGTACTAAAGTATTCAACATTTTTTGTACTTAAGTATTGCAAGTAGTTTTTTTTTAAATTTTGCTACTCAAGTATTGAAAGTAAAAGTACCAGTAGGTTTGAAAAAAAAATGCTACTCAAGTACTGAAAGTAAAAGTACAAGTACTGTGTTATGTAGTTATTAAAGAAAGAAGTCAAAAGTTTGAACATCATATTGTTTTTTATTATTTCAAATGCAACTTTTATTTATACATACAGTAGCATTTATTTTCGTATGCGCTGATAATACACATGTTTTGAGCTTCATGAAACCTGCCATCTACTGTTCTGGCAGTGGTAATTTTTATAATAATATTTATAAAAAAAAATATCGGAGTAGAAGTATTGAAATCATTGAAAAAATGTAGTGAAGTAAAAGTGGAAGTAGGAGAAAAAAATTCTACTCTAGGAAAGTACAGATACCGCATTTTCGGTACTTAAGTACAGTATTGAAGTAGTTCTACTTAGTTACTATACATCTTTACTATACATCTCTGGTGAATAGTCATATCCATAATTATGTTATTGACATATTTCCTTCATTAGTAATCACACTTATGAATGCCAATATGTAACCATTGTAGGTTACTATTAGATTATTATGTACAATAGGGATGTTGGCAACCATAGCCTCACATAAACCCATATATGTTTTGATAGTTACATTTCTCCAAAATTACCACTGGTTTGGGTAGCGAAACTTGGAATGATAATGATCAGTTCCAACTGTGCTAAATCGAAGGGAGACCTGAAAGGTTTGAGGCAGGAAGACAATATTACAAATTTCATGTCAAGGATGCAAACAGTTTTAGGTACTGCACGTGAATATGAAATCTTCAGGACATCCTTCAACTAAAAAAGGAAGCTCTCAAGTAGGGATAAGTCGAGTGCAAAAAAATTATTTGATGACTATGCTGAAGGGGAAACTCTCAATTTCACTGGCTCAGTAACATTTAGATGACAAAATCTGCTTGGTTGTGTTTTTTAGAAGGGTGTATTTAGGGTTGTTAAGCTTTTTCTATTTAGCGTTCTTTGTATTTACATTTGATCTTTTTTGGGGTATTGTATTGTAATTTGTGTACTGTTGGTTTACACTTTTTATTTGTCCGTCTGTCTTTCTGTTATAAAAATATAAAAAAATCTAGGGCCATTTTATGGCAAAGGAACAAGTTCAGGATAATTAAACAGAATACATCTATACTCTGAAGTAAGCAGCAATATTTTCTCTACAATAGCTGTTCAGTTACCTTCATAATAGTATTTGTATTGGCTTTCATGCTTTCCCCTGTGTTGACTGTAGAGTTCCTCCACAGATTCATCCTACAATCTAAAACACTGTTGTAAGTGAATTAGTTTTTGCTCAAATTGGCTCTACCTAGTTTAAGTGCATCATATTACTGTTGTATGCCATCAATCTATTAGGTATTATACAGGGCAGGGAAGTTTGTGATCAATTCAGATTTGTCAGTAAATTTTGTGGAAGTGCTATAAAAAAGAATATATTAAGCAAATAAATATATTGTTATTCCCGCAAGTGCCAAAACAAACAAGTCAAGTACCTAAAATGAGTAAATAATTGAGCCTGCATTCACATGCAATCCATTGCGTTCTTTTTCACCTCCGCCCTGCACGAACGGATGTGAATTCATTTGCAGATCAGGTACCCAGCCAACTGATTGATTTTCTTGATGTGCCCTAAGACTTTATCAATTGCTGTTATATCTCGCAGATGTAAAGATAATTGAGATCAGAGACTTACCTGCCCTGGATCACTGGGATATAAGAGGACATCTGACTCCTGAAAAACTCGCCATTCAAATACCTTATTTTTTTAATGTACCTTTCAATTGCATTTCTACTCATCCCCTGAACTATTCTGGAAAGATGTGTAAATTCATAGTCTGCACACTTCAGTTTAAAGCGTTTGACCTCTTGCATGTTACACCAGTAATATAAATGTAGATAAAAAGTATAAAATATGTCTGCATAACTGGTAATTTAACTGATTGTAAAAAAAGAAATGTTTCTCCTGTATGTATAAATGACATTACAGTACATCTGAAGAGTAAGGATGTCATCTTGTAGGATACTGGATTTCATTAAAAACTGAACTTCAGGCAAATTTACAAGGAAAATTAATGCAGCTAATACGATGTATATTTAATAAATAAATAAATATATATTTTTGTAGTGCAACTAGCCTTAGTACCTGAATTAATATCAATGTCTTGCAACACCCTATATAACAGCACTCGAAAAGGGAATGGCAAGACTGGGAGCCAATCAGGTGTGCTGCAAGCAAATGTGGTGGTAAGGAACTTTATGATAGGAGACTAAAGCAGAGTGAGCAGAGGGCTGACTTCATTAGTCTTCTGGTGCTCTTTCACTATTCAGTCAGAAGGTTAAAGGTGGAGAGATAACACCACTTTCTACCTTTTAACTGTGGTGGTATCATCCACTTGGCTGGGCTGTGTAGAAAAACTATGGAAACCCCAGATATTGATGGACTGAAATACAAAAACTTTGGTAACTAAAACAGTTCCCATATATGTATTTTATCTGTTTGGTAAGCTGTTTTCCTAGAGTTCAGCTTTAACGTAGAATTAAAATCAAATTTTTTTTTCCTTGGATAGATAAAGGAACAGATAGAAACTTCCCTGCAGTGATCCCATAGGGTAGGGTCCCCCTTTTCCCACTCTGGTAAAAGGTCATACAAACTCCAGAAAGATGGTATGTTAACTAGATGCATTATGATGATTTAATCTTTAAAAGCTGTAAGCATATTTGATCATTTTCAAGCCTCAGTGGCCATTACTCGAAAACATCTCCTGAAGCCAGACAGTAAGCCCAAACTTTAATGTACGTCTAATAAAACTGTTTCATTTTTATTATTATTGATGATTCCTTTAGCTCGGTTCTTTTATGACAAAAATATTTTGCTGAATGGGAAGCAGAAGCTTTACAGACTACAAAATAAAAGGAGAGGTTAAAAAAAGCTCTGGAAATCTTCAAAATGGTTTTAGTCACTTCTATTTTTTGCAATTTGTTTTCCTTTTAAAGCATAATACCAAGCAAAATCTGCTTTTCTAGTATTTGATGAGAAGAACTTCTTTTGAGTTTTTTATTTCTGTCTATGTCTATACTGAGGAGATCCAACCTCAAGACTTGTCCTGATGACCATTGTAGCGGAGAAGTAGTTTAATCCACAGGGTCTCCGCTGATAGACAGGAAAACAGGTAATAATCCAAATAGGCAGGTACAGCACGCAACAATCCAGGTAGCGTTATACCATCCTTCTCTCCCAAGAACTAGACGTCACGTAGGCTGGGAGTCAACCAGAACTGATCGTTTATTGAAAACAAGACATCTACACTCTGCGAAAACCCCTCCCTCTTTGAGCCATCCCCCACATAAACACATATCCCGTAATAGCTTACAAGGCAGACAGGAACAATAGGACAATGGAATGCAGGTATTCACAATAACAAACCCCACCCCACTGGCATGGGTCTATGAAACACTTCTGCCATTTTGTAGCCATCTGCAATACATCCCCACACATCTCCTGAGGGACACTGCTCAGAAATATGATAGTCCCAAGTGAAAGAGTTCTCACTCTCTCAACAAAACCACACTCTCAGTGTCCATTCCGCTACAACCATCATCACCCGCAGAGAAAGTGAGGGGAAATATAAATTGTTTTGATTTATCCCCAAAACAGGGGAAGAGAGGAAATTTTCAAATGTTGACAACTGTTCAGGTGACAATTATCAAAGGTGGGATTTTCCTCTCATCTTGGGTAGAAGTCCACTTATTTCCTGTTGTTTCTCTAGGGACAAAAAGTACGAATACCTTTCACTGACCGAGACACAGACAACAGTAAAAAACTGACAGAGGTTATTACCTTTCTCAACTCTGTACAAAATTAAAAGTAAAATCTTGCAAGCAGTTACATTTTTAAGCCCATCTACAAGAAAACATTACTCAACTAAGCCCACTGTTCAGGTCCTATACTAGTGCTGCTGCCTCGTAACCCAGCACTGCAGATGTGCCTTAGTTGGATAGTCCCTGATGGTCCCCTTGAGTTGATGTCACTATTGAAATGACTCTTTTTGATCCTGGGAAGACCCAGCCACTAGTATGCCATTAGGAAATATGCACATCACGTAGGGAGTGGTGTAGACACTTAAAGAACAACCCTGACTCCTGTAAACAGAAGAAGACTCGGGACTGTAGCAACATGTGACTGTAGAAAAGGTTGACTAAAGAAGGCATTTAGGTTTTTCTTTTGTCTTGCCAGGAGTTACACTTTAAAGCCTATCTCTAAGCAAAAAACTGCTCAAATGATTCCACTGTCCATGCCCTTCGCTGCAGCCATTACCTGGGACTGGTAATCCAGCGCTGCAGATTTGTCT